>NC_052018.1:737929-1043252 GCF_015832195.1 Motacilla alba alba
GAACAACTGCAGCTGTACTGACCTAAAAAATGAGAATGAGGTTCTATTTATACTGTGTTCATGATAACAGAATCAAAAGCATTTTTGAATTTCAAATTACTGATGCATGGACATATTCTTTAACTGACTTGAGTACAAAAGCTAAGCAAGATTTAACTTTCTTTTTTTTTTTTAAAGTTTTCCATAAGATTTGGAACTCAACAAGACCTCGTGCCTGGGAAAGAGACAAATGAGCTTAGCACACACAAAGCACTGCAAGAGGCATCTCCAGATGTCTCACCAAAATCCCCAAATCTTCTTTTCCTACTTCTCCTTTGCTCCCAACTCTGTAAGGCTGCAGGTTAGGGAAGTTCTTAGCCCTGAATGGGAATTTTCAATACCTTGGAATTTGGTGTGTTGAAGCGCACGACAGCAACATCCCCTTTGATATCACAGCTGACGTGGGTTCTGTCTGCAAGCAAACACAGGGGTGGGCTCAGCTCCTGCTCCAGGGATTTGAAGGAAAAAATATAGATTTATAGAAAAGCTTCACACTTACTCTGGAGGGCACCGGAGGTGGAGATGTTACGGCAGGCATAGCCTAAGGAAAAGATGTCACAGGTATTAAAGGAATCCTCAGCAGCCTCTCCCAGCTCCCCCGGCCTGCCAAGGACAGCTTTTGGAAACCCTGGGCACGAGCCAGTCCCTTCCCTCCCAGCCTGACCTTCCAGCACAGACCCCACTCTGCAGTGCCCAAATGAGAGCAGCAAAAATGAAATCCCTCTTCCCAAGCAGCTGGCAAGGCATGGAGCAGCTGGCACAGGGAGTTTGGCCTTGAGCATCCTCATTCCAACCTCTTCACCTGCTAAACCAGCGACTTTCCTGCACTTTGGGGAGCTTCAAGGTGAATTCCCTGCAACGCAAACACAACTGCCCAGGGTATTTCTGTAAAAACACACTCTGGTGCCAGCAAATGGGGCCAGTCCAAGTGTGACCACACAGATCTCAGGGGGCACAACTGGAGGGCCACACGAAATATTTATTCTTGCCTCCATCTATCAACAAAATACTCAGAATCACAGACTGGTTCGGGTGGGAGGGATCTTAAAGCTCATCCAGTCCCTGCCCCTGCCATGGCAGTGACACCTTCCACTGTCTCAAGGTGCTCCAAGCCCCATCCAGCCTGGCCTTGGGCACCGCCCGGGATCCAGGGCCTGCCCACCCTGCCAGAGAACAATTCCTCATTCCCAAGATCCCATCCAGCCCTGCCCTCTGGCACTGGCAGCCATTCCCTGGCTCCTGTCCCTGCAGGCCTTGTCCCCAGTCCCTCTGCAGCTCTCCTGGAGCCCCTTCAGCCCTGCCAGGGGCTCTGAGCTCTGCCTGGATCCTTCTCCTCTCCAGGTGAGCACCCCCAGCTCTCCCAGCCCTGGAGCAGCTCCGGGGCCTCCTCTGGGCTTTCTCCAGCAGCTCCAGGTCCTTGTGCTGTTGGAATGCCCAGGGCTGGAGCAGCTCTGCAGGTGGGAAGCTGTTCTACTTTGTCCTGTGCATCCAGGCCCTTGTCCAGGGTCCCTGTCCAGCTCTTGGATCCAGCTCCACTGATGACATACAAAGCACATGAACACGTCTTCTTCCAGAGCCCTCAGAAAGCTCAGGTCACAAACGAACAAGTTCTGCCCACAAGTTTCTGACTTGTAAATCTCCTTTTTCTGCTCAGAAATTGTGTTTGGCCTCACGATCTCCTCAAGCAACCTTGATCTTGACCATGAGGATCCCCAAACTCGGATCCAGGCTGAGTCCCTGCCAAAGCTGCTTTAAGCCTGAATTCCAGTAAGAGTGTTACTTCCACATGTATCTATCCACCAGGCAGCACACAGCCAATTAGCCAGGGGAGGGCTCTGATAAAGCCTTCAGGAATCAAACATTCCCATTGCCAGCAGCAAGCAGGGAGCATAACACAGCACCAGGAGAAGAAACTGCAAACTGTGCCTCCCCGACAGGTGTCCCCCCCTGCCACAGCCCCGTGACACGGGCTCAGGGCTGCACTTTGGCCTCCTTTCCACCTTGTCCGGGGTGCTGGCAGTAGGGACTGACCTTTGCTCCCATTCCTGAGCCCAGGATATGCAGTGTGATGCCGTGGGGATGGAAATTCAGGGTCAGGCTGTCCCAGCAAACAGCTCTGGGGTGCCTGTGTGTGTGTCATGTGCCCACAGCAGCATTTTATAAACAAAGAGTGAAGCAGTTCCCACTCCAAAGCTCCTCAGCAATATTTAATACCCACATGTGATAGCTCCACCCAAGAATAATTTCCCTAAACTCTTTGTGTGCTCCTGAAAATAAGCACCAACATTCAATTCCCACAAACCAAGTGCGGGCTGGCAACAATTCCTCTGCTGAGAGATGCTGCCCAGCAGAACACCATGAACCTTTAACAGCAATATTTTAACCCAATAAAAGCCATGCAGCCTCTTTAAGGGCTGAACTGTCTCCCTGAATTGGTTAATTCAATCCTTGGAGCAAGCTGGGATAGTGGAAGGTGTCCCTGCCCATGGCAGGGGTGTGGAACAAGATGAGCTTTAAGATCCCTCCCAGCCAAACCAGTCTGGGATTCCAGGTTTTTTGTTCTCTGCATGGCTTTCCTTTTCCATATCAGTTCCCAAACAGATTCCTTCCATGAAAACCTCCCGCCTTCAATTCCACTCTGCCCTTCCACTCTCAAAAAACAGAAGGGATGAAGTAGGAAAAAAAAATAAATCAAGGGCATGACTGCACAAATCTCACTCCACTTGAACATAAACTCTTTTGGGAGAGGTGCTGTCAGCAGCGCACCAGCTGGTGAACACTGGAGTAGCCTGACAGTGGTTTATTTTAACTCCAGCATATTTGTGGAAAACATCTTTTTGCCAGGAAGCAAAGGCAGCTCCCTGTCCTGGTCCCTGCACATCTGCTTTAGGTGTTGATCCCTTCAGCACTGCAATGGGAACGTGCCAAGACCAGGGCCAGAAAGTTCCTCCAAAATGCTGCAGGAAGCAGAAGCCCGGCCTCAGACTCCCACCACATCCCATCATTCATTCCAGAGTTAAAGCCCTGAAAATCAGTTCCAGTCTCACTCCAGCTCAAAGACTGTCCAGCACCAGGACACCAACACTTCAGGTGCCCTCAGGGCTTTGGATGCACCAGAGAATGGACAATGACCACCCCACAGCCCAGCCTGCTCCTTCCCACGTTCTCCTCTCCCTGTTCCTACCTCAGCTGCCTCCCCGCCCGGCACCTCCCACCCTTCCACTCACCAGGACGGCTTGAACTGGGAACAGCCTCCATGGCTCAGGGAAAAGCCTTTTTCCAGTCCTGGAGCAGCCCAAGCCCCAGCAGGACGGACAGGACGAAGCTCAGACCACCTGAGCACGGAGCTGTGACCCGTGAGATGGGAAAACTCCTGGCAGACTGAGCTTCCCAAGCCACCCTGGGAAGCTGGTGGCACAGGGATGTGGCCCAGCAGGTACAGCCAGCCCTGGAGCTCACCTGGCTGCTGACTGCTCCCTGCCTTTGGGCTGCCCCCGAGGGCTTTGCATCCACTTCCCAAACTTCTGCTTTGCAAGGCAGAACGAGGGTATTCGCTCATAATGAACGGGGACAGCGTCCTCCCAGCAGCTCCGGGGCTGCTTGTTGGGAAGAGCTCTACCAGTTAGAACAAGAATTCCAACCAGCAGCAGCCTGAGGAGCCCACGGAGCTGCCACAAGCCTCCTCCTCAGGGATTGCAGCACCCTGTCACGTACAGACCTGCTCCAAGGCTGCACGTAACAGAGCTGAGATCCCACAACCATGGAACTGCTCACCATGGAACTGCTCACCATGATTCCAGAGTTATGGAATTGCTCACCATGATCCCACAACCATGGAACTGCCATGATTCCAGAGTTATGGAATTGCTCACCACGATCCCACAACCATGGAATTAACCACCATGATCCCAGAGTCATGGAATTGCTCACCATGGTCCCAGAACCATGGAACTGCTCACCACGATCCCAGAGTTATGGAATTGCTCACCATGATCCCACAACCATGGAACTGCTCACCACGATCCCAGAGTTATGGAATTGCTCACCATGATCCCACAACCATGGAACTGCTCACCATGGTCCCAGAACCATGCAACTGCTCACCATGGTCCCAGAACCATGGAATTAATCACCCTGATCCCAGAGTAATGGAACTGTTCACATTGATCCCAGAACCATGGAACTGCTCACCATGGTCCCACAAACGTGGAATTGCTCACCATGATCCCACAACCATGGAATTGTTCACCATGATCCCAGAGTCATGGAATTGTTCACCAAGATCCCAGAGTCATGGAACTGCTCACCATGATCCCATGACCATGGAACTGCTCACCACGATCCCATGACCATGGAATTGTTCACCATGGCCCCAGAACCATGGAACTGCTCACCATGGTCCCAGAGTCATGGAACTGCTCACCACCATCCCAGAACCATGGAATTGCTCACCATGATCCCACAACCATGGAATTGTTCACAATGATCCCAGAACCATGGAACTGCTCACCATGATCCCACAACCATGGAATTAATCACCATGATCCCACAACCATGGAATTGTTCACCATGATCCCACAACCATGGAACTGCTCACCACGATCCCACAACCATGGAATTGTTCACCACGATCCCACAACCATGGAATTGTTCACCATGGTCCCAGAGTCATGGAACTGCTCACCACCATCCCAGAACCATGGAACTGCTCACCATGATCCCACAACCATGGAATTAATCACCATGATCCCAGAGTCATGGAATTGTTCACCAAGATCCCAGAACCATGGAACTGCTCACCATGATCCCACAACCATGGAACTGCTCATGTTGGAAAAGAGCTCTCAGAGCACTGAGTCCAGCTCTGAACCAAGCTCAGGTCTGGGTTTAAATGAAACACAGCTGGAGTTTGGATCAACATCAACACCAGACTCTGAGACCCTTCAAAGTGCTCAAACATGAGGTTTCCAGAGCCTCCCAAACAGGACCTTTGGCATTCCCAGTGCTCCTGGGACTCCCTGCCTTGCTGGCCAGGAAGCACCAAGGCAGCTCTGTGAAGAGGCAGCAGAGAGCCCCAGCCCTGCCCGAGCTGGCAAGGGAGATATCCCACACAAAATCATGGAATCACTGAATCCCAGGGCGGTTTAGGTGGGAAGGAACATCAAAGCTCATCCACCTGCCATGGCAGGGACACCTCCCACTGTCCCAGGATGCTCCCAGCCTGGCCTTGGGCACTGCCAGGGATCCAGGGGCAGCCCCAGCTGTGCCAGGGCCTGCCCACCCTCAAAGGGCACAATTCCTCATTCCCAAGATCCCATCCAGCCCTGCCCTCTGGCACTGGGAGCCATTCCCTGGCTCCTGTCCCTCCATGCCTTGTCCCCAGTCCCTCTGCAGCTCCCCTGGAGCCCCTTTGTGCTGTCTCCTACTCCCTGGACCCTTCTCCTCTCCAGCCTGAACAGCCCCAATTCTCTCATGGAGCACCTGCAGACACCCTCCTCCAGCCAAATGGGACAACAGGGTCACAGGGGTGACAGGGATCCCCCTTCCCACGGATACACCTGCCTGCCTGGAGGGCAGCCACAGGATCCAGACTGCCAAGGGCATGGGGACACCCTCTCCTTTCCAAGCAGGCTCTCGGGGCACTGGGGACAGGCACATGTGTCAGGGCACAAGGACATTCTCTCCCTGTGGCTCAGCTCACGTGCAGGACTATCCTGACTGGAGGGTGTGTCCCCCCCCCCCTCAGTGCCAGGTCACAAGGACCCCCCCAGAACCTCCCAGAGATTCCCACAGTGTGTCCCCGTGCAAGGACTGGCACGGCAGGATGGTCCCTATGGGAGAGACCCCAGGACACGGGGGGACAAACCTTGGGGGGGGGAATGTTTGGGACCTGCCAGGGATCCTCCCAGGCCATGGGGGACAGACACACGTGGGGACACCTCCCACCCTACAGCTGCCCTGGGGATCCCAGTTCCGGTCCTCACAGACCCTTCCCTGGGAACTCCTCACAGCCCTCACGGCCACACCACCCGAGGAGCCCTTCGGGACCCCCGGACACCCCCAAACCCTGGCCCAGCACCAGGAAATCCTCTCCAGAACCCTCTGTTCCTCATCCCCTCAATGCCACCCCGGCCTTCGCCCACTTACTGCCCTCTTTCTCCACCTCCCAGTGCCCCCTCAGTGCCCCCCTGCCCCTCGCCCCCTCAGCGTCCCCCTGCCCTCACCTCTCAGTGCCCCCTCACCCTCCCCCCAGAATTCACTCCTCAGTGAGCCCCATCTCACGCCAGTCCTCGCTCCCTCAGTGCTCCGCGAGCCTTCACAGCCCCCTCGCTGTCCCCGTGCCCGTCAGCGCTCCCCTTCCCTCAGCGTCCCCTCAGCGCCCCTCCGCTATCTCCGTCCCTTACCCCTCACTGCCCCCATCCCCCGGTGCTCCCCTCACGCGGGGGACACCGCACCGCAAGCCGCTCCCGCTCCCCGCCGTCCCCTCGCTCACCGCGGGGCGGGGTGTGCCGCGTCGGGCCGGCCCTGGCGGCGGCCGGGAGGCGGCCGAGGCTGCCGATGGCTCGCACCGCCGCCGCCATCTTCGCCGAGGTCGAATGAGGGAGAGGCCGCCGGGGGCCTGACCGCGCCCGCCCCGCCCACGCCGCCCCGCCCGCTCCCGCCCGCCGCGCTGCCCGCGCGTTCACCGCGGCCAACGCACTGCTGTCTCCTTCTCCTCCACTCTCCGCGGTGTCTCGGGTGTTTTCAATCCGCGCCGAGCCGGAGCGAATTGCGGGAGAGGCCGGGGTAGGGCTGCGGAGCGGCGGTGGAGGGGGAGGTGTGGGTCAGGCGTGCGGTGGGCAGCCCGGAAGGTGGGGGGGGCGCGGGGCCCTTGGTGAGTGGCGGCGCGGCCGTGGCAGAGCGGGGTGAGGGCGGAGGTGAGCGGCGGGAGCGGACGGGGACAGAAGGGGACAGGAGCGGACAGAAGGGGACGGGGCGGTCAAGGGCTCCGTCCTGGATGGACGGGAGTGTGGGAAGGGTGAGAGGAGTCGGGAGTCGGTCCCGGAGTAAAGGGGTGGGGGTTAGGGGTAGGCGGCTGGGTCCGGGCTGGAGCAGAGGGTCGGGGGAAGGATGAAGGGAGGCCGGGGGACGGTCCCGGGTGGACGGGGAGACGTGAGGGGAGGCGAGGGGCTCGTTCCGGGTGGGAGTGAGGGGAGGCGAGGGGCTCGTTCCAGGTGGGTGTGAGGGAAGTCGAGGGGATCGTTCCGATGGACGGGGAGGAGTGGGGGGAGTCGATGGGATTCGTTCCGATGGAAGTGAGGGAAATCGGGGGGCTCGTTCCTGGGGGGAGTAAGGGGTGTCGGGGGGTTCATTCTGGATGGAAGAGAAGGGAGGAGTAAGGGGAGTCGGGGGGCTCGTTCTGGCTGGAAGTGAGGGGGGTCGGGGAGCGGTCCCAGATGGACAGGGAGACGTGAGGGGAGTCGGGGGGTTTGTTCCGATGGACGGGGGAGCAGTGAGGGGAGTCGGGGGGTTTAATTCCGGGTGGGAGTCAGGGGAGTCGGGGGGCTCGTTCCAGAGAGACAAGAGAGAACAGTGAGGGGAGTCGGGGGGTTCGTTCTGGGTGGAATTGAGGGGAGTCGGGGGGTTCGTTCTGGGTGGAATTGAGGGGAGTCGGGGGGGTTCGTTCTGGGTGGAATTGAGGGGAGTCGGGGGGTTCGTTCTGAATGGAATTGAGGGGAGTCGGGGGTTCGTTCTGGATGGAAGAGAAGGGAGGAGCGAGGGGAGTCGGGGGGCTGGTTCTGATGGAAGTGAGGGGACTTGGGGGGCTCGTTCCAGAGAGACAGGAGGGAGCAGCGAGTGGAGTTGAGGGGGTTCGTCCCGAATAGAAGTGAGGGGAGTCATTCTGGATGGATGGGGAGCAGTGAGGGGAGTCAGGGGGTTCGTTCCGGGTGGGAGTGAGGGGAGTTGGGGGGCTCGTTCTGGATGGAAGGGAGGAGGAGTGAGGGCAGTCGGGGGGCTCGTTCCGAATAGAAGTGAGGGCAGTCGGGGGGCTCGTTCCGAATAGAAGTGAGGGCAGTCGGGGGGCCTCATTCTGGATGGAAGTGAGGGAAGTTGAGGGGCTCATTCTGGATGGAAGTGAGGGAAGTTGGGGGGCTCATTCTGGATGGAAGTGAGGGAAGTTGGGGCGCTCATCCTGGATGGAAGTGAGGGAAGTTGGGGGGCTCATTCTGGATGGAAGTGAGGGGAGTCGGGGGGTTTGTTCCAGGTGGGTGTGAGGGGAATTGGGGGGCTCATTATGATGGATGGAGAGCAGTGAGGGGAGTCGGGGAGTGGTCCCAGATGGACAGGGAGGAGTGAGGGGAGTCGGGGGGTTCTTTCTGGATGGATGTGAGTCAGGGGGTTTGTTCCAGATGGAAGTGAGGGGAGTTGGGGGGTTCGTTCCGGGTGGGAGGGAGGGAAGTCGGGGGGTTTGTTCCAGATAGATAGGGAGCAGTGAGAGGTGTCGAGGGGCTCGTTCCTGGTGGGCTGGGAGGGGAGTCGGGGGGTTCTTTCTGATGGGAGGGAGGGTGAGGAGGGCCCAGGGGGTCGGTCCCAGATGGATGAAGGGACCGAGGGGTGGGTCCTGGGTGGATGGGAGGGGTCAGGAGTCGGTCCTGGAAGGATGGAGGAGGAGTTTGGGAGTGGCTGAGAGCAGTACGGGTGTGTTTGGGGTGGGCGCTGGGAGTCTCGGGGTGACAGTGCTGCAGTGTGAAAGTGTCAGGGTGTGTGGGGATGGGAAGGGAGCAGGGGCTCTTCATGGAATTGGGGATTATCCTGAGCTGGAAGGGATCCCTGAGGGTCCCGGAGCCCAGCTCAGCTGTGGAATCCAGGCAAATCCTGGCTCTGCAAGGAGCTTTGCCCTGGTGATTTGTGCGGGCAGGGCTGAGCCCTTGGGGTGCCAGGGGAGCACCAAAAATGAGGGGGTTGGGGGCATTTGGGGGGCAGGAACAGGGGTGCACTGGGAGGAGGAGGTTACACCTGGGGGAAATTCTGTCAGCTGGGCAGGGAAAATTTAGGGAAAAACCTGAATCAGGTGTGGGGAGGGAGGTTGGCACAGGTGGAGGAGGAGCAGGATGCCTTGGGAAGGTTTGGTTTTGGGATCTTTGTTGGCAGGAGGAGCCTGGGGGTGGGAAGGGGCACGTTGCAGGTGTGGAGCTGCAGCTGGGAGGTGTCAAAGGGGGTGACTGGCAGCTAGTGCTGAGTTTTGGGGAGCTGCAGAGGGCTGGGTTTGGGACTATGGGTGTTCCTCTACCCCTCCATGGAAAAACTTTGTGCTTGGGAGAGAAAGTGCCAAGATTTGAACCCCAAAGTGTGACAGAGGGGGATGAATGTTGGCATGGATCAAGCTAAGTCCTGGAGCTGTGAGAGCCATCCCTGGGTGGTAAAACTTGCAGATGAGGGTTTGTTTATAGGGAAACCAATTTGGGAAAGCTGCAGAGGGATTTTTAGGGGTGGAGGACATGAATTTGCTGTGTATGCCACGGGGATGAGCAGCAGGAGCTCCTCAGGCTGACAAGGGGCAGGGGTGCCAAGGACACTGGTGGTGTCAGGAGGTGCTGCTGGCAGCGGGGCTGTCTGGGCACTGGGACAATTTTCCAGTGGGAAGTGGAGGGAATTGAGAAGCTCACTGGGCAGTATTTATTCACAGGCACAAGCCGGGCTCCGAGCGTGGTGGGAGCTGATTCCCTGTGCTGCTGCTGCCCTTGGAGTGTGTGCCCCTCACCTTGCTGGCTCTGTGTGAGGCAGGCAGGACTCTTCCCGTGGCATTGTTCAGCACAGAGCAGCTTGGACTGAGCCCAGCTTTTCCCTAGATCCCAAAATGAGTTCCATGCTGTGCTCTGCCCTGCGGAACCTCCCTGTGTCCTCAGCCTGGGCTGCTGGGGCCTGTGAGTATCTTTAGCTTTTATTGGTGGGTGTAAACCTCTGGTTGAAGTGTTGGCTTTGGAATGGATGCTGGGATCTGAATCTGTCCCATTCTCACCTCTAAAAGGCTGGCAGTGTTTATTTTTTAATCCCAATTACATTGTTGCCTTGTTTGTCCCTTCCTGCATCATATGGGGAGGAGTCTTGAGTTAACAGTTTACAGAAAGTGTGTCAGGTTTCTGGACAGAGTAAACCCCCCCCATAGGTGCTCAGGTGTCTTACAGTGACATTATTTGCTTTTTCTAACTCTTCTTGCAGAGACCAAAACTGTTTCTAACATTTTTTTGGGGGGGATTTTTTCCCCTTTCTTGTTTTCCAGTCACTCGATCACTCAGCTGCTCCTCACAGTTCCAAGCTGCAGGTAAGGGGAAAACACCAGAACCTCAGGGGGTCTGTGCTAAACAAGGATGTTTTGGAAGCTTAAATCTTAGAAATGGTGCAGAGTGGTTCAGGTGTTCCTGAAAAGCTGCAAGCAAGGAAAACTTCAGGCAAACCAGTGTTTGCAGCAGAGTCCTCTCATCCCCTGAGTGCCCTTGCTCCCAGCAGCCCTTCCCAGCTTTTAGTCACACTCCACAGTGAGAGGTTGGGGTGATCCATGTGGGGGTTGCTCAGGTGACTCAGGCTTTGGGATTTTGGGAACAGGCCTGGACAGCAGCTCCCCATCATCCCCTGGGTTTTGGGAAGAGCCTGAAGGAACCTCAAGACAGTGCTGGAGTTTTGTCCTGGCACTGGCATGTGGAATGGTGCTGGGTCATGACATCCCTTGTCTTGAACCTCTCCCACTGGGGAGAGAATTTCTTCCCATTAGGAAGAAATTTCTTCCCATTAGGAAGAGGTTCTTGGCTGTGGGGGTGATGAGGCACAGGCCCCATCCCTGGAAGTGTTCCAGTCCATGTTGGATGGAGCTTGGAGCACTCTGGGACAGCAGGAGGTGTCCCTGCCCATGGCAGGGGTGGCCCTGGATAAGCTTTGAGGTCCCTTCCTACCCAAACCATTCCAAGATTCCAACTCAAGTGTCCTGTCTTCCCTGCCTTTTACTTACACACCAAAAAAAAAAGGGCCATTTTCTTTTTTTTTCTAGAAATCTTTGCAGGATCTATATGAAAATTGCTGATATTCTTGTCACCATCACTTCTCTCTTCACAGCCCAGCCAAAGACTAAGAAGAGCTTGGGCAAAACTGGGGTGAAGAACGTGGTGGTGGTGGAGGGTGTCCGCATTCCCTTTCTGCAGTCTGGCACCACGTGAGTATCAGAGAGGAGGGAAACCCAGGAAACACGCCCTGGCTTGCTTAAAACTCAACTCTTTCTGTGAAAAAAAAATTCATTTCTTCTTTTTAATGTAGTTATTCTTGGGGCCTAGAGGCTCAGGAGGTGCCCTGAGTTGGGCTGCTGCAGTTATTCCAGTTTATTGAGTGAAGGAATGTGGTTTGAGGAAGGTTGTCCATGTGTTTGAATCCTGGGAAGAGTAAGGATTTATGGAGCATGTCCAGAGGAAGCAGTTGGAGAATTTATAGCAGATGAAGCAACAAATTTGACAGAACTGGCAGGAGAGGGGCCAAGAATCTGCTGTAGGCTCTTCCTGGATGGTTGTGCCACCACATCCACAGCTGAACCAGAACCACCCCCGACTGTTAGGATGGAGAAGGGATTCCTTTATCCCATTCCTGCTGCTTTTCTGTGGGTTTAGTGCAGTGATTGCATCCCCTCTGCTCTGGAGCCAGGCTGGCAGAGCTGGGAGTGCTCCCCTGGAGAGGAGAAGGATCCAGGCAGAGCTCAGAGCCCCTGGCAGGGCCTGAAGGGGCTCCAGGAGAGCTGCACAGGGACTGGGGACAAGGCATGGAGGGACAGGACCCAGGGAATGGCTGCCACTGCCAGAGGGCAGGGCTGGATGGGATCTTGGGAATGAGGAATTGTTCCCTGGCAGGGTGGGCAGGTCCTGGCACAGCTGGGGCTGCCCCTGGATCCCTGGCAGTGCCCAAGGCTGGGATAGACACTGGGGCTGGGAGCAACTGGGATGCTGGAAGGTGTCCCTGCCATGGCAGGGGTGGCCCTGGATGAGATTTAGTGTCTCTTCCAACGCAAACCAATCTGTGATTCCTTGAAATGTTTGCTCAGAAGCTCAATGGAGCGTTTCTGATCCATCCCCAGCTGTCGCTGCTCACAGGAAAATTCTCTCCTGATTTCTGTACTGAGAATTCTGCTCTGATTTCTCACACCTCTGAGTTTCTTCCTCTGCTCTTCACCCTCCAGGTATGCTGATCTGATGCCACATGACTTAGCCAGAGCAGCACTGCAGTAAGTAAATGGAACACTGGGAGGGCTCCGAATTCTTGTTGAACTGCTGAGGTTTCGGGGTTGCAGAGCCAAGGCTCTGGGCTTGCCTCTGAACAGCTCAGGTGCTTTATTTTTCCTGGCCTCCCTCCACAGCAGTGGGTGGCTTAAGCAGCAGAGTTTGTGTTGTTTTTTGGGGTTTTCAGTAGGTTGGTGTTGATGCAAAGAGATGCTGGTGGTGACAAATTTTAGTGAATTTGATTCCCAGCTGTAGTTTTCCAGACACAGGCATCAGAGCTGCTCTTGAGGTGTGCTCACATCTGGTGGGAAACACAACCTGGGCAACACAGAGAAAATGAAGTGACAGCAAGGATATTGAGCTAATTCTGTAATCCTGTTCTGAGGATCATTAGCAGTGGGTTTGCTTTGTTGAGAGGCAGGGCAAAGTGCTCTGCAGAAGCCTGGAGATGGCTGCTCCATCTCTGGCAGTGCCCAAGGCCAGGCTGGACAGGGCTAGGAGCTCCCTGGGACAGTGGAAGATGTCCCTGCCATGTCTGGGGTGGCACTGGATAAGCTTTGAAGTCCCTTCCCACCCAAACTATTCTGGGATTTGATGATTCTGTGAGCCATTTTGTGGAAGCAGAGGTGTAAGGGCTATGAAATAATTGCTTTAATGAAGTTCTGTAATGATTTATAGTGAAATTATCACCAAGATTAATTGCAGCCCATAATCAGCTACACTTCCCACGGACCCACATGCACATGAGATTTCTTCTGAGGGGAGGACAGAAGCTGTGGCTCTGCTGTTGCCCTGTCCTGCAGCCAAGCTGGCAGGCAGAGGATGTTGGAGAGGTTTTTATTTATGTGATTTAAATTCCCTTTGTTTTGATCCTCTCCTTAGGGGCCTGCTGACCCGGACCAGTGTCCCAAGGGATGTTGTTGATTACATTGTTTATGGCACAGTTATCCAGGAGGTGAAAACCAGTAATGTTGCCAGAGAGGTGGGTTCTGTGCGGCGTTTCCCTGGGAATCTGATTTCTGCAACTGCTCTCAAAATGACAAATCCTTGCTCAAAAATGATTTCCCATTATTATTGTCTGTTTATATATGATTTGAAAGGATGAAGTAGCTGTGTAGTATTGTCTGTTAAATGAGTGCCTGGGACTATAAAGAAAATGATTTTGTGATTCTCTGCCTCCTGTTGAAATCTGCTACAAATTTCATTTAGCATAATTTTTTTAAATCAGATTTTCATGTTTCAATGCTGTGAAGCCCCTGCTTGACTCTTCCCTGCAAGGGAAAGTTTTGTTGAGGGTTGCTGATCCCTCAGCTCCTAAACACCAGTTGGATTGAGCACTGCCTTGCCCAATATCCTGGGAGGAGCAGAGTGTGCTGTGAGGGTTTGCTTTGTTGTGGTATTTATTTATTTATTTATTTGAGCTGCCTGCTCAGACACAGCATTCTCAGGATTTGAAGAAGTGGAGCAGCTTTGCTGCCCAAAACACAATTCCTGCATTATCCCCAGAGCAGCTGATCCTCAGGAATCATGTGCCAGGCAGCCTGATCTTTGCTAACCTGGAGCCTCTGCACCTGGATAAATCCATGATGTAACCTGGACTCCCTGTGCAGCCTCAGCCTCGTGAGTGCAAGGCCTGCCTTTGGTCACCTGCCAGTCAGATGGGGCTGCAGGGTAATTTTAACTTGGGAACAACTGCTGAACTTTCAACCACTTGGCCACATCCCAAGTAGGGAAGGGCTGCTCAGATGAGTCACTGCTCTGCAGTTTGCTGCTCTCTGTGAAGCCACAGGTCTAAATCACCCTTTTCACATGTTGCCTTTGCCAATAAGGTGAAGGAAATTGATGTCGAGTAGTTGGAGGCTCTTTTGATGTGTTTTTTTTTTTTTAATGTGGGGTGTGATTAGTTTGTCTCTTTATTAAAAAACGTGAAGGGGCAGTGACTGTTCTGAGCATGGCCTCAGTTTGTGCTCCAGAGTTTGGGGAAGGGAAGAGCTGCTGCCATAATTAACTGGATGAAAACTCCACGTCTGTGTCCTCATCTCCACCTGGCAATGTGTGCTGGGCAGGGGCAGCTCTGGGAGCAGCAGCTGTAGGTTTAACAGCCCCTCTTGTTGTTTTAGGCTGCCTTGGGAGCGGGGTTCTCGGACAAAACTCCGGCCCACACCGTCACCATGGCCTGCATTTCCTCCAACCAGGCCATGACCACAGGTATGTGGGCTGCAAAACAAGCTGTGGGGCTGAGAGGGAGCTTGGGAATTCTTTTACAGCATTTATTCAACTTGCACTGCTTGTGAATGTAAAAAAAAACAGCTGAAAAAAATGCTGGAATGGAAGGAAAAATGGGATTTAGCCTGGAGAAAAGGAGACTCAGTGGGAACCTTGTGGCTCTGCACAACTCCCTGACAGGAGGGGACAGCCAGGGGGAAGCTGGGCTCTGCTCCCAGAGAACAGAGACAGGATGAGAGGGAGCAGCCTCAAGCTGTGCCAGGGAAGGGTCAGGATGGACATCAGGAGGAATTTTTCCCTGGAAAGTGGAAGGAGCTGCCCAGGGAATGGTGGAGTCCCCATCCCTGCAGGTGTCCAAGGAATTTCTGGAAGTTACACTCAGTGCTCTGGGCTGGGGACAAGGTGGAGATCAGTCAAAAGTTAGATTTGATGGTCTGGGTGGTCTTTTCCAGCCTCAGTGATTCTGTGGAAGTTTTTTAGCCAACATGAACTGTCTGCTGTAGGCCTGCAGCAGCATCTCTGCCCAGTGTCCATGTTTATTTGGGAGGTAAAGACTGACCATGGTGAGAAAGTTGCTCCTTTCAGGCTCCTTTTAGCTTTGGCTTAGCCTAACCAGGGCTAAAAAATGGAGACACAGCTCAAACTGCTGGGGCTGTCCTTCCCTCCCTGCTCTGTGTGACAAGGACAAGTGGCAGCAGCTCATGTGTAACCCAGCCATGGCCTGGGGCTGCAGGAGGAGTGCAGGAGTGGCCAGGGCTCTGTTGGGGTGCCTGTTGAGGTCAGGATTGAAGGCACTGGAGAGGATGGTTCACATTCAGACTCAAGTGTTTTTATTATTTCTTACCTGTGTTACAGTCTCACAGCAGTGAGTTCTGCAGCTCTTCAGTAAAAAGGCACAAAATGGCCAACTATCTCTTGCTACAGGGTATCTTAAGGCTAAATTATCCAGTTAAGAAATGAAACCTAAATTATTTTTACTTTTAACCCAATAACTAATCAGTCAAAGTCTGCAATGTGGACTTTTCTGTCCAATTACAAAATACCACCCAAACCCATGGAGAAGAAAGAAGAAGAAGGTTAAGAAGGACAACCTGCCACCACCCTAAACCCTCCATCTTGCCCCATTTTTATCACTATATTCTGAAACCCCAAACTCCACATTTTCCACCCTGTGCTATCACACACTTCTGACGAGCTCCACACCCACAATCCCAGTGCTCTCAATCAATTCTGGAAGCTTCTCCATGGCCTCAGGTCAAATGCAGAGCTCTCCTGGTAGGTCAGAGTCCGTCAGCACAGAAAGTCTGAAACTCTGAGCATCCAGAACTCCAACAAGGGGTGAGTGGCCCTGTTGTGGCAGTGTTCCTGTCCTTGCAGGTGTGGGGATGATTGCAGCTGGCCAGTGTGACGTGGTGGTGGCCGGTGGCGTGGAGCTCATGTCCGACGTCCCCATCCGCCACAGCAGGAAGATGAGGAAGACCATGCTGACCCTGAACAGAGCCAAGACCCTGGGCCAGAAGCTCTCCCTCATTTCCAAAATTCGCCCTGACTACTTTGCTCCTGAGGTATTTTTTGGTTTTTCAGGTATTTAGGTGTTTAGTGAACTGGTTTAGAGGGTGTGAACAGGTAATTTTTTTAAGATGGGTGAGGTGGCTCCTGGGGTTCACCATGATCAATCTCTGTCCTCTGCTTTGGGTTAAAACACTGATTAATTCATCTCACAGCATTTGGGCCTCTGCTTTTCCTTCCCACATGTTCATCTTTAGTAAACCCAGCTTAGTGCTAAACCTCTTTCGGCAACTCCTGGAGAAACTGTGCTGCAGATGACAGAAATAGAAGTTTTTTTCCTCCATAAATATAAAGGTTATTTTGAAGTGTCAGAAGTATTCTAGGGTCAGAGGAATTTTACTGGATAATAGCAGTAACTCCATAAGTATTAGGAATATCCTCATTATGTGAATTTGATTAATTTGATTAAATATGCTTTATGATTTCTATTCCTGGCCAAATCCTGCCAGGGGCTGGATGTGTTCAGCTCCCCTGAAGAGCATCCACAGGGCTGTGTCAGGAGCAGAGTGAGCCACTGCTCTGTCCTGGGGGCCGTGGGGGGTGAATTACAACGTGGTGAGGATGGAAAGGAGCAGCATTTCCCTCCTTCATCCCCTGAACTCTCCACAAGGAAAGTGCATCTATATAATTCCCTTTAGTGTGAGTGCAGCAAGGCCCAGGTTAAGTGTGGCAGAGCTGACATCCCAAATCCACATAAGGTACAAAAATTTCAGACTGAATGCATGCAGGGATTTCCTGAGTGCTGCTGGAAGAACTAAAATTAGCCAAGATCACCTCTGAGCTCTGCTTTTGGATGAGGAGGTGTCTGGCAAGGAGTTTTGAGGTTCCAGGATGTGGTGTTTGAGCTGAATCCTAAAGGTCTGGTCACCCTTTGTCATGGATTCCCTGTGTGTGTGAAAAGATAGGTGTCTGCTAAGGAAGGCACGAGCCTTCCTTGAAATGGAAAATGTAAACCCCCTTCTTCTGAATTAATTGTAATTTTGAAATTAAGGGGCTCTCAGGCAAAGATATGGGAGCAGGAATAACAGTTCTTTAATAGGAAAATTAAAAATACAAATGAAATAGTACAAACAAACAAAAACAACCCTGCCAGAGTCAGAGCAGGATCTGACCCCCTGTGGGTCAGGGTGGTGGCATTGTCCCCTTCCATGGTGGCTCAGCCCTCCTGCAGTGCCAGCTGTGCTTCTGCTGGAGCAGGGATCCTGGACAAGGGGGGAGTTTTCCTCTGAAGCTCCAGGGCTGCTGGGGATGGGCCTGGAATTCCTCTGGGAATGCAGGGCAGGAGAAAGCTGCTCCTCTGGGAATGCAGGGCAGGAGAAAGCTGCTCCTCTGGGAATGCAGGGCAGGAGAAAGCTGCTCCTCTGGGAACGCAGTGGGCAAAGGCTGCTGTGGTATCCTAAAATCTCAGATTGTATCCAGGTAGGAATGCTTGGCTCCTCCCCTGGGCAGAGCATCTCCCCATGGGATGATGCAATTTTATCTGTAATTTTATCAGCCATGCAGTGACACTCACTGGCCATTAACAGAAGATAATTATTAATTAATGGCCCATGAACAGCAGAGATCTCCTGTGGTATTTTCTGAGACCCCTGTCGTGGGGAGGAAATGATGAATCTGACTCCATGTTCTTAGAAGGGTAATTTATTATTTTATTACCCATATTATATTAAAGAATACTGTGTAAACTATACTAAAGAATAGAGAAAGGATACAGACAGAAGGCTAAAGGATAATAATGAAAAACTCCTGACTCTCTCCAGAGCCTCTGGTTAGCCATTAAGTAAAAACAATTGACATGAAGCAAATGAAACAAGCACCTGTTGGTAAACAGGGTCCAGACCACATTCCAGAGCAGCAAAATGCAGGAGAAGCAAATCAGATAATTATTGATTTCATTTTTCTCTGAGGCTTCTCAGCTTCCCAGCAGCAAAGTCCTGGGCAAAGAGATTTTTCAGAAAATATGGCAGTGACAATCTCCTGGAGGGAGGACTGCTTGTGGAAGAGAGAAAGAAAACTGCCCCACAGATAGGAATGGATTTTCCAACCTAAAGCTCCCTGTTAAATGTGCAGGCAGCTCTCAACACATTTCTGGAAACCCTGCAGCAAGCAGCAGCCTGGAACTTGTTTTTTTTTTCCCAAAATCTTGGAAAGGGCTGATCTCTCTGACACATTTCTGTCGTGATCTGATTGCCGCGTGCTAATTAACAAAGGCAAGCGCCTCCCTCTGACCGTGGGGCTCCGCTCTGCGTGCTCCCAGGAGGGTTTTCATTCACCTGTGCTGACTCTCCCTCCCTGGTGGCAGCTCCCAGCTGTGGCAGAGTTCTCCACCAGCGAGACCATGGGGCACTCTGCCGACCGCCTGGCCGCCGCCTTCGGCGTCTCCCGCCTGGAGCAGGACGAGTACGCGCTGCGCTCCCACACGCTGGCCAAGAAAGCCCAGGACGAGGGGCTGCTGCAGGATGTGGTGCCCTTCAAAGTGCCAGGTGACAGTGCCACGGCCAGCACGCACTGCTGGGGGCAGCTCCAGGCAGTGCTGGGGGTCTGGGTGGGGTTTATCAGGGTGTTTGTCCCTGGAGAACCGAAAAGGGATAGCTGAAGGTGTGAACACGGAAGCGTGGAATGGTTTGGGTGGGAAGGGACACTGAACACCCAGTTCCAGCCCTGACACCTTCCACTGTCCCAGGGTGATCCATAACCTGGCCTTGGACATTCCCAGGGATCCAGGGGCAGCCACAGCTGCTCTGGGAATTCCATCCCAGCCCCTCCCCACCCTCCCAGGGAAGAGATCCTTCCCCCCATATCCTTCCCCCCACATCCTTCCCCCAATCCCATCTAACCCTGCTGGAACCTAAAATGCAAAGAATTCTCAGAACTTTGGGCCTGTAAGCCAAGCTTAGAATCAAACCCAGGATTTGACCTGAAACCTTAGATAAAGCTTTTGAACTTAAGTGCTAAAAGCGAGAATGTGGATTTATAATTTAAAACAGAGACACGTTAAGCTAAGTAAAGGAAAATGAAGAGTTTTAGGGATTAAGATACAGAAAAAATAAAGTAGTTACAAAGGTAAACAAGATGTTTAGAATACAGTACTCAAGGTTTGTGTGTCATAACATGATTGGCTAAGAAAGCTCACACTGTAGCAGGAGTCCATAAGATGAAATATGTAAAGATTGGGTCAAAAACATAAATATCCTTGTTGGCAGTGTTTTATTGGTCAATAACTCCTTAACAGGTCTTGTGACCTTCTGAGCCATGCAGTGAAGATGTGAGCAGAACTCGCCCTTCCTGCCTGTGTAGAAGATGAGAAAAATAAACCACATCATCTAAAAAGCTCAGAGATCCCCTCTCTAACTCATTCAAAACTCTTTCCAAAAATCCCCATCTAAGCCTGCCCTCTGTTCTACCTTTACACGTCTAAATTTTGTCTTGCCAACCCCACATCTCTGCTAATGAGGTGACAGAGCAGGGAAAATCAGGACAGTTGGACATGGAATCCCCCTGCTCTTCCTCCAGGCAAGAGAAACCACATTTACACCCCAAAATATCAACAGCAGACACAAAGCCCAACAAAATCCCAGGCTTGTAACTCAGGTGCTGGATGGGAAGAGCTGGAATGTGGCAGGTTCCTGTCCATCAGGCCTCACACTCCTTGCTGGGAGGTGAAATAGTTTGGGGAGAACCTTTAAACCTGTGCTTGTGTCCCCCTCAGCCCCCAGGAGCCAGGGGACACTCTTGGCTGCAATACCTGTTCATTTGGGAACTCTGATTGGTATCCTGGAGAAATTTTCCTTGTGGATCCACGGTTCCATGTGGTCTTTATGGTAAAATTAGTACTTTTTCTCAACAGGCTTATTTAGCAGATGGATATATTTGGGTTTTCCCAGTGCTCTTTATTCCTTAGCGTGTAAATGTAAACAGATTTAAGGCCAGTTCTCCATTTAGGCTTTTTTTAACCTAAATTTAAATTCTTTTCTCAACTGGGTTTCCCATGTGGTAATTTTTCCTTCCAGTAAACAGATGGCAGCACTTTGTTTTTGCTGTCATCTGAGGAAAAGTGAGGTAGCTCCAATTTTTAAGTGCTGTTTTTAGCCATGTTAAGTATCCACAAACACATTTTCCTTTTTTCCCTCCTCATGCTTGTCCTGAACCCCACAATTTCCTGATTTTTTTTTTCCCCCTGGAGTCCTGATGATGAAATCCTTGTGCATGGCTGATTTTTGTTGTTGAAATGTCCTTTTTTTTTTATCTTCACCAGGCAAAGACACAGTTACCAAAGACAACGGGATCCGTCCATCCTCCCTGGAGCAGATGGGAAAACTGAAGCCAGCCTTTGTCAAGCCCTATGGAACAGTGACAGCAGCCAACTCCTCCTTCCTGGTAATTCCTGCTCCCAGCACTGTCAGCCAGAGGGGATGACTGTCCACCTGACCCTCTGCCTCCCTTAGCTGGTGTCACCTGGGAATGACACTTTTAATTGCCAGATTTTCCAGGTGTAACTTGGAACTCCGTTGTAATCTGGTGGATTTGGGTATTGGATAGTTTCATTTTCAAATCCATAACAAAACCCCTGAAGTTTTGGGATGTCTGACCTCATTGCTTCTCTGTAGCTGCTTCATGAGGGTCAATCCTTGAACAGCCCTTGTAGGGATTCTGTCCCAGGGTGGGGTTGGTCACGTTGTACAGCTGAAATCAGTGGGTTTAGTCTGAATTTCACAGAATCATGGAATGGTTTGGGTTGGAAGGAACCTTAAATCTCATCCAGTGCCACCCCCTGCCATGGGCAGGGACACCTTCCACTATCCCAGTGGCTCCAAGTCCCATCCAGCCTGACCTTGGTCACTGCCAGGGATCCAGGGGCAGCCACAGCTCTGGAGGGACAGGACCCAGGGAGTGGCTCCCAGTGCCAGAGGGCAGGGCTGGGTGGGATATTGGGAATGAGGAATTGTGCCCTGGCAGGGTGGAAAAGCCAGGATGCCCAGAGCAGCTGTGGCTGCCCCTGGATCCCTGGCAGTGCCCAAGGCCAGGCTGGACACTGGGGCTTGTGATGCCTGGAAGTAGAACACAATCTTTTCCAGACAATATAAAAACAAACCTTTCCTTGGAAGCCTTCAGGTACAGAATGTGGCAAAAATCCCCATCCTGAATTAGATTTGTACCATTTCATACAGGGTGGGGCAATTAGAATATCCAGGCAATATTGTGCAATTAGAGGAGCAGTGATTAATTGATTCCCCCCTGGCTTCTGCCCCATGGGAGCTCTCCTCCCCATCTCCGACCTTACCTTTATCGTGTCTGTGATTACTCGGTGCAAAATAAAAAGTCCTTGGAGGAGTAACAGGAAAGACTAAACAATATTTTAGGAATGCATCCATAAGAGTTTGTTCACTGCTGGAAAAGTACTGGAAGTTATACCAAAGCATTTAACAGTCTACAAAGCTACAAATATATAAAACAAAAACTCTGAGCACTTGGAGCAAAGGGAGGTGTCCCTGCCCATGGCAGGGCGGTGGAACTGGATGTGATTTAAGGTCCCTTCCAAACCATTCCATGATTCCACAATAAGTGGGTTTAATGATAACCCACATTTTTGCCATGTGGTGAGCCTGTGGCTTGTGTCATCCCAGAATTATTCTCATTTTTGGGATGGAACTGGGAGGACAGCTGAGTGTTTGGGGTCACCAGCTTGTCCCAGGCCTAGCAGGGCTTTCAGGCTCCTCTGTCCTGGGTGAAACAGGGGAATTGTGCCTGTGGGCTGTGAGGAGCTGCTTCAGCACTGTGTGTGCTGGCATCATCAGTGACCATCCATCCCTCCATCCTCCCAATCCAGCAGCCTTGTCCTTTGCTCCCTGCCTTAGTGGGGTGTCCTGGAGGCTCTGCTGGTGTTCAGCTCCTCTCTTTCTGGGGCCTGTGGGGCTCGTTGTGTGCAGGTCCCTCCCCCCTCACCTGGTTTCTCCCCGCCTTTCCAGACTGACGGAGCGTCGGCGATGCTGATCATGTCTGAGGAGAAGGCCCTGGCCATGGGCTACAAACCAAAGGCCTACCTAAGGTAGGAGGAGCTGCTCCAGCAGCCTCTGCTCCTGCTTCCTTCTCCTCTCCCTGGCACTGACAGCTCTTTTCCTGCACAGGGATTTCGTGTACGTCTCCCAGGATCCCAAGGACCAGCTGCTCCTGGGGTAGGTGGAGATGGAGAGCATGCCTCTCAGCCCCTGCTCCCACAACAGCCTCTCCTACTGTAGTTATGATATTTTATGAAAATCCTTTTGTCAGGATTTTCTTCTCCTGAGAAGCTGAGGGCCTCAGCTTCAAGATGTAAACAATTATTATCTGCTAGTGTGGAGTGCAGCAGGTGCTTCCTTGATTAGTCGATGTTGGATGTTTCTACTTAATAACCAATCAAGGAGGCAGCTAGGTCAGACTCTCTGAGAAACACAAGCCTTTATTATATATTCCTTTCTATTCCTATCTCTATTCCTATCTATTCCTACCTTCTGATGCATCTTTTTCTCTATTCTTTTAGGATAATAATATATATTATATATATTTATATATATATAAATATATATTATTATACAATATAATA
This sequence comes from Motacilla alba alba, assembly GCF_015832195.1. Lineage (NCBI taxonomy): Eukaryota > Metazoa > Chordata > Aves > Passeriformes > Motacillidae > Motacilla > Motacilla alba. The sequence continues at coordinate 760,577 of NC_052018.1, forward strand.
TATATTATATATCATTATATATAATAAACATATATAATATAAATATATATCGTTTTAATATAACATTTTAAATATAATGTATATTATAATATAATAAACCAACCTTCTAAAACATCAAGTCAAAATTTCCCCGTCCCTCACCCTTATCCTAACTACCCTAAAAACCACATCCTACCATGGTGGTGTTCTGGGAGGTGCCTCAGGAGATGTTGCATCTCTCCAGGCCTTCACGAGGTGGGAGAGCAGCAGTGGCAGGAACACCCCAGGATTGCTGGGGCACCTCAGCAATAGTTCTGGGGGCTGTGCCTCCCTTGGACAGGGATGGACCATGAGCCCAGAGAGAAGGATGTGACTGTGGGAAGGTGGGATGGGGCTCACAGGGAACACAGATGCAAGACTGGTGTGTCTTCCCTCCTTCAGCCCCACCTATGCCACTCCCAAAGTGCTGGAGAAGGCCGGGCTCAGCCTGAGTGACATCGATGTGTTCGAGTTCCACGAGGCCTTTGCTGTAAGTGCTCTAAATTTGGGATGGCTCCCTGTAGCCATCTGCCTTGGCTTATTCCCTATGTCACCCTCTCCTCCCTTGCAGGGCCAGATCCTGGCTAACCTGAAAGCCATGGATTCAGATTGGTTTGCACAGAACTACATGGGCAGGAAGTCAAAGGTAAGGCACGCTCAGGACATTTTCCTCCTTGTCCTGTCCCTCCATCTCTTGTCCCCTCTGCAGCTCTCCTGGAGCCCTTTTAGGGCCTGCAAGGGGCTCTGAGCTCTCCCTGGATCCTTCTCCTCTCCAGGTGAGCACCCCCAGCTCTGCCAGCCTGGCTCCAGCCCTGGAGCAGCTCTGGGGCCTCCTCTGGACCCACTTTTCTCTCCAGTTCAGTGAAACTTTGGGGTTCCTGGGCTCCCTCCTGCCAGTGCTGGTGCTGCACAGCCAGGCTCTGGCTCTGTCCTGTGAGGGGCAGTGATGCTCCTTGAGCTGGGCTTAGCAAATCCCAGTTTATGATGTTTCTTTGGGGTATGATGTCTCTTTGGGGTATGAGATTCCTTTGGGACATGAGATTTCTTTGGGATGCTGTTCCTGTTGTCCACAGGAGGTAGAGATCCAGAACCACTGTAGAGATCCACCGTGGATCCACTTTTCTCTCCAATTCAGTGAAACTTTGGGGTTCCTGGGCTCCCTCCTGCCAGTGCTGGTGCTGCACAGCCAGGCTCTGGCTCTGTCCTGTGGGGAGCAGTGATGCTCCTTGAGCTCGGCTTACCAAATCCCAATTTATGCAGTTTCTTTGGGACATGAGATGTCTTTGGGATGCTGTTCCCGTTGTCAGCAGGAGGTGGAGACCCAGAGCCACTGTGGAGCTCCAGAGCCACACCCCCTGTAGAGGAGGGTGCTGAGGACAGTGAGAGGGGCTCAGTCCTTGCACAGTGCAGGGCTGCAGGTGAAGCAGGACCTCTTTGGGGTGCTTTTATCCCTCATCAGCCACCTGGATGGGCCATCCTGAGCTCCTGTAGGCTGGGTGTTGGGATTAGGGGGAATGAGGTGTCACCTCTTCCAGCCAGGTGACATGGGGTGTGTCCCTCTGTGTCCCTGCAGGTTGGAGCCCCTCCCCTGGACAAGTTCAACACCTGGGGGGGCTCCCTGTCCCTGGGACACCCCTTTGGGGCCACCGGCTGCCGGCTGGTCATCACTGCTGCCCACAGGCTGAAGAAGGAGGGAGGCCAGTACGGCCTGGTGGCTGCCTGTGCTGCAGGAGGGCAGGTAATGCTGCTGTGCCCCAGCCCGGGGAGAGGGAGGAACCTTGGGAGAGGGCAGGAGCAGCAGGGTTGATCCTGCTGGGACTCTGCAATCCTGCCTGGTGACCCCAGCTCTGGGTGCTGCGTGTTCAGAGCTCCCTGAGGCACCTCTGGCTGCCCCCATCACCCCTCAGTCCTGTCCCTGTCCCCTGGGAGCACAGCCTGACTCCCCCTGGCTGTCCCCTCCTGTCAGGGAGTTGTGCAGAGCCACAAGGTTCCCCCTGAGGCTCCTTTTCTCCAGGCTGAGCCCCTTTCCAGCTCCCTCAGCCCTCCTGGGGCTCCATTCCCTTCCCTGGACACGCTCCAGCCCCTGCAGGTCTCTCCTGTCAGGAGGGGCCCAGAGCTGCCCCCAGCACTGGAGGTGCCCCAGCAGTGCCAGCACAGGGGACGGGCACTGCCCTGGCCCTGCTGCCACCCCAGAGCTGGCACAGCCCAGGGGCCAGTGGCTTCTTGGCCACCTGGGCACACCTGGGCTCATGTCCATCTGCTGTGGCTCATGTTCTTGATGCTGTGCCTGGGAGCCTGTGCCAGCAGTAATTACTCTTTGTTAATGAGCCATTTCTGTGATGTTTTGTCTCTCTGTTGCCAGGGTCACGCGATGATCGTGGAGCTCTACCCCCAGTAACAGCCCTGGGAGTGCTGTCCCTCCATCCTGTGCCTGGTGATGCCATTTCAATGCACTAATAAATCCTGCACCCAATCCTTCTTGGAGAGGGGATCTGTGGCCTTTGTCAATCCCTTGTAGCTACTCAGCCAGTAATTTTTATCTAATGAGCGCGCTCTATTCCACTTCCAGGAGAGGAGCAGTTAACACAGCTCTGAGTCTCTGCAGGCTCCTCGTAACTGTCTGATCCCTCTGGTAACCCTTCAGGATTTCTCCCACGGGGGAACAAAAGTTATCCCAAAGCTCTGGATGGAGAATTAAGTTTGGAGATCAGGAGAACGTGAAGCAGTGGAGGTGTGGGGGCTGAGAGGGGAGGTAATGCTGTGGGGAGGAGCAGCTCTGTGGGGCAGCAGCGTCAGTCCCAGGGGCTGAGCTGGGCTCTGAGGGGGCAGTTTGCTCCACGCTGTCCAAGTGCTGTTGGAATGAGCAAATTGCATCTGACGAATGAATGTCACTGATGGAACTGCAATAAATCAGGACAAAACCCAGTTCTGGCTGTTTTCTTTCCCTTCTTCCACCCGAAATGCTTTGGGGACTGTTCCTGTGCTGGAGGCTGTGAGCTGACACCAGGTGCTGGTGCTCTGAAATCATGGAATCACAGCTGGTGTGAGTGGGCAGGGGCTTGTAGAGGTCACCTAATCCACCCCCTGCCATGGCAGGGACACCTCCCACTGTCCCAGGATGCTCCAGCCTGGCCTTGGGCACTGCCAGGGATCCAGGGGCAGCCCCAGCTGTGCCGGGGCCTGCCCACCCTGCCAGGGCACAATTCTTAGTTCTCAATATCCCATCCAGCCCTGCCCTCTGGCACTGGGAGCCATTCCCTGGCTCCTGTCCCTCCAGGCCTTGTCCCCAGTCCCTCTGCAGCTCTCCTGGAGCCCCTGCAGGCCCTGCAAGTGGCTCTAAGGTGTTGACAAATTTCAAGTGTGCAGGGCTGTCCCTGTCCCAAGCATTGGGAAGATGAGATCATTGCTCTTCTGTTTAATTTCCTCGTTATTTTCTTCACTTTGTGATGCTGAGGGTGGCTGCTCTGACCTGCCAGGGAGCAGAGTTTCTCCTGAAGCACCTCACAAACAACCTTCGAGTCCTTTTTTCTGACAGAAGCACTTTCTGCCACCCACCAGCTGCTGCCCGGGGGCTGAGATAAGGGATGGGTGCAGCAGCCGGGCTGTCCTGTTTATTCTTCCTTGGAAACCTTGCACAAGAGCACTGCTCCAGGGGGAGAGGGGAACTGCCAGGCCCAGAGGAGGGCTGGGATTGCTTTAGAACCACAGAATCGTTTAGGGTGGAAAAGAAAACTGGGAAAACTGAGTCCAGTGCTGCCAGGCCCAGAGGAGGTCTGGGATTGCTTTAGAACCACAGAATCGTTTGGGATGGAAAAGAAAACTGGGAAAACTCACTGAGTCCAGTGCTGCCGAGGCCACCGCTGACCCACAAGTGCCACATCCACGCGGCTGTTGAATCCCCCCTGGGATGGGCACTTGTCATGATCTGTCCTTGTGAACGGGGTTTGTGAGGGTTCGTTAGATTGATCTCAAGGTACAAAAACACCGACATGGCAAAGGGGGTTGCAGTAATAATCAAAACCAGTGTACTTTATGGAATGATCACAGCAAAAGGCGTTGGAGGGAATTGGGGGGGAAAAGGGAAAGCATAAGGAAAGAAAAGGGTAAAAGAGAAAGGGAGGTTACAGCTACCAAACATAGAGGCGAAGAAGTCCTTCGAGGTCCAGTCAAGGGGTACCTGTCGCATTCACGTCCGGGGAGATCTCAAAATCACAAGCTAACTCGGGGGTTTTTATTACGATTTTTCTATTGGGGATTGTGAAGGGGGGAGAAACTGATACAATAGTCCATGATCTCATCTTGGTCAGCAGTGGGCGAGAGCCGTTGTCTTCTTGGTCCAGTGGTCACTACCTGCAGGCAAACACCTCAGTTTGGTCAGCTGGTCTCCCCCACTCACCCCCCAGGTTAGAGGTTTCAGTCTCAGTCTCTGGGAAAAAAGGAGTTTTTTCTATGTAAGGGTCTCATGTCTCAGTCCTTCGAGGAAAGGCTTCTCCCATCTCAGTCCCTCTGTCACGGTAGTTGTATGAAGGCTCCTCTTTTCTATGGGGACCACCAAAGGTCATCTCCGAGAGATCCAGCCAAGCTGGGAATTGGGAAGATCCCAGGATCACTGCTGCGGAGCGATGCAGGTGAGCTAAAAGGGCACGACACCCCCTTCTCCAAATACCCCTGGTGAGCAATAACTTAGCAGGCCAGGGGCTCTGCTCCGGCCTCGGGAGCTCGGCAAGCTCCCACCAAACCACGATATTAACAGGATCCTATACTTTTTCGGTGGTCCCATTTTCCGCCTTTTTTCATGACGAGAATCGTGAGGCAGCTGAGAGGAATTTCGGACAGAGTCCTACAGCACTCCAGCCGTGCCCTGCCCACCCTGCAGGTGTTATCTGGGGGGTTTAACCCCCTGTGGGCTGCGGGGGCAGAGCAGCGCCCTGGGGAGCTGCAGGCAGGGGCTGGTCCGCACACGCTCGGCCGGGCAGGGCTACATCCCGTCGGATGTGACTCATCCTGGAGGCTCATCCCGCTCCTCCCCTGCTCCGCCGGTGCCTCTCCTGTGTCCCCGCCGCCTGTGGGACCCTCGCTGCCATCGGTACCACCGTGCCTGAAGCCGCTCCGGGGCGTTCCCGTGCCCGTGTGTCGCGGAAGGTGCTCGGGGGAGCGGGGTGGGCTGGCGGCAGCGATCCGGGAGGGCTGCGGGAGCCTCGGCAGAGCTCCGGCGCGGCTCCCGCTACGGATGGAGCCCACTAGAACCCGTGCCTCGGCTCCCGGGGTGCCCAGGGGTCCCTTGTGCCCGGCAGGGCCGTTTGTGGGGCAGCGCTCGGGGCTGTCGGGGCACGCCCGGGGCTGTGCCCGCGGAGCCAGCGCCCGGGCAAAGGTTCCTTTGGCTTTCCCCGCGTTGGGCACGGACCCGGAGCGAGGTAGGAGGAAGGGGGGGGGATAAAAGGAGGGAGTCAGAGGTCCCAGCCAGGCGGTGCCGGTGTCCCCTGCGGGCTCAGGGCACGGCAGAGCCGGGGCTGGTGTCACCGGCGTGTCACGGCCGGGAGCAGCCCCTTGCGCTGGGGGGGGCACGGGGTGGGTGGCATCGAGGAGCGCGACAGCCCCCGACTGTGTGGCCCCAGCAGGGACCGTGGGATGGCGGTTTGCCCGGGTGGAGGGCTGGGGGGGTGTTGTGTGGCCGGCAGGATATGGGGGGGCTGATCCGGGGATCCCCCCGCTGACGGAGCCCCGTTTGCAGGGAGCCGGAACTGCCCCCCGGGCCCTGCCCCCGGCCCCACATGGACCTCCCGGCGGAGGATGGGGCTGAGGCACGCCAGGAGGGGAGCCCCGAGGCTGAGGTGAGAGTGGGAAGGGGCTGGGGACCCCCCTGGACAGCTGCAGTGGGGTGCCAGGGAACCCCAGTAGTGAGGAGGGGGGAAATCCATGGATGGGGATGTGAGACCCCCACGGGTGGCAGTTTGGGGATCCCCATGAATGAAGGGGGTGGGACACCCACAAGTGGAAGATGGGAGACCCCATGGGTAAGGTGTCTGGGTATGCAGGTGGGGGGAGGATGTGAAACCCTGCAGGAGGAGGTTTGGGGACCCCCATGGGTGGGGATTTCTGGGATCCCCATGGGCAGGGGATGGGGGATCCTCATGGGTGAAGGAGGGGGGATTCCTACAGGTAGTTATTTCTGAATCCCCATGGGAAGGGGATGGGGGATCCCCATGGGTGAAGGAGGGGGGATTCCTACGGGTAGTTATTTGTGAATCCCCATGGGAAGGGGATGGGGGATCCCTATGGGTGAAGGAGGGGGGATTCCTATGGGTAGTTATTTGTGAATCCCCAGGGGTGGACGATGGGGGACCCGCACAGGCAGAGATTCGGGGACCCCCATGGGCTGAGGACGGGGACGAGGATGCCGCCACCAGCATCGGTGCAGGGATGCGACCGAGGGCTGTGCTCGGGATGGGTTGGGGACACTGTGGTTCCCTGATGGGACAGCCAGCTCCCCTTCTCGTCCCACCCAGGAGCCCGAGGGGCCGCAGCGCCCGGCGGGGCAGTGGTCGGGGGCCGAGGTGGGCCGGTGGCTGGCGGCGCACGGCGGGGCCGCGGGGCTGGCGGAGCTGGCTCTGGAGCACGCCCTGACGGGCCGAGCGCTGCTGCGCCTGACCGAGGGGTCCCTGCGGCGCATGGGGGTCACCCCGCGGAGCCGGCGGCGGGAGCTGCTGCGGGAGCTGCTGCGGCTGCGGCTGCAGCAGGAGGTGCGGGAGCTGCGGAGCATCGCCGGCGGTGAGCGGCCCCCGCGCTGGGGGCGAGGGGAAGGGTGGGCAGGGGCCGCACCCCCCCGGGGGATGGTGCTGTGGGAAATGAGGCTCGCTCTTGGAAATTTTTAAAAGTTTTTATTAAAAAACCCAAAAATAACAGCGCTGGATGCACAGCCATGTACACTGTTAACTATAACAACTCATTTATTTTTCATTGCATTGGTCAAATACATATTCACAACGATTATACATATTCAAATATTCACTTGAGTTTATTTGTTTCAGGAATTCTTTAGCTTAGTTTGACCCCCAACCTCATCTCAGAGCATTTGCCACAATGTAGAGGTTGATTTTGGGAGTTTTGTATTTTATTTCTTCACAAGGCTCCCTGGTCTGTGGTTTCATAATTACTGATAGATGAAATAATTATCAATTATAGTGGTGGATTCCCCCTTGCTCTTTTAGTGTTATTTGCCTCTGTTGTCCTGTTTTTGCCTCTGAACCTGTTTTTGATTCTTTTCAATGTTATCTTATCATACAGACATTTTAGCCATTTTTACAAGTACTTTCAATCAATATCAGTTATTTCACTATTGTCAGTCAGCTAGAAAAATAAAACCATTTTTTAGTTGTTATTTCACAACTACAATTACTTCTGCAAAAGTTAACGTTACAATACACAGGATACAGTATTTTAATATTTTGTTAAAGCCTAAACTATAATATATTTATCACACTAAAATGTATAATCTACATGGGGATTAGGGTATTAAACATAAAAGGCTGACAAATTATTTTCTATGAAATAAATATGACAATTAATAATAAATATGAAATTATATTAAATAAAAAGTTAAAAAGTGATTACAAATGGCACAAAATAATTTGCAAAAGCCAATATAATAGCAAAAGCAAAAAACTATATAGTTATTTATAACAGTGTCACCTTCCCCCCTGTCCCCAGAGTGAAGATGACGTCCCTGTGGATGTCCCAGAGCCTGTGGGAGCAGAGGAGATGGCATGTGAGGACAAAGCAGCTGGGACTGAGCAACACATGCAGGAACAGTGCTGGAGGAGCCCCGAGGCCACTGTGACCCCCCAAAAAAATCCAGAGCCTGCCTGCCGCGGGAATTGATAAGGACAGCAGAACCTTAGAAGCAAAATTTGATCCACGAGGCTGGGCAGTTACCCCAAGCAGGCAGAAAGCAGACCCAGAACTGATCTCGTGTGAAATAGGGGGTAACAAATACAAAGACACTCATTGAAGTGCTGAAAAACTTTTGAAACGTTTGCAAAAATCTACAGTTGGGTCTAAACCGGCTCAGATTGGGCAACCAAGAATCCAGCAAAGTGTAGTTTGTTAAAGAAACGGCCCTAGTAAGGCTAACAAAATAGTGCTGGGAGCCACAAAACCTGGAAATGTTCTGGGTGAACATTGGCAGATTGATTTTGCTGAATTGCCCTGACAAGGTGGGGTATAAATCCAGAGCTGTAAAGTTCTGGTGGATACCTTTTCTGGGTGACCAAAAACCTTCCCTTGTCACACCAACCAGGTTAGGGAAGTGACTGAAGTACCGTCAAATCAAATAAAACACAAAAAAAAAAATCATAAATGCAGTAAGTAAAACAAATTGGGGGTACCTTTGGGAATGTCATCAGATTCCCACGTTATTGCAGAAGTGAAACAACAACTTAGGAAAGCCTTGGGAATAGCTTGGGATCTTCACACTCCTCATAGGCCCCAGGCTAGTGGCAAAGTGGAGCAAGCGAATTGTACAATCCAATTGCAATCGGGTGAAATACGTCAGGAAAGCTCCTTGGCCTGGGTCCAAGCCTTACCTGTTGCTCCACCTCAAAGCAGAATTCAGCTGTGGGGCACCAGCAAAATCAGCCCCTGTCAGCTGCTCTGTGGTCGACCCTACCGAGTGCCACACTCCAGGAAACACACATGTTGAAAGGAGGGGTTGATTTCAGTAATTACCTCATTTCTCTCAGTAAAACATTTCAGGATTTGCAGTGGTTGGACACAGCAGGGCACGAGTTCCAGCCAGGAGGTTGGGTCTGTCTGAATGACTGGGGAACTGCTCCACCCCAACCAAAGTGGAAGGGACCTTTCCAAGCACTGCTGACAACTTTTACTGTGTTGAAACTGCACAAAGTAAAATTTTGGATACCTTGTTCCAGAATTGAAAGGGCCTAAGCCGCTTGGGAAGAAGTCAAGAGCTTGTCACAAGCTGTTTCCCAAAAGCAAATGGCACTAGCCCTTGTTTTAGCATCACAAGGAGGAATATGGACTGTGATTAACTCCAGTTGCTGTGTGTTCACTGCTCAAAAGACACTGTAGAGTGTCTACAGCTGTCCAGGAAATCTGGGAACAAGCCCAAATTTTACAATCCACAGCTCAAGACACCACCTCCTGGGCATTTGGAGAAATCTGGGCCATGGGTACCCAGCTGGGCTTGGTGAAACATCTGTTTGTAATCACCACCTTAATAATTGCTGCATGGTTTTAGCCAGCATCAAGATTCAGTGTTGCAGCTGTTTTAATGCCTTACACTCTGAAAAAAAAAAAAAAAATCCTAAGGGACTGGTTCCCACAAGGAACTTAGAATCAAGAAGAGGAGGAATTTGGTAAGGACAGGAGAACAGCACAGCCTTGGAGAAACAGATAAAGGGTGTAACTCAGGCAAACAGCAGTCCCGAAAAATGGAAGCAGGATGCCAGCTCGGCTCTGCAAGGCTGACAAAGCAGAAGTTGTGCAAAACAAGGATACTGCCCTTACTCAAAAGTGGGGGTCAAGGAAGATGCCCCTAAAAAGGACACGGGATATTAAAGACAGACCCCAAGGAACCACATAAGGACTTCTGGTAAGGGGTGTGACTATATAAAATAAAGTGAAGTAAGTGGGGACAGCTAATGAATATGCAATCAGTGTGTATCCTTACAGCTCTGTTCATCCAACACTGCCAGACTTGATTGGAGAAAGTACCCAAAAATGACCAGTGCTGCAATCAAGAATGGCAGAAATGTCCCATACTACACGATGAATAACAACTTTTAATACTTTTCTTCTTATTTTCCTTCTGTAAAGCCAAAACCAAATGTCAGAAAAGACCTCCAACACCCTCAAGTCCACCTCTCACCAAAAAAAAACTTTCACCCCATACCAGGCAGCAGGAGTTTCACTTTCACACTGCTGCAGGAAAATGCAAGATAACCAGGAAAGCAGCAGCTGCTCCCTCACTGCCCCGATAAAAGCAGAAGCAGCTCTCTCCAAAAGAGCCGGGGCTGTTTGGGCTGTGCGGGACTTCTCCGAGCCCGGGAGCTGCGGGGCCCCGAGGGAGAAGGTAGGGGATGGGGATGGGAATAGGAATGGGAATGGGGATGGGAATGGGGATGGGGATGGGAATGATCTGTGGGGCTGGGAGTCGGGAGCAGCCGGGAGCGGGATCTTGTTGCTCTCCTGCCTCCTGTTGCCTGTGCTTTGCCACGGATCCCGAGCGGAGCCCCTTCCCTGCCGCCAGCCCGTGCCCGGCCGGGAAACGCTCCCCGCAGGCGGGGCCGACCCTGCCCGGCCCGGACACCCCCAGCCCCGCGGTGGGGCCGGATGGCTGCGCTCCCCTGCACGCAGGAGCCGGGGGGGATCATTCCTTTTCCTGCCCGTGCAGGGAGAGTGGGATTCTCCTCTCTTACACTCTAAGCATCACCACCCCGAGCGCTCTGGTCTGTGGGACAGCCCCACAAAGGCAGCAGTGTTCCCAGAGCCCCTTTCCCTGGGGCAGGGCTGCGGAAAACACTCTCGGGGGGCTGTTCCTGTCAAACGGGGTGCAGGCATTCCCATGGCAGGTCCTGCTGCCAGCCTTGCTGCTTTCCTTGTTTGCTTCCAAGGAGGAACTCGGTCCCAAGTGATGCCCTGAATGTGCTCCGTGCCTCTCTGCGGGCACTGACACAGTCGCATGGGGCTTTTCCCCTATTCATGCAGCACTGGGAAGCCGTGCAGGGACTGCCAGGGGTGCCTGGGGGCAGGTTCAGGGTGTGGTTGGGCTGGAATTAATGTTGTCCAGGGCAGCCTCTGGCTCCCGACCTGAACCAGCAGTGGCAGTGCTGCAGTGGGAGAGAATTTTGGAGGGAACAGGGCTGGGACAAGTGGCTCAAGTGGACAAGCTGCAGCAGTGACCCTGAGCCAGCAGTTCCCATCTCCTGAGCAGCTGTCCCGCAGTTCCCATCTCCTGAGCAGCTGTCCCGCACTGAGACTCTGCTGCCCAGGGAGCAGCTGAACATGCGCCTGCTGCTATAGTTACATATTATAATGTTGGCTTTTTACAAATATTTAAATGGATGCTATATGTATAATGTTAAAGTAACTTTGCTATAAAGATATAGGGGCTTTTTTCCTGTTATTAAATAAACTTAGACACAGTAGTGAAATAGCTGATATAGTTAAGCTTATGGTAATTGAACTGCCTGCTTGGCTGGGGCAATATCCAATGAATATATGATGAGGACCCCTGCTACTGATACACCAACTATCAGCACTCACCATCTGTGTAAAATATGGACCAAAGCCCAAAACTGGAGGTGATGATAAGAATGGACTAAAACCACAGCCAAGAAATGTGCATGCTGTAAAGAGGTGGACCCGAGGAGAAGCCATGCTAAACAGTTCTTGAAACATGTAAACTAGTTTGGGGAAAAGTTTAAATATGCATAATTGTTTATGAATATGCAAAAGGCCGATGCACTAGAAATGGTGTATAAAGGATGTTTCCAAAATAGTAGGGGAGCTCCTGGTGAAGGTCCAAGCACCCAGCCATATATCTGCATTTTTGTGTTTGTCTCCCATTGTCCATCATTAAACTTTTAAATTTTACCAGAAGAGTGAACCTCATTTTTCACAATGCAAAGGACACTTGGTGCCCAAAGTCCCTCCTGTGCTCTGCCAGCACGTCCTGCTTTCCTCTGCAGCTGAGCTGCCCTCATCTCGATCCAGTGGCCTTTCCAGCTTCTGCTGTCCCAGTGGAGAAGGGTTGGCCTCCAGTGCTCCCTGGAATGAATCTGCCATACTCATGGGTATGTTTCTCCTGGCTGTCTGCTCTTCTCCTTTAGGATTTCGGGCCTTTTCTTCCTGCTGCTCTTCCTCCTGAGTTCTCAAGGGGGTCCCATCTTCTCCACACCCACCGTGTACCCCAGGCCTGCTGCTGCTGCTGTGCTGGGTCCCCTGAGCTGGGGCCCTCGGTTGCCGGTGTCTGCTGGGAAGCCAAGGCTGGGAGCAACGGGAGCATCTGCTGTGAGGTGGGTGAGGGGAATCAGAGCTCACAGCCTTTGCTCAAATGTGCAGGGACTCCCAAGGGAAAGCTGCCCTGAAGGCTCTGGAAGGGTGCTGGAGCCCTCAGATCGATACTAGAGTCCAAGCCCCTGGTATCAGTTCCTGTGCTAGTGACAGTGTTCTGGCCTTGGTGGGATGGAAGGTGAATACTCAGAAGGATTTTTTTGCATGGAATAAATCTCTCCGGTATCAAACTGAACTGAGACTGGGGCAATTGTCAGGGTTGTGTGACAGTGTCAGAAACCCTAAAGGTTTAAAGGCAGGTGTCCAGTGAAAGCACCAGGTCTGTTAGGTTGAGAACCATGGGATCATGGAATGGCCTGAGTTGGAAGGGACACATCATGGTGCTAGGAGAGGCAGGATCAAAAGGTTTACTGAAATCTGAAAAGCTCAGATTAACTGGCTGTCCTTGATCAACTCCATGTGTTAATGTGTTGTGAAAGGAAATTTAGGGTGACAAGCAGGACTTTCCCTCTTGAGTCCGTAGTGGCTGTCACCCACGACTGCCTTGTGCTTCAGGGGTTTTTCAGTAAAAAGTGATGAGCAGTAATGGACCTGTTCTGGTTTAAAAAACAGGCATTCACCAAAGAAGGCAGGAACCTTCCTGGAATGGAGAATATGACCTCCTTCTCTCCATATCATTATAACTTTGAAATGATGGGGCTTTTAGGCAAAGATACCGGAAAAGGAGTAACAGGTATTTTCTAGAGTGTATGTGTATATATATATATATATATATATATATATATATATACACTCTAGAATATATATATATAATATTATAATAATATAATATATATTAATATTATATATATATATATATATATGTAAACCAGGAGAAACAAACAACAGCAGCAAACTATTAGCGTTCAGGAACACATAATCATGGAATGATTATACGCAGGTGCTTTTGTTGAAGAGCTCTGGGTGTCAGGGGTACAAACCCAAATCTGATTCCGACATGGGTTCGGGATGAACATGTTTTTATATTCTATCATTATATAACTTTCATGTTAATCATTAAACTTACATTGTTCTATTGTATACATTGATTTCATACATGGGCTTCTCATGGTCCCCCTCAAACTTCTAACATAGTTTTCTCATGATTCTTCTTCTGTTTAAACAATAAATGTTATTATTTATTGTTTATATGTATTTGTAATTTATTTATATGTATTTGTAATTTATATGTATTGTTAATGTTATTATACTAAGCAATTATCACATCTAACAATTATATAATTTAACATACACTGGTTACACAGGTGCAATTTCACATGATCTGGCAAACACAAAGCCTAACATTTTCAAAGTCTATTTCTAACATTTTTCCAGGGCCCCACTAAGTCTAGCTTCTTTCTAACTCCCCGGATTTTCTATGATTTTAAGACCTTTCACTATCAAAACAACCAACCAGAACCAGAAACCCAACCCCAGCCTTGTCTCACCTGTCCGGCACCGTTCGGCGCAGTTCCGGGCACGGCCAGCAGGGGCGCTGCTGGCTCCTGGCCGCGCAGGGCAGGTGCGATGATTCCTCCGCGGCTGCGGGGGGCGCTGTGGCGCGCGCTCGGCCACCCCTCCACTGGCAATGGCGGCTCTGGTGACACGGGAGAGGGGAGTTGGCTTCCCCTGCACAGCCCGCAGGGAGCAGCTGCTCTCAGTGCTGCTACAAATTCGGGGTGGTGAATCAAAGTGTAGCAAAAAAACCCCAAAGCAGTAGGGGCTGGGTGGGGATGGCTCCTTTGCACGGCTCACCAGTGGTGGCTGGGCCTGAGGTCGGGCCTGGTGGGGCTGAGGGTGCTCCCAGGTCCCAAGCAGCAGAGGAGCAGAGAAGTAAGCTGGCAAGCCTTGGTCACAGTTCTGAAAGAGGAAAAAAAAAAACATGAGGGAGGGAAAAAAAGGAAAAAACCACAGGGAAACAGGATCTCAGGTCAGAGCCACTGTGCTGCATGGCCCCTGTGTTGATCACCCCCACTGGAAGGAAGTGCAGCCCCTGGTCCCCAACCCCACACTGAATCCTGGGCTGCCCTTCATGCATCGTGATACTCCTGAATCAGAGGGGGGACAGTGACATCTCCAGACAGAAAGCTAATCCAAAACCAAACTGGCTATGGGATGAGAACCACCCCCAAGACAGGACCCCAGCACCTTCCAGAGCCGTTTCCCTGGGGCGCCTCTGTAACTTGCCCCAGTCAGCCTGAAGTCTGCTCCCGTCAAGGCCTGGGTTGAAGGTTTGCTGGCACTATTCCTCCTGTCACCAGAGATTTTAAGCTCAGTGGCTCCATGGTGGCTGTGGCTGAGATGGCCAACAATGGGCACTTGCCTGAGGAGACCCTCTGTGCTAAGGAGCAGCAGATCACAGAGGGCTCCTCTCTGAGTTGGCTCCCAGCATCTCCAGTCTCTCCTGAAGGGCCACCAGGATGTCCCAGGCACAGCTGTGGGCAGGGACAAGGTGGATTTTCCCCCTGCACTGGGCTGGGCCCCTGAGTGTGCCAGGAAGCAGCTCCTGGGAAGAGGCCAGAGAGGGGCGAGGGAGGGACTGCACTGGCAGCTGGAGCAGGAGCACAGCTCAGAGCCCCTGGGGCCGTGCCGGGCGTGGGGGGAGTGTGTCTGGGGAGTGTGGGGTGCCCATGGGGGGAGTGTGTGAGCGCTGCCTCCGGGTGCTGGGAGCAGCAGGCTGGGCCAGGCAGGGAGCAGGGCAGCCGTGGGCTGGGCAGAGGCTGCAGGATGCAGGCAGGGCTGTTGGATGGGCAGAGGGGCTGTGCCAGTGCTCCAGGGAGCCAGGAATGGCCCCGGCTGTCTGCACTTGTGGATTGAGGAGTTCTGCTGGGAGCATGTGGGCGATGTTGAAGATATCACCCTGTTCAGGGCAGGTTGTGTGGCTGAGAGAGTCTGTGTGGGTCTGTGTTCGTGTCTCTGTGTCTGTATTTGTGTCTTTGCGTGTCTGTGCTGTCCCTGGGACACACACTCACCTTCAGGGTTGATCCTGTAAACAGGAAAGCAACAGGCACATCCAGGGAGCTGGGAAGGAGACCCTGGCTCTTGTGCCATCCCAGGCCTGGCTCCAGCAGCTGGGTGGGAGCAATCCCCAGAGCCACAGCTGCTGCAGAGCCTCTGCCAGGAGCCTGGGGCCTCTGACAACACCTTAGGGAAAGTCTCTGTTCTTCCTCCACAGCCATGGCTTCTCAGGAGGACACACAGGAGGGGGATGCAAAGGCCCAGCTCCTGGCAGAGGCGTTTGAGAAGGAAGGACTGGATGCTGCATACTGGCTGCCCAAAGCTTCACAGATCCTGGGAATCAAGTGCAGAGAAGCCCTGCAACATCTGGAATATGAAGATTACCTCAAGCTGGAGTGTGAGGTACGACATCCCTATGAGAAGAAGGCACTACAGAAACTCCTGAAAATAACAGATGACAAAATGACCACTAAAGAGATGCAAAAGGAGCACTCGGAGAAGACAAAGCAGAGACAAGAAGAGGCCAAACAAGCCCTGAAGGATCTGACAGAAATGCTCAAGAGCCGCAGCCACAGCCAGGATGCTGTGAGGGTGAAAGCAGAGGCTCTTTGGCAAGCCATGGAGATTCCCAAAGAGTTCTGGCCACCACCAGAGAAACTCTTGGCATATCAGCTGGAGAACATGCAGAAGCAGCTGGAACAGCAGGAGCAGTCAGCAGGTGGGAGGGAGAACATCCCTGACATGGAGGTGAGTCAGGAGCTGTCGCCTGAGCAGAAGAGGGAGCTTTTTGTTTTCATGGAAGATGGCATGAAAGGCTTGTGGTCCACACGGATAAAGAATCCCCACCAAAGCCACAGTGAAGATGAAGACTGGGAGAGTGTGGAAGGGGACTTGGACTCCTTAATCAGCGAGTGCTTGGATGACAAATGGGAGGAAGAGAGGATGCAGGACATACTCAGAGACCTGGAAGACACTTTTCCAACACCTGAGGCCCCCGGTCAGTCCCAATCCAAGTCAGACAGCAGCGAATCCAAAGAAAAGGAAGCCATTGCAAACCAGGAGTTCCTTCAGTTGCTCAAGCGCCTTGGACTGGAAAGTCACTATCCAAGGAAAATGGGGTTGGGAGATTTCCACACCATTGGCAAGACATCACTGCAGGACAGCCAGCCCAGCCAGGACAAGGAACTGCCATTTTACTTCTTGCAAAAGCTCTTAACCGTGGATTACCGGGTGAGGTACCTGACTTGCCGGGAAAGGAGCAGCCCAGACCTTGCACCTGTGCCACAAACCACAGAGCAAGAGGATCAACAATCAGACTCCTTTGAACAATTTTTTAATGATTTGGAGGGAGCCTCCCCTGAACGTGCAAGCAGGGACAGCCACGTGCACCCCATGGACCTGCAGATGGCCATTTTCCATTGTGCTGATGACTTCCTGAGACAGACCCTTGCAACCAAGCTGGCATTCTGCCAACTGGCGCTGCCTCTGCTGGTGCCCAACCCGAGCACTTCACGCATCGAGTTCCCACTCTACGCCCTCAGCCAAATCCAAAGGAGCTGGAAAGAGGCAGACAAGTCAGCAAAGCAGGCTGGAACAAAGAGTTACAGCAACAAACTCATCTTTCAGGCACAGACACCCATCGTGTCCTTCATCCGCATTGGCAGCTCAGCCTCCTCTTCCAAATCCCAGCTCCTGAACGCTCTGCTGAGCAAACGCAAACACGACACTTTCTTCCACCACCACTGCAGAGGCAGCACCAGAGAGCGTTTGCTGATGGAAGGGCTGGTGGAGATCGCCTGGTACTGCCCTGGCAGAAACCCTGATGACGCCTTTGATTGCTGCGTGGCTTTCTGTAACCTGCATGGAGACGCCAGGGATCACGGAGCACAGCTGCAGTTCCTGCAGGAGATATCTGCTGTCAATGTGGCTGTTGTATCTGAGTTGGAGCACATGGACGACAGGGGGAAAAAGCTTCTGAAGGACCTGTGGCAGTCAGAAAGGCCTTTGGTTTGTCTTCTCACGGAAAAAGAGGATGTTGCAGCTGGACCAGCCAGCAAAACCATAAAAATAGGGATCAAGAACAGAAACGAAGCAGAACTGATGGACCAGCTGACCAAGACAATTGGGAATCTCCTGGAAGGGTCTAATCCATGTTTCAGCCTGGAGGCCTGCGTGGACAAAGCTCGCCAGCATGGATTCATAGTGGATGCAGATCAACCCGCGTGTGTGACAGCCAAAGGAAAAGCAAAGGAGCTGGTGGAGCTTCTGAAGAAAGAGAAGCTGTCAGAGATCAAATCCCAGCTGCTGCCGCTTCAAGGAAAACTGTGGTACCAGTGGTGCCAAAAGGACAAAGAACTCACACGCTTGCAGGAGAAGAGGAACAAGAGCATTGAGCATCATCGCAGCCAAATTGAACAAGAGAAGAAAGCAATAAGAAGAAAGCAACTTGAGCGAGCTTTCCCTCTCAACCAACTCATGAAATCATTCCTTGGCTTTCTCCAGGCCCAGCCAGCAGATACCAAGAAATACTTCCTGCAGTGGATGAAGGTCTTTGTGGATGAGCTGTCTTGTGGTCGCCTTGAAGAACTGAGGAGAGACTATCACAAGTTATGGTCTGAAATCCTGACAAGAGAGAAAAGCAGGAAAGAAACCTGTGTGGATGATGAGTTGCCGAATCTCATTGATGCCCTGTCTGATGAAATGAATGATTCATCCATCGGCCTGGAGCACCTTCTGCGAGAGGCAGGGCAGATTTATGAAGCTCTGCAATTAATGAACTCCCAGAATGACAATTTTGAAAAACTGCCGGAAATTGCAGCAGAGCTGATGGTTTCAGGGTATCCTGTGGAGCTGATGGATGGGGACGCTTCTTACCTGCCCTTGCGCTGGGTGGAAGCAATCTTTGACAGCTTAATTGAGAGGCTGGGGGACAAACGAGTGTTTGTGCTCTCCGTGCTGGGCATCCAGAGCACGGGCAAGTCCACCCTGCTGAATGCCATGTTTGGTCTGCAGTTCAACGTCAGCGCAGGGAGATGCACCCGCGGAGCCTTCATGCAGCTCATCCCAGTGGGAGAGGAGCTGCAGCAAGACTTGGGCTTTGATTTTGTGCTGGTGGTTGACACAGAGGGACTTCGTGCCATCGAGATGGCCAATAAACACTCCCTGAACCATGACAACGAGCTGGCCACCTTTGTCATTGGTGTTGGCAACTTGACTGTGATCAATATCTTTGGAGAAAATCCATCAGAAATGCAAGATGTTCTCCAGATCGCTGTGCAGGCTTTCCTGAGGATGAAGAAAGTCAATCTTTCCCCAAGCTGCCTCTTTGTCCACCAAAATGTGGGAGAAGCAACTGCCAAGGAGCAGAACATGGAAGGTCAAAGGCGTTTGCAGGAAAAGCTGGATGAAATGACCCGAGTAGCTGCTCAGCAGGAATTCTGTGACATCTCCTCTTTCAGCGATGTCATTGGCTTTGATGTCAACACCCACATTCACTACTTTGCTCACCTGTGGGAAGGAAACCCCCCAATGGCACCACCCAACCCCAAATACAGCCAGAACGTCCAGCAACTCAAGAGCAAAATCCTCCAGGCTGCCAAGAAGCAGTCGCAGCGCAGCATTTTGAGACTCTCGAGCCTGAAGGATCGTATTGGTGACCTCTGGAATGCTTTGCTGAATGAAAACTTTGTTTTCAGCTTCAAGAATTCCCTGGAGATTGCTGTCTACAGGAGACTGGAAAGTGCCTTTAGTCAGTGGACCTGGAGGCTGAGGAGTCACATCTTAGATGTACAGATGAGACTGGACAACAAAATTCGGAATGGGGACTTGCAGAATGTCACCAGAGGACACCTTGAAGGGCTGGTGCAAGAGACAAGTGATGCCATTGAGAAAGAAATGGAAAAGTATTTCAGGGAAGACAAAGACTGTGAGACACTGGTCCAGTGGAAATACAGCACAGAGCTAAAGCTGAAAGAACTAAAAGAGACTCTTCTCCATGAAACAAAAAAGAAATGTGAGAATCTTATTGAGCTGCAGAAGGAGCAGAGGAAACTGGATGCAAGGAAGTTGGAATATGAAAATGAGCTCCTAAGAAAGAGCAGGGAGCTGGCTGTGAGTCTGAAAGGCAAGAGCCTCAGTGAGAGAGAACTGAAGGACAAGTTTACTCCTGTCTGGAACGCGTGGATTGCTGAAGTCCCCCGTGATGCTCATCGTCTAGAACGGGTGGATATTGATGCAGAAATCGAAGATGTCCTTGTAGAGCACTTTAAGGAGCCGGGTATCCATGCACGGATCAAGTCATCTCCCAAAGGCAGAGGGTTTTCTTTTGATCCAGAGAAACACATCATGAAGAAAAAGCATTATCACCTTTTCCAAGGTTCCTGGGGCATTTCCATATCTGATGTGATCAACTTTCAGCACATCACAGACAACATCATAGCATCTGTGAAGGCAAACATTGATAAGAAGGAAGAGGAGAAACGCGATTACAGTCGAAGTTTTATTCATGAAATACTCAATGAAGTACAGGAAGGTGTGAACTCTGTCCCCAGCAATGCAGAATGTACTTTTAACAGAGCATACAGCATAGATTTGTCTCTGTATCTGTGCAGAATGGCAGCAGAAAGGTTTAAAGCCATGCACGAAGCATTCCGAAAGGCAAATGACCCAGTTGTGTACCTGAGCAGCAAGAGAGAAGAGTTCTTCCATTGTTTCCAGATTTCCTGCCAAGGAGCCACTTCTGTCACAACTTTTGCTGTTCTCCTTTGTTACAAGATTGAACCAGCTCTTCGCCGTGCTGTCTATGAGAGGACAGCTAAAGACATTGCTGTGGACATGCAGGACAAACTCCCAGATTTCCAGGGCAACAGAGCCAATCTGGAAGTTTGCATCCTGAAATACCTTGCAGAACAGGAAAATTTTGAGTATTTCAAGCAGTACCTTACATCTCCAAAACAGTTTTTTGAGAGTTACATTGAGATACGAGTTAGGGAGCACTGTTTAGATGGGACTGGGAAGCTGAGGAATTTTTTAGCTTCCTCCCTTGATCATTTCCATAATAAAGTCCGGTCAGCCATTTCTTCCTCAACCCAAATTGTTAAAGACAGAAAAGACAGAGAAGACAAAATCTCTCTCTGGCTGGATGAATTTTGCAGGGAACTGTCAGAGGTTATCAACTTGCCCAGAAGTGACCTGAAGGGCATCGAGCACCAGGAGGTCACAGACATTGAGTTCCTGAGCAGGGCCATGGCTGAAGCTCTGGATGATCTGAAGGAGAAGCTCATGGAAGAATTGTCTGAAGCTGACCTGAGCTCGTTTTCAAGGCAGCCTCACACCATCCTGGCGGAGCATTTTTCGGGGTGCTGGGCACAGTGTCCCTTTTGTGGGACTGTCTGCACAAACACAATGCGGGATCATGATGGAGACCATCAGGTGGTCTTGCATCGCCCACAAGCTTTGATGGGATGGACATGGGTGGTACGCTTTTTTTTCTTTGAGTTTGGTACACACAAACTGGTCATTGACATTTGTTCCAGCCTTGTTGCAAGTAATTGTAAATTCAAAAGTGATTGTGGGCGATGGATCCCCTACAAGAGATACCGGGATGCGGGACCTCCTTATTCCACTTGGAATATTCTTCCTGATTCATCCATGCAGGTGTACTGGAAGTGGTTTGTGTCTCGTTTCAGCACACAACTGGAAGCTTTGTACGATCAGAAATTTGAGGGCAAAGGAAAAATCCCTGAGTCGTGGCGGAGAATTACCAAGCAGGAAGCATTGTCCAAGCTGGACAAGCATTAGGCCATGTCCATGGGAAGGAAGAATCACAAGAGCTTTGTAGTTTGGGAGAACTTTGTACCAGGCTCTCCACAAAATGCAGATACAATGACAACGCTCTCATGCCCAGTGAAGACAATGGTGTAGGAACGGCAGCGGGGTAGGATGGTCAGGACAGATGGAGACGAGAGATCTCTGAAGCCTGGTCATGGAACTTGCAGTTTATTGCAAAGGGCGTGGGTGGACAGGCCCTGCCTGGAGCTGCCAGCCACAGCTCAGAGCAGGCCCGAGAGAAGTAAAGAGATTGGTAAAGAGAAAGAAGGCAAGAGTGTGGTAAAGAGAGAATGAGAGTAAAAGAGAGGATCAGAGGGCGAGGTTCCCGTTACAATACAATAAATCTTCTGTGTTTGTTATGTTTGCCCGATTGTCTAATCACAAATAAAAAAAACAAACAGAATTAAATGTAGGAGCAATTTTAATGAAGTAGTTTAGAATACATAAAATTGAATACTCTCAAAATATTGGCAGTATAATTTGGTTATAATGAGGTATAATCTGGTTCTTATAATAGCACATAAGCAAAAGATTACCGCGGGGTACGGAGTGCAAGGGCTTTGGGACCCCTGCCACCTCACGCACAAGGTCAGTAAGTTACAATTCCCCTTTTTATGCTGTGTGCCATCACCATCTCCTCCCATTTTCGATTTGTCACATTCATATCTCTCTCCTCATCATCATCTTCATCACGCATGCTCCACCATTCCTTTGAGGTGGTCACACCACTCTTTGGGGGTCGTCTGAGGAAGGCTTCTCCTCTTCCTCAGGTGTCCTTTATTTCACCTTTGGATTACACATGCGCACCAAGCTGGTATAATATGAGCCAGAACTAACATTATATAAGCCAATGCCATGTTCTAAAGCAATAAATCTCATACAATTAACATGTTCCTGATTTCCACCCAAGTTTTCCCTCTCTTTCAGATAAATTTAGTAATACTTATCTCTTACTCCTTCCTGTTCTGAACATCTGTAGGAGAAAGGGGGGGGGAACGGACCCCTCCTCTCCCTTTTTCCTGGCATTTCACTTTTTAACCATTTTATTATCTCCAAATATTGATTACTGCTTCAATTTTGTCAGCACAAATCACACCTATTAATCACAGTGTTGAATATTCTAATTCTCATTAACCAATCTCATACAAGATACAAATCCTATAGCATTTACATACAGCCTGCAAGAATCATTACATTACCATACTGTGTTTCATTCTAAACCCTAAAAACTACTCTTTGGATCCCTTCTGCTAAGCTGGTTGGGTCTGCTCTGACCCTCGGACCTGTCTGCAGGCAGAGGGTATTGTTTCACCAAAAGGGGATTACCTTCAGCTGGCCATACCATTGTTTTCCAGTTGTTTAGTAACTAAGGTATCACAGAGCTTGCTTTCATTTCAATCTCGCTTATAGTTTCATATTCTCAAAATCTTTTGCCAGGCAATCATATTTATAAGGCTTTCCTGTTTCATCTTCCCCAACAAATGGTATCTATTTTTTCCCAAATTTGGTGAAATTAGCCGCATAACTGCACCCATCACTCAGCAATTCTCTCACTTCATGAGAAAGCCAGAATCTCCTTGCCAGTTTGCCATGAACATTTCTCTTGGCTTTGTCCTAGAGCCAAACCAAATCCCCTTTTTGGGGTGATTGGTCTTGTGGCCAAGCCTGAGCCCAAGGGCCAGGGAGGGGGCAAAGGCAGTGCTCCAAGCACTCCTTGGATCAGCTGCTGTGAGACAAGAAAGGACAGTGCCCCCAAGGCAGTTTTCCTGCAGCAAGGAGCTGTCTTGCTCGGAGAAAGACCTGCGGGACCTGAGGTCAGTTCCACGCTGGCTGCAAGCTGGGCTGCTTGGCTTTTGGGTGTCATCCTTCCCTCCCTCACTGCAGCCTCCTGGATCAACTGAGGCCGTTCTCCCAGCAGGAGCTGTTGTGCCTGCGGGCTCAGGAAAGCAGTGACACGACATCCCCAGGGCTCAGGCAGTGCTTTCACTCCCTGTCTCAGGGGTGCTGTGTCTTTGTCCAGGGCAGCTGCTCCTGCTCTAGTGCCTGGGGCTGCTGCCCTTCCCTCCAGCCCTCAGCCCCAGCAGGAGCTGCTCCTGGCCTTGGCCTCACTGCTGAGCAAAAGCCTTTGGAATGCCCCATGTGGAGAATGCTGTCTGCCAGCACCTTCTGCAGCAGCCCTTGGATTCAGGGTCCTTTCTCTTCTTGGCTCAGCTTTTTCTGAGGTCTATGGCCAGGCAGACCAGCTCCTTCGGGTTCTACTGAAGAGATCCTGTTTATTTCCTGATCTTTGACCAAAACAAAGCCGAACAGTTCAAGGGGGAAAAAAAGGCTGCTCAAGGATTGCTGCTGCAGCTTCTTGAAGGCCACGGAAAGGGAATAAAACTTCTTGCTTCAGCCAAAAAAACCCAAGCCAGCTAAGCAACAAAACAATGCTGTCACAGGACATCCAAGCACACCCGGGAGTGAGGCTTTGAACCAAGCCTGCACAAAAGCCCCAAGGCTCTCATTGTTGCCTTGGAGTGGATACCTGGAACAGAGGCTAGACAAGATTAAGAAAATAAAAGTAGGCATTTATTAAAGTATGGGGAGGCAGCTGGGCAGAGGAGCGGCGAGTACTGTGGGGATGATGGATGGTCCAGCTATCCTGGCTCTTCTGGTGGGGAAGAAACCATGGGAAGTCCAAACAGAAATGTAAGGAGGGAAGCAAAAAGGAATGTAGTGCTTTAAGTAAGTCATGTAAGTCTGCAGGTGCTTGGGGTTAAGCCATGTATCTAAGAAACATTAGGAATGTGATTATTGCTTGGCAGTGTAAAATTTTATCTAAAGCTATTAGAGTATATATACCCAGCTCTAGAGATAACAGACAACTTCACGGCTTCGCTGTATCAACAATAAACAACTTCTTGCTGACATCTATGGGGAGTCCTGTCTCTCAATTGCCAACATTAAAGACCTTCAATAGGAGCACCGTGGGCAGACAGAAGCCTCCCAGAGGCTACACCCAAGATGGACAATGGTCACAAGTTTTTCATACAGTTATAAGTTTGGTCCGTTTACATATCAGGAGTGAATCCTCCTATTACAGCTTCAGGTAATGAAATCATTTACCCCCAGTTTGCTCCTCCCCAACTCACTTTTGTTTATAATTTTTGGGGCCTGAGACAGTAGGGTGTCCTTGATTTGAAGGCCTAGAGGAATTGTTTTATCTGAATAGAACGGGAGAACAGTAGCTGACAGGCCACTGGAGTTTTAGTGTTATACCCTAAAGCTGTACAGGATCAAAAAAATGTAAAAGCTGAATCCTAAGGCACCACTGTCCCTTCTCTGAAGCCACCTTAAAGCACCATTTCTGGGCATTAAGCAGAAAATAAGGGAATTGAGTATCATCGTAAAATCGCCCCTATATCGTGTTCCCTTGCAAATAGCACACTGATCTTTTCCTAATGGTCATCATTGAAAACGTCTTCAACATGTTCTGCCTCTTCTCCAACAACTCCTCTCTCTCCTCTGGGACCCATTAGAGCAGCCATCAGTTCTCCATCTTGACCTCCCCTAGCCAAGCCTGTGTTATTACGTAATTTCCAAGCAGTTTCTCACCATTTATTTACATTTCTGGAGTCGTCTGCCCCCAGTCTCTGTAACTTCCTCGTAATGTCTGGAGCCAATTGTCCTATATTTGTGGCTGCTATTTGTAACACATCTCCTTCTCTGTCAGGGTCCATGTTAGCAAATTTCCTATCTGTATCCATTAATCATTGATGGAAATTGGAAAGAGACTCAATTCTTTCCTTGGATTACGTGATACAATTCTGACATAATTACAGCCTTTGGAATTGCATGTTTCATACAAAAAAATGGTTAATTTCTGATATCTGGTCAAAAGATCCCTGTGTCCTGGCTGGTTGTGAAAGGAATGAGAAGGGGGTGTCTTTACAAACAAACTGGTGAATAAAGCCAGACACTGAAAGGGGAAAGAAGCAATGGGAGGAACCATACATTCCAGAGGAATTCCACTACTTGACACAGACTGTTACTCACTGAAGGCCTGAAGGCTGTAGTTAATCCCTGGATTTGAAGAAAAAGAACAGAGGAAGGAACACAAGGGAGAAGGAAAGCGGGGGCAGGAACACATGAGAAGGGTGTCTGTAGTGGGAAATCTGTACCTGTCAAGTATCTCAGCCAAGGGGGAAAGAGAGAAGGAAATGCAGCCAGGGAATGAGGATAAAAAGGAGGCTGCAACCTCCAACAACTTGAGAGACCCCATGGGAAATGCCCAGGACCTTTCCCTTTATTCAAATAAAGTAGCTGGACTCCTCTGTCTCCTTTTTGGACATGAACCTCAGGTGTTTGTGGATGAATTTTCGTGACAGTTGGGATCCAGTCTTGGATCAGCAGGTGGAAAGCATTGATCTGCTTTTCCTGGTTGCACATTTTGAGCATGAACTCATTTTGCCTCTTCCCTTGACTTTGCTACCACCATTGTCTTCTCATCTACATGCAGCAGTGTATGTAAGACCACGTGAATATCATTCCAATCATGACCCTGGGTCCTTACAATGGTCTCAAAAGGCCTTACTTGCCTTCTCAGGATTTTCCCTTTATGTCCCTGCCAAGTCCTTCCAGGACCTCAACTCAGTTACTAAAAAAGGCATCATTACCAGTGATGATGCCTGATACCAGATGACCAGTCCATCTGCACCTTCCACCCACCTGAGAGGGACTTGAACTGCCCCCTTTCCTCATTTCTTCTCTCTCCTCCTGGGCATGTTCTCCCTGCCACTGGCCTAAATTCCTCTGAGTCGGTGTCTGCCCTCCTTCCTCTTCATCCACAGGGGGTCGGGGAGCCACCAACATTTTGAAATCCTCTTCCTCTCCTGTTGTGGGTTTGGTTTTTTTCAGGGAATTTTCTCCCATCTCTTCTCTTGAAGAAAGACACTGTGAAGGAAGGAGGATATCCAGGGGGGCAATTAAAAAACAAAAACCAAAAAAAAGGCCAAGCACTCTCACATACCACTGCAGTGCCTCGACCAGGGGAACAAGAGTTTGGCAGTCATGCCGGGGGAAGGAAGAGTATGTTCTTCAGGAGTTGTGGCATAATACCATGAGTTGTACTGGGGTGGACTCTGGGACTCTGTCTGGGGAGTGGGGGGCTGGTTTATGGCCGCATTTTTGGCTCAGTGGTTGAGGATAGTGGTCATGTATGTTACAGACAGCATTTGGCTCCTGCAGGGACATTGTTACTGTTATAGGTTGAATGCCCACTAGGCCAAATCAATAATTTGCAAAAGGCAAATTATTATAATAAAAAAAATGGAATTCTTTTCGCGTCTCGAATTACAATTTGTGCCATCCATGAATCAAAAGGAACAGGGCCGAGCCCGGGACTTGGCTCTGGTGAATGCAGTTCTGACCCCCTCGCACATCAGACCTGGTGAGTTCACAAAGTCTGCTTGAATCAGTCCAGGTTTTATACTCTTCTTCTAGCCCGGAGCTACTTTTCCTTTGTCCTTTTCTTAGTTTGGCGAGCTTTCCGATGTTCCTCTGGTGCAGAATTCTATCAGATGGAGTGCCGACTCCAGAGTCTCTGGAATATTCATGCAGTCCTCTTGTTCTCTGTCCGGCGTGTGCAGATACCTGTCCACCCCTTGGACAAAAGCCGCGTCGCAATACACAAACCACATCCGGGAACAGATACATGTTCAATAGGGTTTACAGGAATCAGGTTTTCATATGCTGGTGAGCTTCTCAGAACTGGCTAGTCATGCTTAGTTGATTTTCAGGAATTACGCTATCTCTGGTTATCGGTGGCCATGATGGGCCGCTGATGTCTTGGGAGTTTTGTGATTCAGTTAGGAGTTCCGTAGTAGCGGAACTTCTCCTTCACTCGCTAATTTAGACCTCTATTCAGTGTACACCTGTGGAAACTGTGTTTCAATGAGGTATGAGGTAACCCATTTCCCAATCCCTGTGGCTGATTTTGTAAGCTCAGTGGTTTTGTGTCAGACCCTAGTGACATGTCTGGACATGTATCCTAGTATATTACATCCCTCCTAAACACAATCATATTTATTCGAACATGAATTTTAATGTATTTATAACATGAGGCAAAAAAGTTCCCTAGACTCTAAGGGGTTTTTTTCCCTTTTCTTTAGACCTGTTTAAACCTGCTCTGGACTGAACAGCCAGCAGAGCACCGGCAGCTCACACCTGTAACCCACCAGGCCGGGCCTGGGCCGCGGCAATTCCAGCACGGGAGTGACTGAAAAGAGATTGAGTGAGCCAAGCTGCAACCCAGGGACGGGACTTTTCGGAGTTTGTCATCTCTTTTGGAGCAGCAAGAAGTTTTATTATTTAGTATTGTTTAGGTTTTATTGTTTAATAAACAGGTTTTTTTTCCACTTTTCTCCAAAGAGGTATTTTCTTCTCAGTTGGAAGAGGGGCCAATTGAATCGGCTTTTCTAGAGGAACCCCTTTGGGGGTTCTATCCCAAATTTGCCTTGAACCAGGACAAATACATTTAGTGGCGCCCAACACGTGGCCCGAGAAAGTAGAAGAAACCTTTCTTGATTGCATGTTGGTTGTGCTTGCTCTATAGTGGGTTAAAACAGTCAGTAGCCATATTGTTTAAATTCGTAATGTCTCTTGGGGTAGAAGTCTTCCTGCAGTTCTAGACTCTAGGCTTTTCTGAAGTTTCAATACCTTTCCAGTCACTAAAATTATTGTCCTTAATACATAGTTTTTACAATAAAAGAGCACAAATTAAAATAACTATTGTGCTGAACTTAGTAATAATGATTTAGAAAGGGTTTACAAAGAAACTGAAATCTGTTTAGAATATGTATGGTTTATAGTTTCTTTGTCCTACCCTGCGTCTCAGTTCCAGTAGTATGTTTTAAAAATTTATTAATAATTGCACCAAGTTTGTTAAAAAAACCAAAAAAACAACAAAAAATGAGGCTTTCCAGCCTTTCCTTTCCTTCTTCTCCTTTAAATCTGTTATGTCACTTTTAAAAAATATTCAGTTTCCCCTAAATGTTAAAAAAAAAATCTTTCTAGTATTTAATCTAATAAGCTTCCTCTATATAGTCTTCAGCTTCTCTAGAATGAGGGCTGAAATACCCAAAAAAGCTAATGAGACCCCTGACCCAAAAGTAAACCCAGGTGTGGAAAATCCTGAGTGATGTAGAAAATGAGAAAATATAAGCCAAACCCTAAAAGAATCTTCTGACCCTGTAAACTGGGATTTTCCATGTAAACAAATTGAAAACTCAGCTGAAGTGGAAAAATACCTAAAAAAAAAATCATCCAAATTCTCCTAAAAACCAACTTCCACATCAAAAAATCCCTACTAAAAATATAATTTCTAAAAATAAAATAACAAAATAAACAACATCAAATTCCCACCAATATCATCACCAAATCACAACAATATCTCCACCATCCAACAAAAAACCCCACAAACTTTCCTAAACACCCCAAAATTTAAAAAATACTCATTCCTAAATACAACCAAATTATAAACCCTCTCTACCTAATCACCCATAAAAAAACAGATTCCACTAAAGCCCTAAACAACAACAAACCTTCACCCAAATGAAACAAAAAATCACTCATAAAATAACCCTTAGCCCAATCAAAACAAAGCCAAATATTAAAAAACGTACTCTACTCAACAACCAAAACCCATCATTTATCCTAAAACCTTTAACAAAAAATACCTAAAAAACCTCAAAGCCAGCCACTAAAATTTTAAAATCAAAACTGCAAAAAAATCTAAAACCAACTATACTCCAACAACAATAACAACAAAAAATTAACAACCAATAAGAAAATCCAAATCACCTCAAAAATAATAAACACTAAAACACAACTCCTCCTGGCACCCCAGCTTCCAATACTAAAATAAACAAAACAATAATTCCCTCTACCCACCACACCACCAATACTACATAAAACAAATAAATTGCTCTCATCACACAACATACTCATATTAAAAAAAACAAGTCACCCTGAAATTCTAAAAATAAACAGAAACTAACAAAAAACCCTTTAATCTTACTAATAAAACTCCCCCAAAAATACATACTAAAAAACCACCACCATATAACCAACTACCAACAAAAAACCCCACTCTTTTTAATAATATACAAAAATACACTCTTTTTAATAATAACTCCTAGCACAGTATAAAAATAAAACCAAACAAAAACTCATATAAAACCCCACACAACAAATCACAAAAACTACTAAAAAAATAAATCAAACCAACTCACTAAACTCAAAACTATTCAACTAACCCTAAACATTACTAAAAAAACCCCAAAGCTCTACCTCTACACTAATTCATAAATAATAATCAATACTCTTTAAAAAGAACTACAAAAAAAAAAAAACAAACCAACTAATTAACAACATAAAAAACCCAATTTAAACTACAAATAATTAAAAAACGATTACTACAAAAATAAAAAAACTACCAATAAAAAACTACCATATAAATACCCATATCCCCAAAAATAAAACCAATAAAAACCACCAAAACAATAAACAAATAAACTGAACTACAAAAATAAAAATATCAAAAATTAACTGAAATTAACAACACAGAAAACAGTATTCCTAACTCAATAAACCCATAATACCTCAAACCATCAAAATAAAACTACCACATATAAATAAGCACAAAACAAAAAAATATATTTATCAGTAAACAATATTTCACAAATTATCCATAACTATAAAACATATACTACCATCAAAGAAACCAAACAAATAAAACCTCTGTAATATAATAAACATTAATCCAAATACAAATATAAAAACCTAACAAATTAACTACATTACACTACCCCAAACACACCAAAACAAACACTACATGCTCACAATAGTAAAAACCACAACAAAATAAAGAAAAACCTACCCTACACCTCATACTACAACCCATAACACCATCCTAAACCTCCAAAAACAAATCCTTTAAAAACATAACACCCCCAAAAAAATTAAATCAAACAACAACCTTATCAACACCTAAACTAAAAACAGAGCATTAAATAAATATACCCGATCCCCAACCACACACCTACTGCAAACAACATAAAAATTACAAGAAACTATTAAAAACCACCTTAAATACATTAAATAAAAAACCTTTCAAAAATTAAAAACAACATCTAACAAAAACCACCTAATTAGTTAACACCCAAAACTCTACTAACCATATAAACCCTACCCAATCCAAACCTTTATAGTTATTAAAATATATTATAACCATTTTAATAAATTTATTTAATTTATTAAATTAACATTTATTTTTTAAAATTTATTTTAGAAATTTTATTTAAAAAACGTTTAAATAAGTTCTACCTCAAATGCAAACAAACTCATTCATATAATTATTTTTACTCAAAAACCAAGTTACACATAATAAATAATACAACCCCCCCCACAATATATACCTCAAAAAACCCAAATTATTAAATAAAAACTATATAAAAAGATCACTATTTACTAAATATGAATACCATTATGTATATATAGCTATACATTAAATATATAATCTATATATATTTAAAATTAAAAATATATATTAATTTTAATAATAAACTAACAATCTAAAAATAAAAAACAAAACATCCTAAATTAACTTTATAATGCTTTTATCCCCAATTGTCTTATTCTATTTACACTAAATAATAAGATTTACACCTTTAAAACTTATTCCAAAAAATAAAAAGGAAAAAAACAACAAAATTTATTTTCTAACACTGCACTCACTCCTCCACATTCCTCCTCCTAAACTATTGTCATCTACAAATAAACAAACAACAAAACTAATTTTTTTTAGTTAAGTTCACCAACTAAAATAGTTTCCTAAACAGTATTTTTTTTCTCTTTTCTTTACACCTATTTAAACCTACTCAAAACTGAACACTCAAAAAACCACCAACAACCTCTAACCCACCGGGATAGGCCTAAACCCCAACATTTTCAACCCCCAAAAAACTAATAAAGAACTAAATAAACCAAGCTACAACCCAAGAAACCCAAAACTTTTCTAAATTTATCATCTCTTTCAAAACAACAGAAAGTTTTATTATTTAATATTTTTCAGTGTTGTTATTTAACAAAGAAGGGCTTTTCCACTTTCCTCTAAAAAAATATTTTCTCCCAAACCAGTTAAAAAAAAAAAACCCTTTAAAAGTTCTCTCCCAAATTTACCCTAAACCAAAATAAACACACACCCCAAACCAGGCAGCAGCAGTTTCACTTTCCCACTGCTGCAGGAAAATGCAAGATTACCAGGAAAGCAGCAGCTGCTCCCTCACTGCCCCGATAAAAGGGGAAACAGCTCCCCCAAAAAGAGCCGGAGCTGTTTGGGCTGTGCGGGACTTCTCCGAGCCCGGGAGCTGCGGGGCCCGGAGGGAGAAGGTAGAGGATGGGGATGGGGATTGATGGGAATGGGGATGGGGAGGAGCAGCGGGGCTGGGAGTCGGGAGCAGCAGGGAGCGGGATCTTGTTGCTCTCCTGCCTCCTGTTGCCTGTGCTTTGCCACGGATCCCGAGCGGAGCCCCTTCCCTGCCGCCAGCCCGTGCCCGGCCGGGAAACGCTCCCCGCAGGCGGGGCCGACCCTGCCCGGCCCGGACACCCCCAGCCCCGCGGTGGGGCCGGATGGCTGCGCTCCCCTGCAGGCAGGAGCCGGGGGGATCATTCCTTCTCCTGCCCGTGCAGGGAGGGTGGGATTCTCCTCTCTTACACTCTAAGCATAACCACCCCGAGCGCTCGGGTCTGTAGGACAGCCCCACAAAGGCAGCAGTGTTCCCAGAGCCCCTTTCCCTGGGGCAGGGCTGCGGAAAACACTCTCGGGGGGGCTGTTCCTGTCAAACGGGGTGCAGGCATTCCCATGGCAGGTCCCGCTGCCAGCCTTGCTGCTTCCCATGTTTGCTTCCAAGGAGGAACTCGGTCCCGAGTTCTACCCTCAATGTGCTCAGTGCCTCTCTGCGGGCACTGACACAGTCCCCTATTCCTGCAGCACTGGGAAACTGTGCAGGGACTGCCAAGGGTGCCTGGATGTGGCTAGACTGGAGTTAATGATATCCGGGGCACCTCCTGGCTCCTGAGACTGAATCAGCACTGCTCCAGTGGGAGAGAATTTGGGAGGGAACAGGGCTGGGACAAGTGGCTCTGGTGGACAAGCTCCAGCAGTGACCCTGAGCCAGCCGTTCCCTTCTTGAGCAGCCGCTCTGCACTGAGGCTCTGCTGCCCAGGGAGCAGCTGAACATGTGCCCACCTAGGGCACTTGGTGCCCAAAGTCCCTGCTGTGCTCTGCTAGCTCACCCAGCTTTCCTCTGCTGTTGAACTGCCTTTGTCTTGAGCCAGCAGCTTTTCCTGTTTCTGCTGTCCCTCTCCTGTCCCCATCCTGCTGGTGGGAGCACCCCAGCTGCTGGGGGGGCTCAGTGCCTGCTGTGATCCAAGCCCAGCGCTGCTTCTCCCCCCTCTCCAGGGCCCTGAGCTTCCCCCCAGCAGCAGCTGCGTGATGTGGGCAGGGGTGGGACAGGGCCCTGCTGCCCCATTGTCAGTGCTGTTCTCCTGGCTCTGCCCCCTCCTCACCTTGGCTGCTGCCCCGAGAGCACAGATGTTCCCTGGACAGCCTCTCACCCATCAGCAGCCCCGAGTCCTTCTCCTCAGGGCTGCTCTCAATCCATTCTCTTCCCAGCTTGTGCCTGTGCCTGGAATTGCCCTGACCCAGGGACAGCACCTGCACTGGGCCTTGCTGACCTTCATGGGCTTTGCTCTGTCCCACCTCTCCAGCATGTGCAGCTTCCTTCTGGTGGGGGAACATGGATGTGGGTCCCAGGTGAAACCCTGCTCTGCTCACCTCCCCACAATGCCACGCTGGGTCCAAAATCTCTCACACTCCCAGCTCCTGGGAGGAGACCTGCGCCAGGCTGAGAGCCGACACGTGGCTCAACCAGCAAGGGGGGTACTACCCAGTGCAGCTTCTGGTGAATCACTGTAGGCTTCCAGGCAGCGCCTCGGCAGGAGTTTCAGGGATGTGGAGGAGGAAGCAAGGTGAGAAAAGAATGGTCCAGAGAAGTTTATCCCTCCAGGGAGACTCGCTGAACAAAGGACCCAGATTGAAGGGGACAGTAACATATATAGGGGGTGGAGACTAAAGGTGGATACATTACATGAACCTATGTAGAGAACTTGAGGGGTGGTACAGATATAACTGATATCCCGGCCAGCAAATAGACAATAGAATGGGGAGGAGTTTTGGCCCCTGATCCAATCATCCAGCACAGAAGGGAGAACATTCTGGAAAGGGGGGGTGGGGCTACTGGATGATGGACAGGGGCCCTGGGAGGCGTTAACAACATAAATCTGTGGGGAAGGATAGCAACAGGGGTGGAGGGGAAGTCAATCAGTGGAGAAGGTGGGGAAGCTCAGGCTGAACCATAGCCTAACTAGGGGACAAACTGGGAGATACCAACTTAATTAGAACAATTTGAATAACACACCACAACACCACAAGAGCCCTGAGGAGTCTTTGCTGCTTGGGCAATCCCCAGTGGAAGGGAAGGGTTAGCCTCCAGTGCTCCCTGCAGTGAATCTGCCATGCTCATGGGTTTCCTTCTCCTGACTGTCTGCTCTTCTCCTTTAGGATTTTGGGCCTTTCCTTCAAGCTGCTCTTCCTTGTGAGTTCTCAAGGGGTTCTCATCTTCTTCTCCACACCCACCGTGTACCCCAGGCCTGCTGCTGCTGCTGTGCTGTGTTCCCTGAGCTGGGGCCTTCAGCTGCCGGTGTCTGCTGGGAAGCCAAGGCTGGGAGCAACGGGAGCATCTGCTGTGAGGTGGGTGAGGGGAATCAGAGCCCACAGCCCTTGCACACATTGCCCAGATCTCCAGGGATTCCCAAGGGAAAGCTGCCCCCGAAGGCTCTGGAAGGGCACAGGAGCCCAGGCCAAGCCCCTGGGATCAATTCCTGTGCTGGTGACAGTGTTGTGGCCTTGGTGGGATGGAAGCTGAATGTTCAGAAGGATTTTTTTGCAAGGAATAAATCTCCCCAGTATCCAAGTGAACTGAGATTGGGACACTTCTCAAAATTGTGTGACAAGAGTCAAAACCCCCAAAGGTTAAGAGGCAAGTGCCCAGTTGAAGGTTTGCAGGCACTTTTCCGCCTGTCACCAGAGATTTTAAGCCCAGTGGCTGCGTGGTGGCTGTGGCCAGGATGGCCACCAATGGGCACTTGCCTGATGACACTCTGAAAAACACACTTCACTCTCCTGGTAAAATTTAACAGTTTAATACAGGACAAAAGCAGACAAAGACAATAAAGGAAAGATCTACAGCGAGTGCGTCTTGGCACTCAGCCAAGGGCACATCTACTAGTTTGGAAATATCCTTAACATACCATTTCTATTGCATCTGCTTTTGCATACTCATACTTTCCTCAAAACTAGTTTACATGCTCCAAGAACTGATTAGCATGGCTCCTCCTCGGGTCTGCCTTTTTAGAGCATGCATATTTCTTGGCTGTGGTTTTAGTCCATGCTTATCCTCATCTTCAGTTCTTGGGCTTTCTTCAGACAAGTGAGTACTGATAGCTGGCATATCAGTACCAGCTCTTCATCATATGTTCCTTGGATATTATCCCAACCAAGCAGACATTTGACACAGGTGTATATATATATATATATATATATATATATATATATATATATATATCAGCTACTTCTAAGTTTTAGTTAACAACAGAAAAAAACCCCTATATGTCTCTAGCAAAGTTATTTTAACACCACACATACAGAATCCATTTAATTATTTGTGAAAAGCCAATACTATAATATGCATATAAAAAAAGACCCTCTGTGCTAACCACCAACAGATGACAGAGGGCACCTCTCTGAGTTGGCTCCCAGCATCTCCAGTCTCTCCTGAAGGGCCACCAGGATGTCCCAGGCGCAGCTGTGGGCAGGGACAAGGTGGATTTTCCCCCTGCACTGGGCTGGGCCCCTGAGTGTGCCAGGAAGCAGCTCCTGGGAAGAGGCCAGAGAGGGGCAAGGGAGGGGCTGCGCTGGCAGCTGGAGCAGGAGCACAGCTCAGAGCCCCTGGGGCTGTGCCGGGCATGGGGGAGTGTGTCTGGGGAGTGTGGGGTGCCCATGGGGGGAGTGTGTGAGCGCTGCCTCCGGGTGCTGGGAGCAGCAGGCTGGGCCAGGCAGGGAGCAGGGCAGCCGTGGGCTGGGCAGAGGGTGCAGGATGCAGGCAGAACTGTTGGATGGGCAGAGGGGCTGTGCCAGTGCTCCAGGGAGCCAGGAATGGCCCCGGCTGTCTGCACTTGTGGGTTGAGGAGTTCTGCTGGGAGGATGTGGGTGATGGTGAAGGTAACACCTTGTCCAGGGCAGGTTGTCTCACAGACTGAGAGAGTCTGTGTGTGTGTGTGTGTCTCTGTGTCTGTATTTGTGTCTTTGTGTGTCTGTGCTGTCCCTGGAATACACACTCAGCTTCAGGGTTGATCCTGCAAACAGGAAAGCAACAGGCACATCCAGAGTGCAGGGAAAGAGACCCTGGTGCCATCCCAGGCCTGGCTCCAGCAGCCGGGTGGGAGCAATCCCCAGAGCCACAGCTGCTGCAGAGCCTCTGCCAGGAGCCTGGGGCCTCTGACAACACCTTAGGGAAAGTCTCTGTTCTTCCTCCACAGCCATGGCTTCACAGGAGGACACACAGGAGGGGGATGCAAAGGCCCAGCTCCTGGCAGAGGCGTTTGAGGAGGAAGGACTGGATGCTGCATACTGGCTGCCCAAAGCTTCACAGATCCTGGGTATCAAGTGCAGAGAAGCCCTGCAACATCTGGAATATAAAGACTACCTCAGATTGGAGTGTGAGGTCCAGCACCCCTGGGAGAAGAAGGCACTCCAGAAACTTCTGAACATAACAGATGGCAAAACGTGTGAGGAGACGCAAAAGCATAACTTGGAGAAGACAAAGCAGAGACAAGAAGAGGCCAAACAAGCCCTGAAGGATCTGACAGAAATGCTCAAGAGCCACAGCCACAGCCAGGATACTCTGAGGGAGAAAGCAGAGACTCTGTGGCAAGCCATGGAGATTCCCAAAGAGTTCTGGCCGCAACCAAAGAAACCCTTGGCAGATCTGCTGGAGAGCATCCAGAAGCAGCTGGAGCTGCAGGAGCTGTCAGCAGGCAGGAGGGAGAAGATCCCTGACACGGAGGTGCTGAGGCGGGCGTCGGGGGGACTGGCCCTGCAGGGCATCTACAGAACCAGCAGACCTGAAGATGTGCTGGCAAGGCGAGAGCAGCTCCTCAGGGTTCCTGAGGGCTTCCAGCTGGCCGGTCCAGTACAAGGATCGCTGCTTGAGAGGAAGGAGTTCTCCTCTTCTGCAGCAGAATCCACTTTCACCAAGTCCATGGAGCAGCTGGGGTTCAGCATGAGCGTTTCTGCCAAATCCTCATTTTGGGGGATTAATCTGGCAGCAGGTGTAGATCACAGCAGCTCCTGGCAGTCACAGGACACCCACCAGTCCCTCTCTGAGCAGAGCTACTATTGCACCACCAAGTACCAGTACATCCCTCTGGCCTCCTGCTACTTCCAAAGGCATCAGCTTCGCCTCTCGGATGCGGCTCTGCAGGAGCTGCAAGACATGGAGCAGCAGCTTTTGAGCTTCAGTTGGGAAGAAGACAACCCCATCTTGGTGAAGATGTGTGAGAGCTTCTTCAGGAGGTTTGGGTCCCACATAAACCAGGGTCCCCTCCACTTTGGGGGGATATTCTGGTGGAAGGCTTCTACAGAAGGATTCCGAGCTGAGCAGCGGGAAGAGATGAAGCGACAAACGACTGAAGCACTGAACAGCTTTGTTGGGGCCAGCTGGGGTGGCTTTGGGGCCAGTGCAGAAGGGACCCTGGATGTTTCCAAATCCAGCTCACAGGCATCTGTCCTGGGGAGAGCTGGGGAGAGTTCCCATACAGCAATTCAGCTCTACGTGGTCAACACAGGGGGCCCAGCAGACACAGCTTCCCTTCCTCAGTGGAAAACAGGGCTCGTGTCTGATAACACAACGTGGTGCGTTATCGACCGTGGCTTTGAGCTGATCCCAGTGTGGGACGTCATCCTTTACAATCACTATGGGGATTTTAAGTCTGTTGGTCAGATGAGCAGAGCCCTCAGGGCTATGTACAAAGCGCTG
This sequence comes from Motacilla alba alba, assembly GCF_015832195.1. Taxonomy (NCBI): domain Eukaryota; kingdom Metazoa; phylum Chordata; class Aves; order Passeriformes; family Motacillidae; genus Motacilla; species Motacilla alba. Next base: position 797,653 of record NC_052018.1, read on the forward strand.
ACGAATCTGAGTTTTGGCACCATTTTTGGAGAGGAACTGGGCAGTGCAGTGCAAGAGGCTAGAGATTTCATGGGGACTGTGAGGGCCTGGGAGGTGACAGTGGATGAAAAAAAGCTGCTCATGATGATGGGGCTAAAAGACTATCTCAATGCAAAAACCGGGAACCCCAGTGTGTGGATCAACGTGTGCCTGTCGGACAAAGCCCTGCAGGACTTCCTGGTGAACACCGTGCGCAGCTGCCAGGAGTCACCTCCAGAAAACACCACCTCTATCAAGGTAATGTTGAGGAGTCTCCTGAATCCTCATATCTACTCTGTCAAGGACTTCCCTGAGGCTTCCTTCATTATGCAGTGGGTCTTCCAGACTGAGCACCCGATTCCCAGATCTCCCAAAGTCTCTGAGCTTCAAGAGCTCATCAAAACACTGCAGCAAATGAAGGAGCACATCCATGCTGTCACCTACGCACCAGGAAGCTCTGCTTCTGATGTTCATGAGGCAAAGATAGAAGCCACCCTGACCAGCAGCCTCGCCATTTATTCCTTACTCCAGTCTCTCCAGCAACAGGGTCAGAAGGACATGGAACTGTTGGTGCTCTTGATTGTGATCAGCACAGGGTACCAGGTGGAAAGCAGCACTTTTCAGCACCTCCTTGGACACCCAGAAATTCACTACATGGCCAAGGAAATGGAAGCGGCACATGCGGAGTATGTGAACCTGAAGGAGCAAGATGCCAACAGAGCTGAGGCCTTCCTCCTGCTCATGGGTCTGACTGTGACCCCTGAATGTCAAGAGCTGTCCCCAGAGCAGAAGAGGGAGCGTTTAGTTTTCATGGAAGATCACATGAAAGGCTTGTGGTCCACACAGATAAAGAATCTCCTCCACAAGCACCGTGGAGATGAAGACTGGGAGAGGCTGGAAGGGGACTTGGACTCCTTGATCAGTGAGTGCTTGGATGACAAATGGGATGAACAGAGCATGCAGAACACACTCAGAGACCTGGAAGACACTTTTCCATCACCTGGGGCCCCCAGTCAGTCCCAGTCCAAGTCAGACAGCAGCGAATCCAAAGAAAAGGAAGCCATTGCAAACCAGCAGTTCCTCCAGTTGCTGAAACGTCTTGGACTGGAAAGTCACTATCCAAGGAAAATGGGGATAGGAGATTTCCACACCATCCGCAAGACATCTCTGCTGGACAGCCAGCCCAGCCAAGAAAAAGAACTGCCCTTTTACTTCTTGCAAAAGCTGTTAACTGTGGATTACCAGGTGAGGTACCTGACTTGCCGGGAAAGGAGCAACCCAGGCCTTGCACCTGTGCCACAAACCACAGAGCTAGAGGATCAACAATCAGACTCCTTTGAACAATTTTTTAATGATTTGGAGGGAGCCTCCCCTGACCGTGCAAGCAGGGACAGCCATGTGCACCCCATGGACCTGCAGATGGCCATTTTCCATTGTGCTGATGACTTCCTGAGACAGACCCTTGCAACCAAGCTGGCATTCTGCCAACTGGCGCTGCCTCTGCTGGTGCCCAACCCGAGCACTTCACGCATCGAGTTCCCACTCTACGCCCTCAGCCAAATCCAAAGGAGCTGGAAAGAGGCAGACAAGTCAGCAAAGCAGGCTGGAACAAAGAGTTACAGCAACAAACTCATCTTTCAGGCACAGACACCCATCGTGTCCTTCATCCGCATTGGCAGATCAGCCTCCTCTTCCAAATCCCAGCTCCTGAACGCTCTGCTGAGCAAACGCAAACACGACACTTTCTTCCACCGCCACTGCAGAGGCAGCACCAGAGAGTGTTTGCTGATGGAAGGGCTGGTGGAGATCGCCTGGTACTGCCCTGGCAGAAACCCTGATGACGCCTTTGATTGCTGCGTGGCTTTCTGTAACCTGCATGGAGACGCCAGGGATCACGGAGCACAGCTGCAGTTCCTGCAGGAGATATCTGCTGTCAACATGGCTGTTGTATCTGAGTTGGAGGACATGGACGACAGGGGGAAAAAGCTTCTGAAGGACCTGTGGCAGTCAGAAAGGCCTTTGGTTTGTCTTCTCACGGAAAAAGAGGATGTTGCAGCTGGACCAGCCAGCAAAACCATAAAAATAGGGATCAAGAACAGAAACGAAGCAGAACTGATGGACCAGCTGACCAAGACAATTGGGAGTCTCCTGGAAGGGTCTAATCCATGTTTCAGCCTGGAGGCCTGTGTGGACAAAGCTCGCCAGCATGGATTCATAGTGGATGCAGATCAACCCGCGTGTGTGACAGCCAAAGCAAAGGCAAAGGAGCTGGTGGAGCTTCTGAAGAAAGAGAAGCTGTCGGAGATCAAATCCCAGCTGCTGCCGCTCCAAGGAAAACTGTGGCACCAGTGGTGCCAAAAGGACAAAGAACTCACTCGCTTGCAGGAGAAGGGGAACAAGAGCATTGAGCATCATCGCAGCCAAATTGAACAAGAGAAGAAAGCAATAAGAAGAAAGCAACTTGAGCGAGCTTTCCCTCTCAACCCACTGATGAAATCATTCCTTGGCTTTCTCCAGGCCCAGCCAGCAGATACCAAGAAATACTTCCTGCAATGGATGAAGGTCTTTATGGATGAGCTGTCTTGTGGTCGCCTTGAAGAACTGAGGAGAGACTATCACAAGTTATGGTCTGAAATCCTGTCAAGAAAGAAAACCGAGAAAAAATCCAGTGGCAATGCTGAATTGCCGAGTGGCTTGAATGCCCTGTCTGATGAAATGAATGATTCATCCATCGGCCTGGAGCACCTGCTGCGAGAGGCAGGGCAGATTTATGAAGCTCTGCAATTAATGAATACCAAGAATGACAATTCTGAAAAACTGCCAGAAATTGCAGCAGAGCTGATGGTTTCAGGGTATCCCGTGGAGCTGATGGATGGGGATGCTTCTTACCTGCCCTTGCACTGGGTGGGAGCAATCTTTGACAGCTTAATTGAGAGGCTGGGGGACAAACGAGTGTTTGTGCTCTCCGTGCTGGGCATCCAGAGCACGGGCAAGTCCACCCTGCTGAATGCCATGTTTGGTCTGCAGTTCAACGTCAGCGCAGGGAGATGCACCCGCGGAGCCTTCATGCAGCTCATCCCAGTGGGAGAGGAGCTGCAGCAAGACTTGGGCTTTGATTTTGTGCTGGTGGTTGACACAGAGGGACTTCGTGCCATCGAGATGGCCAATAAACACTCCCTGAACCATGACAACGAGTCGGCAACCTTTGTCATTGGTGTCGGCAACTTGACTGTGATCAATATCTTTGGAGAAAATCCATCAGAAATGCAAGATGTTCTCCAGATCGCTGTGCAGGCTTTCCTGAGGATGAAGAAAGTCAATCTTTCCCCAAGCTGCCTCTTTGTCCACCAAAACGTGGGAGAAGCAACTGCCAAGGAGCAGAACATGGAAGGACAAAGGCGTTTGCAGGAAAAGCTGGATGAAATGACCCGAGTAGCTGCTCAGCAGGAATTCTGTGATGTCTCCTCTTTCAGCGATGTCATTGGCTTTGATGTCAACACCCACATTCACTACTTTGCTCACCTGTGGGAAGGAAACCCCCCAATGGCACCACCCAACCCCAAATACAGCCAGAACGTCCAGCAACTCAAGAGCAAAATCCTCCAGGCTGCCAAGAAGGAGTCGCAGCGCATTTTGAGACTCTCGAGCCTGAAAGATCGTATTGGTGACCTCTGGAATGCTTTGCTGAATGAAAACTTTGTCTTCAGCTTCAAGAATTCCCTGGAGATTGCTGTCTACAGGAGACTGGAAAGTGCCTTTAGTCAGTGGACCTGGAGGCTGAGGAATCACATCTTAGATGTACAGATGAGACTGGACAACAAAATTCGGAATGGGGACTTGCAGAATGTCACCAGAGAACACCTTGAAGGGCTGGTGCAAGAGACAAGTGATGCCATTGAGAAAGAAGTGGAAAAGTATTTCAGGGAAGACAAAGACCGTGAGGCTCTGGTCCAGTGGAAATACAGCACAGAGCTGAAGCTGAATGAATTAAAAGAGACTCTTCTCCATGAAACAAAAAAGAAATGTGAGAATCTTATTGAGCTGCAGAAGGAGCAGAGGAAACTGGATGCAAGGAAGTTGGAATATGAAGATGAGCTGCTGAGGAGGAGTCGGGAGCTGGCTGTGAGTCTGAAAGGGAAGAGCCTCAGTGAGAGAGAACTGAAGGACAACTTCACTCTTGTCTGGAACCAGTGGATTGCTGAAGTCTCCCATGATGCTCGTCCTCCAGAACGGGTGAATATTGATGCAGAAATCAATGATGTCCTTGTAGAGCACTTTAAGGAGCCGGGTATCCATGCACGGATCAGGTCATTTCCCAAAGGCAGAGGGTTTTCTTTTGATCCAGAGAAACACATCATGAGGACAAGTTATTACCGCTATTTGCCAGATTTCTGCAGCATTTCTATTGCTGATGTGATCAACTTTCAGCACATCACAGACAACATCATAGCGTCTGTGAAGGCAAACATTACTAAGAAGGAAGAGGAGAAACGTGATTACAGCCGAAATTTTATTCATGAAATACTCAATGAAGTACAGAAGGGTGTGAACTCTGTCCCCAGGAATGGAAAATGTTCTTTTAACAGAGAGTACAGCATAGATTTGTCTCTGTATCTGTGCAGAATGGCAGCAGAAAGGTTTAAAGCCATGCACGAAGCATTCCAAAAGGCAAATGACCCAGTTGAGTACCTGAGCAGCAAGAGAGAAGATTTCTTTCTTTGTTTCCAGGTTTCTTGCCAAGGAGCCACTTCTGTCTCAACTTTTGCTGTTTTCCTTTGTCTCAAGATTGAACCAGCTCTTCGCCGTGCTGTCTATGAGAGAATGGCTAAAGACATCGCTGTGGACATGGGGGACAAACTCCCAGATTTCCAGGGCAGCAGAGCCAATCTGGAAGTTTGCATCCTGAAATACCTTGCAGAACAGGAAAATTTTGAGTATTTCAAGCAGTACCTTAGGTCTCCAAAACAGTTTTTTGAGAGTTACATTGAGATACGAGTTAGGAAGCACTGTTTCGATGGAAGTAGGAGGCTGGAGATGTTTTTAGATTCTTCTCTAAATCTTCTCTATGAAAACATCCTGTCAGCTGTTTCTTTATCAACGTTGATTTTCAAAGAGAGAAAAGACAGAGAAAACAAAATCTCTCTCTGGCTGGATGAATTTTGCAGGGAACTGTCAGAGGTTATCAACTTGCCCAGAAGTGACCTGAAGGGCATTGAGCACCAGGAGGTCACAGACATTGAGTTCCTGAGCAGTGCCATGGCAGAAGCTCTGGATGACCTGAGGAAAAGGCTCATGAAAGAATTGGCTGGAGCTGACCTGAGCTCGTTTTCAAGGCAGCCTCACACCATCCTGGCGGAGCATTTTTCGGGGTGCTGGGCACAGTGTCCCTTTTGTGGGGCTGTGTGCACAAACACCATGTGGAATCATGATGGAGACCATCAGGTGATCTTCCATCGCCCACAAGCTTTGATGGGAGGCACATGGTCCACCAGATCTTTATCTGGCATTGAGTTTGACACACACGAACTGGTCATTGACATTTGTTCCAGCCTTGTTGCAAGTAATTGTAAATTCAAAAGTGATTGTGGGCAATGGATCCCCTACAAGAGATACCGGGATGCTGGACCTCCTTATTCTACTTGGAACATTCTTCCTGACTCATCCATGCAGGCGTACTGGAAATGGTTTGTGTCTCATTTCAGGACACAGCTGGAAGCCCTGTACAATGGGAAATTTGAGGGCAAAGGAGAAATCCCTGAGTCGTGGCAGAGAATTACCAAGCAGGAAGCACTGTCTGAGCTGGACATGTGTAGTCCATCTCCTCAGAAAGGAAGTAACACAAGGTTTTCGCAAATTAAAACAGCTTTGTTCGAGGTTCTCACCAAAATAAACTTACAATATGATGCTCTCATGCATTGTGGAAATTATAGTTTCCAATTCCTCCCAAATTTCATGAGATAAGGCACATTACTTCAGGCTTTCCTCATTAACTCATTCCTTCGTGATAAAGCCAGAATCCACTTGAGTGTTTGCTATAAACATTTCCCAGGGCTTTGTCCTAGAGCCAAATCAAATGCCCTCCTGGAGGCAATCGGCCTCAAGGCTAAGCCTGAGCCCAAGGTCCAGGGATGGGGCAAGGGCAGCAGTCAAAGCACTCCTTGGATCAGCTGCTGTGAGACAAGAAGGGACAGTGCCCCCAAGGCAGTTTTCCTGCAGCAAGGAGCTGTCCTGCTCGGAGAAAGGCCTGCAGGACCTGAGGCCAGCTCCACGCTGGCTGCAAGCTGGGCTGCTTGGCTTTTGGGAGTCATCCTTCTCTCGCTCATTGCAGCCTCCTGGATCAACTGAGGCCGTTCCCCCAGCAGGAGCTGTTGTGCCTGCGGGCTCAGGAAAGCAGTGACCTCATCTCCCCGGGGCCCAGGCAGTGTTTTCATTCCCTGCCTCGGGGGTGCTGTGTCTCTGTCCAGGGCAGCTGCTCCTGCTCAGGTGCCTGGGGCTGCTGCCCTTCCCTGCAGCCCTCAGCCCCAGCAGGAGCTGCTCCTGCCCTTGGCCTCACTGCTGAGCAAAAGCCTTTGGAATGCCGCATGTGGAGAATGCTGTCTGCCAGCACCTTCTGCAGCAGCCCTTGGGCAGTGCTGGTGCTGTCCAGGCAGGCTGGTGGCACTGGAGCGGTGCTCTGGAGAAGGTGGCACCAGCTGGCTCTGCCCCAGGGAGCTGTGGGGGCTTTTGCTGTGCAGGTGCTGCAACCCCGCTGGCAATGGGAGGGCCAAGCCCTCCTGGAGAGCTGCTGAAGGGCTGCTTCAGCCTTATCCCCAGCAGGCTCTATGTGAAAAATGCATATTTTATGATTGACTCTTCTCAAATACTAAAATGAATAATATATGTGTTTTATTGGAAATTTATGTTGTATTAATCTCTTTTAAGTAGCGTGGTAAGTATAGTTTTTAGTTTATAGCATAATATAAAATAGGAACTATGCGATGGAAGATACTTTTCTAACTTGCTCAAGGAATGGATAAGATAATGAAGAAATTCTTTGCACAGAGATAACAGCAGCAAGACACCAAAAATCCCAAGAGAAGAATTATTGCCTCTTTATTTGGAAGAACGAGACTTTGAGGGACCAAGGCGATTGATTTGCAAGATGAGTGGGGGAGTTGACAATAACCAGAAAACACCCTTTTTCTGAAAAGGCTTTTTGCATAATGTACGAGATCTATGAATATGCTACAGGCTATTGCTTTTAAGGATTAATTCTTTGTTAGCGAGGTGTGCTTTTACTTGGCAGAAAGTGTAAAAGGCACCTAGACATCTGTAACTCTTTCCTTTTTATTCTCTTCAATTGTCCTATTCTGATTGTCCAAATTCTTATTGTTCTAATTTTTATTACTATTTTAATTATATTTTGTCACTGCTAAACTTTGAAAATTTTAAAACAAGTGATTGGTATTTTTCACACTCTGCTACTAAAGGAGTTGATTTGGACTGCTCTGTGTCTCCTTTGTGTTCAGGGGAGGCACAGCTGGGGGTGACTCGAGCTCTGTGTGCTGCAGACAGGCAGGGGACAGGGGTGTGAAGAATACATATTATATTTACTGGCTTTTTACAAATATTAAAATGAATACTATATTGCGGTGGTCTTCAGGGCAGTCAGGACTTGGTGAAGCGAAGGAGAGATCTTGACTCCATTTCAGAAGGCTGGTTTATTATATTATGATACATATTACATTAAAAAGACCCCACTATAACTATACTACAAAGAACAGAGAGAAAGATTCATCAGAAGGCGAGACAGGAATAGAAAGGAATGAATAACAAAGTTCTGTGACTCCTAGAGAGTCCGAGAGCTGCTGCCTCCTCGATTGGCCACCAAGTAGAAACATCCCACATTGACTAATCGAGAAAGCACCTGCTGCATTCCACAGTAGCAGATAACAAATTGTTTGCACTTGAAGCTGAGGCCCTCTCAGCGTCTCAGGAGAAGAAAATCCTAGCAAAGGGATTTTCACAAAATATCACAACCACAGATATTAGGAAAAAGTTTTTCACTGAAAGAATCATAAAGTTCTGGAATGGCCTATCTGGGGTGGTGGTAGAGTCACCATCACTGGATGTGTTTAAAATAAGACTGGATGTGGCACTGAATGCCATGGTTTAGTTAAAGTGTTAGGGCATGGGTTGGACTCTATGATCTTTGAGGTCTCTTCCAACCTAGTCATTCTATGAATTCTGTAAATTCTCTGAAAATCCACAGGAGCAAGACCTGAATCTACACCCAGCTGTTTTAGAGGACATTCAAAATGCTGCCCAGAATGCCTTATCCTAAATACCTGATGATACCACCCCACAACAAAGTTTCACTGACATTCGTCAGAGCACTGATGAAACATTTATCAAATTCATAGACAGACTAAAAGACACTATTAATAAGCAGGTCAATTGCCCAAGGGATAGAGAAGAGCTGCTCAGTAAATTGGCAGTGTCCAACACAAATGAGGAACGCAAGAAAATTATAAGAGCACTCCCTCCAGACCCTGAACGCACTATTCAGCAAATGGTGGAAGCTTGTACCTGTCTCACAACTTCAGAATATATGGTAGCCATGGCAGTCAGCAAAGGAGTAGCTGAAGCCTTTGTGGCACAAAATAAACAAGTTATCAGATGCTATAAGTGTCATGAACTAGGTCACCTCAAGGTGGAATGTGATAAAGACTTATTACAGAAACACCCCTCCACTGGTTATCCCTCCACTGCATGCCTAGACTGGAAAGAGCATTTTAAACACTGTCCAAAGTTTCAATACCACCAGCAGGTTCAGCAACATCCATCCTACCAGAAACACCAGGGAAACTTCCAGCAGAGCACAGGGCAGCCCTGCATGATGACACCAAATGCCAGGCCGTTCTGTCCCTCCTTCCCCACCATCCCGGAAAGTCAAGGCACCAAGAGACCATGTGTGATGACAAGAAAGAGCTCCGACTCTCCATGATCCACCAATATTTCCAGGCAGGTAATGCTGCTCGCTGGGTTACAGGGTGTCCCCAGCCGGGCTGCATTAGAACCGGATAGCCCAGTCCTGTTCCGAACTGCCTGTCCGAGTTCCCAAGCAGCTCCCAGCCACGGGCTACCTTAGCAAGCTTCAGTGATATCAGCTCTTTAGTGATTATCAGCTCGTTTGTGATTTCAGCTCTTAGGTTGCTAGGTGCCACAGGCAGACGCAAGGCGAGAGAGGAGAAAAGCCATTTGAGGTTGCACAGAGAAGTCTTTATTGCTCTTCTGCGAAAGTTCTCAGTGACAGCTCTTCTGCCAAACTGGGCAGAAGTAGGGGTTTATATAGGGTACAGGGGGATTGGAAATTGTCCAGTCGTAAGGGTTAAAGGAAAGTGACCTATAGTCTTACAGAGAGATAAGCAAGGGTCCAAAGGCGGAAGAGAGGGGCTTCTAAGGTCTAGTCATCATGACTTGGCATTTCCTATCTTAGGCTGCTGAACGCCAGGGAGGCCTTGCAAGCCCTGGGCCTGCTACAGGCAGAGACACAACAAATGCTTGTAAGCACCCTTTCCATCCAGTTTGATAATGAGGTGATCTACCAAATTCTAACTGGTAAATTTAGACCTTCTGACGGACCAAGGGACATTTTAATCACAGGGGACTGTAAGAGACAGTTCAAAGTTTCCCTCAATTGCCTCATGACCGTTGCAAGGACAGAGATTAAGACCCTGAAGACCCCAACTGGAGTTCTGGACTGGTAGAGGTGGATGCTCGCCAAGTGATTGTTTGCAGGTCTGTTTGCAGAGCCACCACGGTACACTGCTTTGAGCAGGGACTGGCAAGGAGTGGCGTGCTCTATACACTTATACCTGCTTCATGACCCCTGCTCATCACATTAGCCCATTAATTTCCCCACCCCTTGGCCAAATGAACTTTCTGAGGTAACTCTGGTGATCCCCCCCATGAAAGATCCGTCATCTGCCTCACGACCGCTGTCAAGGACGGAGATTGAAGCCCCCTCCCAAGGACTGAGACTGAGACCCCCTAGAGTTTTGACACAGGGGCACTGGGCTGACTGAAGTGGGATGTCTGCCAAGTGTTGCCTGCAGGTGTCTTCGCTGGACCAAGACTGGTTTCCCATAGAAACCAATCCTAGAAACAGTGGGCCCTGCTCACTGCTGAGATTGATTTGTCCTGTTTCAGAACATGAACATGTCTGTACTCATTTTATTTTCCACTGTCCTTTACCTGTTCCCCCTTCGGCATATGACTTTAATAGACACCTGATTCAACCAAAGACTTGGAGATTCACCCCAATGTGACAAGACGGATCTATTGGCTGGACCACGAGGATTTCCTCTCTCCGTTGGTAGCTATACCCCCTTCCATCTTTTTCTCTCTCTTTCTATCCTATATCTCCTTTCTAATCCTTCTATTGCATTTGCTGTGGGCACTAAATAAAAGGTGCATTTGTTTTGATTCATACTGAAATCCCCTTCTGCGTTGGTTTTGCACTCTGAGATCAGGTAACAAACCATCACCACTCCCTCTTGTACTAGCAGATCATGACAGGGACTCTATTAACGGACCAGACAGTTCACAAGTACTTCCAGAAGTCCAAACTGTGGGACCAAGGGATGAAATTACTGTGACTGCCACATGTAGACACCCACCTTGGTTTTGGCCTAGGGCACACTCATCAACCAAGCTTCCCTTATACTCACCTGGACTGACATCTTGTTGGAAAGCCCTATGGTTTTTTTGGGCAGAGATTGTGGGCCAAGACAAACCTCTTATAGAGTGTGGCTTGCTTAACAAATGAGACAAAGTTTATCTTCCAGGAGTAGCAGATGCTGGAGCAGACTTGACCATGACTGTCCACTCTGAGTCGCCAGAAGGCTGGGAACTTGTGCCAGCCAATGGAGTCATCTCTGGGATTGGAGGAGCTGCCACCTCTATGTGGAGCAAACAGCCAATCTTTATTGAAGGACCTGGGGGTCAGGTAGCCACAGTAAGACCTTTCGTGGTAAGGGCACCTATCACCTCCTGGGGCAGGGACCTATTGTCTCAATGGGAAACAAGGCTAGAAATTCCCTCATCACCACAGGATTTCTAGCTAGGGCCACTGTGGAGCACCCTACCACACCGCTCACATGGAAAACTAATGAACCGGAATGGGTTGATCAGTGGCCCCTTTCAGAAGTAAAGTTAAAGGCACTCAAATTCCCTAGTGCAGGAGCAGTTTTCTAAGGGCCACATAATACCATCCACTAGCCCTTGGACCACCCCTGTCTTTGCAATTCATAAACCAGGCAAAGAGAAGTGGAGGCTCCTACAAAACCTCAGGAAGGTCAATGAGGTCATTGAAGACATAAGCCCTCTGCAGCCCGGCCTTACCTTCACCCTCAATGCTCCCCCAAGATTGGAAACTGGCAGTCATTGATACCAGAGATTGCTTTTTTAACATCCTGCCCCATTCCAGAGATACCCCAAGGTTTGAATTTCCTGTGCCATCAATTAATAGACAAACCCATCTAAAAAGGTGTCAATGGGAAGTTCTTCCTTAAAGGGATGAAAAATTTGCCAGCTATCCGCCAAATGTTTGTTACCCACATTCTCTTACCCATTTGAGAAAAATTCCCTGATGCCACAATTTTTCACTATATGGATGATATTTTAGTATGCACTGAGACTGACTATTACTTGGAGATTGTTCTCAAAAAACTGTTCAAGCCATTGAAGGAACAGGTTTTGGAATTGCTACAGAGAAGATTTGGCGCATCTGCCCCTGGACCTACCTTGGACTCTGAATCGGTGAAAGGAGCATTGTACCCCAGCAGCTCACCATCAAGGACAAACCAAGAACATTGGGGGACCTACATCAGCTATGTGGGAGCATGAACTGGGTTTGTCCACTGCTAGGGATCACAACAGAGGACCTTGCACCCCTTTTCAACCTCCTGAGAGGCTCCGCTGACCTCAACTCACCACGAACAATCACACCAGAAGCCCAGGTAGTGATCCAAAAGGTATCAGAGGCAATGTCCACAAGACAAGCCCACCATGTTGATCCTACCCTGCCTTTGCAATCTGCCATCTTGGGAAAGTCTCTCAAGTTTCATGGGGTCATTTTCTAGTGGGACCCCACTCTGAAGGATCAGCCTCTAATCATAGTGTGTGTTCCCATCATACCAACCACATAAGACTATCACTACACCACAAGAGCTGATGGCTCAGCTCATTATAAAAGCCAGATCATGCCTCAAAACCCTAGCAGGGTATGAGTTCACATGCGTTTACCTTCCATTGACATCAAGTGATCTGGAAGCTTTCCTCCAGACCAATGAACACCTACAGTTTGCTCATGACAGCTACCCAGGTCAAATCTCTATTCACCTACTATTACTGCAAGGGCGACTCCAACGAAGGGGAGAGAATGGTGCATCTGACTCCATCTTATCAGAAGGCTAATTAATTACTTTATTATACTATACTATATACATTTCATCTAAACTGAATCTGCCAAGCGCTCACTCTGCACACAACTGCACAGAACTGCGCTCATGTCCTGACTCTCCCGTGACTGTCAGCAGACAGTCCGGACACACTCACTCTCTCGGCCTTAATAGGCCAAGGAAACAAAACATCCTCACTTTGGGTAAACAATCTCCATATTGCATTCTACTTTGGCACAACACAGACTCAGCAAGTAAGATAAGAATTGTGTTTTCCCTTTCTCTGAGGTTCAGAGAATGTGAATCTCAGAAATATTCTTGGGAAGAATTGTGCCTTATTTTTCTTTATGAAGAGAATGTGGCAACACCTTACCCCTCTTATTATTAAAAAAAAGGAGCTGCGTTTGTAATTCTTCTGCTGGGTCCTTGCAGAAGAGAGAACAAACACATCTCGAACGGTTTAACCGTGGCCAATCGAAACCTTAATCAAGTGCTGGTGTAGGATGATCAAGCAGATTCTTTACCTGTAGAATATGTCTGTAGAGATACTTCTATTATCTCACTAACCCAAGGTTTACAATATCAGAAACCCAAACCACCATGCAAAGAATGTTAATTGTTTCAAGTCCAAACAGCTGAGTTTCAGGAGAAGGTCTATTCTGGAGATGTTGTTTTTTGACACCCCTGGAGGTCCTTCCCAGTTCTGAAACAGACCTGCAGAATCCTGAAACAGAAAACTGCTAAAGAAAGTCACTAATAACTACTTAGAAATCCACTGAGCTAGCAGCTCTTTCCACCCCTTTTCTTTTTTCAAAAAGACGAGCAGCAGCAAAAAATTTTTTGAACCCTGCACTGCTGAACGGGGTGCAGTCCTTGGCCTTGATGGTCAGGCCAAGGAAACAAGACCCGGCCCAGATGGGGGGATAAAATCCCCCAAACCTAGCGGTGCGCAGGGAAGGGGCCCTGGGCCAGGGGGATGGGCCAAGTGGCCCAGACCAGGCCCATGGGGAGGGGTCTTTGGTCTCGCAACCCGCCTCCAACACGCTGCGAGTGTCTCGGCAACAAGAACGGCCAAGTGCTTTTTCCCCCTCCCCCCAGAACCAGCGGTCCGTGTCTGTGGCTGGGAAGGAGAAATTTTTTTGGGGATGTAAATCCCCATGATGGATTTTGGGACCCCACTTGCCCAGGACATGCAAGTTCACTCCCTGCTGCGCTGTTCTCCCCTGCCCTACAAATGAGTGTTGCCCAGCCCTCTGATCAGTGGCACCATCCCCATCCCCTCAGGGCTCGGGACCAGAGGTAGCACCTCTGGAAACGACCTCCCCCATGCCGCTGGCACATGCAGGGGGAGCCATGCATCCCAAACCCCAGAGAGAACCCCCGACCATTGTCAGGCACTTCTCAAACACTAGCAGAGCTCAGCTCTCAGAGAAACACCCTGTGCTGATCAAAGACCCCGAATCTGAGCAAATAATGGGCCCATTTCCATTAATTACTTAGGGTAGAGACTATGATTGCATGTCTACAGGATCTGGTCCAAGGTGGATTCCAGGCAAGAATATCAAGCCGTACATCAAACTGCCAAATGCAGCATCCAGAGACACTCCCCCTGAACCTCAGAGACAGCAAAGAGATCAAGCTTGGGTGGTGTGGAGGAGAAGAAGGAAAAGGAATGTAAACGCAGATGTTCGTCACAGAAGAAGATGACTCTCCACTGCTCCAGAATATTATAAGACTCTCTGTTGAATTTAATTCGCTCATTGTTTTGCACTGTTACCTTTTCGGACAAAGGGGGTTGACAGGATGGGTTTAATCTCTTGTGAAAGGATTTTTTTTTTTGTTCCAATCATTGTTTTTATTGTTTTAGCTATGTGTTCCTGTTTAGTGAAGTGTCTGCAAAAGTCCATTGGGGAAGTCTTCATAGTAAGAAAAAGCAGGGGAGTTCAGGAATCCTTTGAACCCCTCAGGGAAATCTCCAGGGCCTTGCCCTTGAACAATACACCATAGAGTCTCCACCTAGGCTGAAAGAAAAGATTTCTCCCATGGAGCCTGGCCAGCACTATGATTTATCCCAGTTACTTTCCCACATGTCCCAAATTCTCATGGTTTTCCCTTTCTCTGTTTCCTCATTGTTTGTAGTATCACTGGTGGCCAGCCTGTCTTCCCTGTAGGCTAATGGCCTTTGTCCTGCACTTTGTGCCGCTCCCCTGCCCTCAGGTCATTGTGTGCTGACCCCTACTCAACCTTATACACACCACATGATTAGGTCCTTTGTCCTTGATTACCCTTTGGTGTGCTAGAATAAACCTTCACTGGAATTTATCACACAATAGGCCCCTCTGCCTCTCTTCACTGAGAGTGAAGCGTGAGTGTGGTGTGTGCACTTGACTGCTTTGCCTGAATGCCTCCCCAGGTGGGTTTTCCACAGGAGATGCGTATTGGGAAATAGCCAGCAGCATTCACCATCTAAATCACCACGCTGCTACAGGCAGGGACACCTTCCACTATCCCAGGTTGCTCCAAGTCAGGTCCAGCCTGGTCTGGAACACTTCCAGGGACCCAGGGGCACCACAGCTTCTGTGGGCAACCTGTGCCAGGGCCTGGCTGTGCCTCAGCCTGTGAGCTGTGCCTGGCAGAAGCTCTCTGGCCACACACCATCAACTTGGAGAAGAGCCAGTGGATGTGGGGGGAGGTGGAGGAGGCAGCGTATCCCCAACAGGGAAGGAGCCTGTCCTTGGAGAGGAGCTGGTGTCCCTGGGGCTGACAGAGCAGGAGCAGAGGAGCTTGATGCAGGATGATCCCCAGCCTTCTCCAGCCCTGGCTGGGTCACTCCTGCCATGGAGCCAGGAGTGCAGATGGTTTCAGTTTGCAGTGTGCACGTTCCTGCTGGCTGGGGGTGAGGCAGGAGTGTGCTCCTGCTGTCCCAGGCTGGCAGGGGCAGAGAGGGAACGGTTCTCTGGCTGCTCCTGAAGGGACACTGAGGAGCTGCTGAGCCCGAGGAAACCATGCAGCACAAGGTGCAGTGCTGGCAGAGAGGGGGGCATGGTTTAATGGTGCTGGAGAAGATTTCCTGGGTGTGCTGGTACCAGCAGATGGACACGAGCCCAGGTGTTCCCAGTCGGGCAAGAGGCCAGTGTTCCCTGGGCTGTGCCAGCTCTGGGGTGGCAGCAGGGCCAGGGCAGTGCCCGTCCCCTGTGCTGGCACTGCTGGGGCACCTCCAGTGCTGGGGGCAGCTCTGGGCCCCTCCTGACAGGAGAGACCTGCAGGGGCTGCAGCGTGTCCCGGGAAGGGAACAGAGCTGGGAAGGGAATGGAGCCCCAGGAGAGGCTTAGGGAGCTGGAAAGGGGCTCAGCTTGGAGAAAAGGAGGCTCAGGGGGGACCTTGTGGCTCTGCACAACTCCCTGACAGGAGGGGACAGTCGGGGGGATTGGGCTCTGCTCCCAGGGAATGGGGACAGGACAAGGGGAAATGTCCTCAGGCTGGGCCAGGGCAGGCTCAGGTTGGACACCAGGAGGAATTTCTGCATGGACAGGGTGGTCAGCCCTTAGAAGGGGCTGCCCAAGTAGGTTTGGAGTCTCATCCCTGCAGATGTTCAAGGAAGGACTGAACATAGCACTCACTGACCTGATTTGGTAACGAGGAATGGATCAGTCACCGCCACAGTGATCTGGGAGGTCTTTTCCAACCTCACTGATCCTGGGGTTCTGTGCCTGTAACACTCCTGCAGCAGGGAATTCTTTGTCTGGAGGAAATATCCCTCTGGAGACAGGCTCAGCTAAACGGGGAACAGAGGGACCAAGTCCATGCTCTGTAGGTGATGTGTCCCAGCCCTGCTGTCACGATCCACCCTCACGGACAGGATTGTGATGGTTCGTTATCTGATCTCAGGGTACAAAACACCAACATGGCAAGGGGGTTTGCAGCAACAATCAAAATCAGTGTACTTTATTGAATGATCACAGCAAAATGCATTGGAGGGGACTGGGGAAAAGAGAGAGAGAGAGAGAGAAAGAGAGAAAGAAAGAGAAAGAAACCCTGTGGAAAAAGAAAAGACAGAGTAGGTATATCTACCAACATAGAGGCGATGTAATTCTTTGAGGTCCAGTCGATGTCCAGTCGAGGAGTCGCCTTCACGTTGGGGAGATCTTGAGTTAGCTAGCTGACTCGAGGGGTTTTTATTAGAATTTTCTATTGAAAGTTGGGAAGGAGGGGGGAAAAGATACGATAGTCTTATGATCTCAGCAGTGGGGGAAAGCCATTGTCTTCCCTGGTTCAGTGGTCACTGCCTGCAGGCAAACACCTCAGTTTGATCAGCTGTTCTCCCCCACACACACTGCCCTCCTCCCCGCAGGTTACAGGTTTCAGTCCTTGAGGAGAAAAGGAGTCTTTTCCATATAGGGGTTTCATGTCTCAGTCTTAGAGGGAGTGGCTTCTCCCATCTCAGTCCATCTGCCACGGTGGTTGTACAGTAGATGAAGGGTGTTCTGTGGAGACCACCAAAGGGTAATTCCAGAAGAGAGTCCAGCCAGGCTTGGGGGTGGAAAACTCCAGGCCATTGTCACAGAGCGATGCAGGTGAAGAAAGGTCAAGGTGCCTCTTCTCCTTTCACTGGGAGCAGTGTAGCATAAGGTGGACAAACGCACCTGTGAACAATAACTCAAGTTCCAGTCCCAGGGCCTTGGCAACCCCCACCAAACCAGGATGTAGGATCCTCTTTCAGTGGTCTCAGTTTTTTTCATGACGATCGTGAGGCAGATGAGAAAGCAATTTTGGGCAGAGTCTTACACCTGCCTGGCAGCTGCTGAGGCTTCCCCTGAGGCCGGACAAATGCCAGCTGTGTCTGCTCCAGCACTTGTGACTTGTCAGCCTGGGCCAGGTGATGGCTGGTCCTGGCATGCTGGAGGTCTCCATATCCAAACTCCAGTGCTTGCTTTGAGGCCGTGGAGCAGGATTGGTGTGTCCATATCTCAAGTGAAAGCACTCCAGGTCCTCTGCTCTGGTCGGGTGTTGAATGTCCTGTGTGAAACCCCAACGCTCTGTTACTGTCAGGTGTGGGGTGTCCCTGCCAAGAAAGCTGCAGCCAGGCCCTGTTCCTGCTTTGCTTCCTCTGCTGGAGAGGTGCCCAAGGAAGGCCAGGATGGATGGTGCCTGGAGCAAGCTGGGACAGTGGGAGGTGTCCCTGTCTTGGAATGGGGCAGCCACTGGTTCTCTGGGAATTCCATCCCAGCCCCTCACAAAGTCTCCCAGGGAAGAATTCCTTCCCAATATCTCATCTATCCCAGCTCTCTGGCAGTGAGAAGCCATTCCACCTTGTCCTGTCCCTCCAGGTCCTTGTCCAAAGACCCTCTCCTCCTTTTTTGACATGTGTATGTATCCCATTCTGACAGTTTCCAGTATTATTACCAGCAGTCAGCACAGGAGTTAAGTGTCAGAAGTCTACAAAAGACGAGTGTCGTCTGTGAGCTAACACAAACCCCACCTGATGTGGAATTTGGACCATAGTTCACTCATCTGACTCCAAAAGGATGGTTTCACATCTGCTGCTCTGCCGCAGTAGAAAGACTGATTTCCAGGAATTATCCCGCTGGCTCTGGAGCAGCGATAGGAATCCCACACCCACCGGAAAGCCAGGGTTGGATAAACAGGGGCTGGGATGGGCTTTTCCCAGCCCGGGAGCTGCGGGGCCCGGAGGGAGAAGGTAGGGGATGGGGATGGGGATGGGGATGGGGATGGAGATGGAGATGGGGATGGGGCTGAGCTGCGGGGCTGGGAGCAGCCGGGAGAGGGATCTTGTTGCTCCCCTGCCTCCTGTTCCCTGTGCTTTGCCAGGGCTGGGGAGATGGCAGGGCAGGAGAAGAGGGGGCTGAGGGCAGCGGGCGGGCGCTGTGTGCTCCGAGCGTGGGCTGCATGAAGCCGCCTTTGCTGGCACCGCTTTGGGGGAGCTCGGGGGAGCCGTGTGCGCTGCGGGGGCTGAGCTGGGAGGGGGCCGGGGTCAGAGCGGCCGGAGCGGAGCGGCGGGGGAAGGAGGAGGGATGCGGGGGATGGAGGGGCACAGGGAAGTCTGCGGAGGCGCAAAGGCTGGCCCGAGAGCTGGCAGCGGGGCTGGCCGGGCACAGATGCCGAGCGGAGCCCCTTCCCTGCCACCAGCCCGTGCCCGGCCGGGAAACGCTCCCCGCAGGCGGGGCCGACCCTGCCCGGCCCGGGCACCCCCAGCCCCGCGGTGGGGCCGGATGGCTGCGCTCCCCTGCACGCAGGAGCCGGGGGGATCATTCCTTCTCTTGCCCGTGCAGGGAGGGTGGGATTCTCCTCTCTTACAGTCTAAGCATCACCACCCCGAGCGCTCTGGTCCCTGGGATAGTCCCACAAAGGCAGCAGTGTTCCCAGAGCCCCTTTCCCTGGGGCAGGGCTGCGGAAAACACTCTCGGGGGGCTGTTCCTGTCAAACGGGGTGCAGGCATTCCCATGGCAGGTCCTGCTGCCAGCCTTGCTGCTTCCCTCCTTTGCTTCCAAGGAGGAACTCGGTCCTGAGTTATGTCCTGATTGTGCCTAATGCTTCTCTGCGGGCACTGACACAGTCGCATGGGGCTTTTCCCCTATTCCTGCAGCACTGGGAAGCCGTGCAGGGACTGCCAAGGGTGCCTGGGGGCAGGTTCAGGGTGTGGCTGGGCTGGAGTTAATGTTGTCCAGGGCAGCCTCTGGCTCCTGAGACTGAACCAGTGCTGGCAGTGCTCCAGTGGGAGAGAATTTTGGAGGGAACAGGGCTGGGACAAGTGGCTCAAGTGGACAAGCTCCAGCAGTGACCCTGAGCCAGCAGTTCTCTTCCTGAGCAGCCGCCCTGCACTGAGGCTCTGCTGCCCAGGGAGCAGCTGGCCTATGAAAAATGCCAATCACTTGTTTTTAGAATTTTAATACTTTAATAGTAATAAAATGGTTATAAAAATAGTGATAAAATTTTGAACAATTGGGATTAGGACAATACCAGACAATGAAAACAAAGAGTTGCAGATGGTCCGGGTACCTTTTTCTGGGCACCTTAAGCCCGAAAAAGAACACAACGTAACAAAGGATTAACCCTTAAAAGCAATAGCCCATTGCATATTCATGCACCTCATACATGATGCATAAATTCCATACAAACAAAGGATGCTCTCTGGTCAGTGTCAACTTCTTCCTCTGAATCCTGACGGCATCTTCAGCGCTGAGCGATGTGGGAAGAAGTTAGTTTCTTCTGATAATGGAGCAATAAATTAATTTTCTCTAAAAGATTTAGGTGTCCTGTGGCTGCTGTCTGGTGCAGGTACCTCCTTCCTTTCTTAAAAAAATATCCCACATCGATAGTTTCTATTTTAAATACAGAAGTTAAATTTTAACTACATAACTACATTTACCATACTATTAAAATGTTAATACAGCACTACTAATCAATACAAGATAATACATGTACAAAATATCTGTGCAGACCCATATCATATGCACTTTTCACATGAGCAAAGAAAGCAATTGGTGTCTGAAATCCCTCCTGTGCTCCGCCAGCACGTCTAGCTTTCCTGTGCTGCTGAGCTGCCCTTATCTCGAGCCAGCAGCTTTTCCTGTTTCTGCTGTCCTCTTCCTGTCCCCATCCTGCTGGTGGGAGCACACGAGCTGCTGGGGGGGCTCAGTGCCTGCTGGGATCCAAGCCCAGCGCTGCTTCTCCCCGCTCTCCAGGGCCCCGAGCTTCCCCCCAGCAGCAGCTGCGTGATGTGGGCAGGGGTGGGACAGGGCCCTGCTGCCCCACTGTCAGTGCTGTTCCCCTGGCTCTGCTCCCTCCTCACCTTGGCTGCTGCCCCGAGAGCACAGATGCTCCCTGGACAGCCTCTCACCCATCAGCAGCCCCGAGTCCTTCTCCTCAGGGCTGCTCTCAATCCATTCTCTTCCCAGCTTGTGCCTGTGCCGGGAATTGCCCTGACCCAGGGACAGCACCTGCACTGGGCCTTGCTGACCTTCATGGGCTTTGCTCTGTCCCACCTCTCCAGCATGTGCAGCTTCCTTCTGGTGGGGGAACATGGATGTGGGTCCCAGGTGAAACCCTGCTCTGCTCACCTCCCCACAAGAGCCCTGAGGAGTCTTTGCTGCCTGGGCAATCCCCAGTGGAAGAGAAGGGTTGGCCTCCAGTGCTCCCTGGAATGAGTCTGCCATGCTCATGGGTTTCCTTCTCCTGGCTGTCTGCTCTTCTCCTTTAGGATTTTGGGCCCTTCCTTCCTGCTGCTCTTCCTCCTGAGTTCTCAAGGGGGTCCCATCTTCTCCACACCCACCGTGTACCCCAGTCCTGCCACTGCTGCTGTGCTGTGTTCCCTGAGCTGGGGCCCTCGGCTGCCGGTGTCTGCTGGGAAGCCAAGGCTGGGAGCAACGGGAGCATCTGCTGTGAGGTGGGTGAGAGGAATCAGAGCCCACAGCCCTTGCACACATTGCTCAAATCTTCAGGGATTCCGAGGGAAAGCTGCCCCTGAAGGCTCTGGAAGGGTGCAGAAGCCCTCAGATCTATACCTGAATCCAAGTCCCTGGAATTGATTCATGTGCTGGTAAGGATCTTGTGGCCTTGGTGGGATGGAAGCTGAATGCTTGGGAAGGGTTGGTGCATCAAATAAATCTCTCCAGTATCCAAGTGAATTGATACTGGCACAATTCTTGGAGTTGTGTTACAGGGCTCTCAAGAGAATTGATCCACAAACACCAGAGGTTTATGTCCAAAATGAGACAGAGGAATCCTGTAGCTTTATTCCGATAAAGGGAGACGCCATGGGGCATTTCCCCTGGGATATCTCAAAATTTCTAGGGGACGCAGCCTCCTTTGTATCCTAATTTCCCAGCCACATTTCCCTCTCCCTTTCCCCATTGGCTGAGGAACTTGAGACATACAGACTTCCCAAAATGCCTGATACAGACCCCCTTCTAATGTATAGCCCGTCCTCCCTTCTTTTTTTTCCTTGCGTCTCTGTTCTTTTTCTCTAAATCCAGATATTTTGCACAGTCTTGAGTGAGTAGCAGTCTGCGTCAACTAGCAGACTTCCTTTGGAATTTATAGTTCCCCCCATTGTGTCCTGATCCGCTCTATGAGCGGGGAGTCGTGATGGTTCGTTTTACTGATCTCAGAGTGCAAAAACCAACACGGAAAGGGGATTGCAGCATCAATCAAAACAAACTCACCTTTATTGAATGACCACAGCAAATGAGATAAAGGAATTATGGAAAGGAAAAGAATAGAAAAGAGGGGGGAGAAAGAGAGAGAGGGAGGAATATAGCCACCAAACGTGGAGACTAAGTCCTTTGTAGCGTCCAGCTGAAGGAATCTGCCTGTCACGTTGGGGAGATCCTGAAAAACCTGGTTAATTCCAGGTTCTATTACAGTCCATTGCTGAGGGCGGGGGAACAGATCTTGAAACCGTTGAGGGGGAACAGATACAATAAAGAATAAGTCTACTGAAATGGCTGAGGGCGAAAGAAGGCATTGAAGATGGGTAGAGACAGTCCATGTTCTCAGCAGTAGGCGAGAATCTTTGTCTTCTTGGTCCAATGGCCACACCTGCAGGCAAACATCTCGCTTTGGTCAGCTTGCCTCCCCCACACACCGGCCCTGTGTTAGGGGTTTCAGTCTCAGTCCTTGGGAGCGGGGAGCTTTTCCATATGGGGGTTTCATGTCTCAGTCCTTGAGGGAGAGGCTTCTCCCATCTCAGTCCATCCGTCACGGTGGTTGTAAGGCAGATGAGGGGTCTCCCGTGGAGAGACCACCAAAAGCTACCCCAGAAAAGTCCAGCCAGGCCAAGAGGTGGGGAAATTCACAAGCTATTGTTGTGAAACAGGTGCCAGCACATAGGACGTGTCGCCCCCTTGGCAGGCCCTGCCAGAAGCAGTCACTGTAGACACAGCTGCAAAGAATCACTTGGCAGACCAGAGCTCTGCTCAGGGGCCTCAGGATTATTTGGTGTTCTTCCACCACTGGCAGGCCAGAATTCCGATCAGGGTCCCCAGGGTCCTGATGTCTGTCCTTGAGACGGTCGTGAGGCAAATGAGGGGAACTCCAGACTGTGTCTCACACCGCCCAGTGACTCATGACAGTTTTCAAGGGGTCTTCATCAGCAGGGTTCCATAGGGTTGTTGCGAAGTCTTTGGGACTCGTCAAATATTGGTGGCATATCCCAGAAAATGGAGACACTATGACAGAGAGAAAGATGGAGAGAAAAGAAGGAAAAGATAGAAAAAGGGAAAAAATAAACAAATAGAATTAATATTAATTAAAACAATATTATTTTTAAACAATTTTTTTCAAATAATCAAAACAAATCACAAATAATCAAAAGCAACAAAGCAATAAACAAGTACAATAAGTATTACTTAATTTTTTTTTTTCAAAACAATTCACTAAAAATCAAAAGTAATTTTTACAAAATCATAAAAGAAAAGTAAATTTCAAACCACACTAATTTATGATCGCCTTGTGTCAACAGTCTTGGGAATGCCCACAGTGAAGAGGACATCAGCCAAGTGGTGTGTGCAATAATTACAGACATAAATTTTGTTAACTGTTTCATCAATCTCCAATTCATAATGAATAAGATTGCTGATAAAATAAAACCAATCAAAACTAGAATCAAAAGGACAATGATGGGATGACATATATTGTTCAGGACACTTGTGCCAGTAGGTGACCACCCAAAAAGTGTATCCCACCACCTGTACTCAGCATCTTGCTTTACTCTTTCCATGACATGACGTATTTGTCTCACATCGTGATGAACAGTTACCAGGGTTTGCTGTCTGTTTTTCCAGATCTTTTCCAAGATTTTGATTAAGTCCTGATGGAGCAACAATTGCCTTACCAAAGTGAGGTTCATCCCAGTGGGAGTAGGCATCAATATGGGAATCGGTGTGTTGTTGGATTGTAAAAGGTAGTGAGAGGTAACTGGGGCTTCATAAGAAAAATCACTTCCTGCAACTTTGGTAAAGTTACAAGCACAAAAATTTGAATGATTTTTAGTATCCACTACTATGTTTGCTATGAATACAATATCACAAGCAGTTCTAAAGCATGCACACCCATTGCCTATATATATAAGGACTGTTTCAAAAGTCTCGTTAGGATGAATTTCAAAATGACAGATATTTTGCTCTGTGTCCAAACAAATATCTTGAGCTATAATTGCATTACTTTCACAGATGAAACCTTGTTGTTCTTGGACAATACAAAATTCCAAATTAACAGTTTACCATTTCTCACCAATTTGACGGGCCCATTCCCTATGCTTGGAAGGATAGAGAATGGCTCCATCATAATTCAGTCCTAATGCAATAATAGGAAATATCTAATGCACTGAGGCATTGTGTATGGTTGACACAAAAGCTGTGGCTGTGTTTGAAATGGGGTCATAAGTAAAGTTCACCAGGTTCCACCAGGATTGGAATTCTCTTTCAAAATCAGTGGCACTGTCCCAGATTATTTTCCAAATTTCAGTAGGAAAAGTGCCTTCTTCACCTTCTCTTTTAATTGAGGCAGCAACTGACTGCATCCACAATTGTGCCTGAATACAGCCAAAGAAACTTTGTTTTGTCTAGCACCGAGTGCATCAATTATCAATTTGTGATCATTCACGTTTACCTTCTCCCAATTTAGTAAAATGTTTGATAACAACCACTGATGTGTTCCTAAAGCCAATAAGGATGACTGCAGTGGCTGCTGTAATTAGATCAAGTCTCTAGTTGTGACAGCCAATTTATTCATTAATACTTCTGAATCAATACTATTTAGAATTCCCAATCCTGTTCCCACAACACCGGTCATGTCTCTTGGTGTCCATTTTTTGAAAGAGGTCCGCTTTCGCAGCCAGGTTGTCCAACCCTCAAGGAAGTCTGCAAAAAAGGTGAACAGGCTGGCTGAATTTCTGAGTCTTTGTTTTGCATCAGCAATTTGACTTAAGAGACCATGCCACATTGAACAATATTTGTTGTTGACCAGTTTTCCTGATTATATATGGTCTTATTTCAAAAATTCTTGGGCTGAGCATAACTGGTGATTGGGCTGGAGTGGTGGTAGTAGAAAATTGGGTCATAGCATTGATTACAAATATAAAAAGAAAGGCCTTCAGCATTTTTGGATCAAAGACAAACTACTTTTGCAGTTTGTGTTAATGTAAAACTGTGCCAACAATCTTGTACGTTTGGGTGCTCACAAACCTGTTCACGCTTATTTGCCTGATCTGTCAAAACACTGATGGAGATTGCCTTACTATAGGTAGTTCCCTTAACCATTTGGCATCCTATGCTAATTTTTTCTCCCACTACTCCTGAAAGCTGCCAGGTTTTTGGTTTTCCCGTTCCCGCCCAGTGTATAACTGATTCTCATGTATAACTACAGTTGATAGGTTAAAACCCTTTACATTTCCCATGGATCTGGTAAATTGTACAAAAGCCTGGGACCAAGGCCATTCAGTAAGGGGGCTCTCAGTCCCTTCTACTAATTGGGGTATGATTGTTGTATTTACTGTGGGTCTCGTAGTCACAACCCCTTCCATCCACTAGGACGTAACCATTGTACTCAATGTGAGGTTTGTGCTTTCTGCCCGTCAGGTTGTAGCTACTGTACTCCATGTGGACTTCATGCTCAGTCCCTTCTGTCTATGGGGATGTAACTATGGTGCTCAGTGTGGGTTTTGTTATAGCGTCTTAAATTTATTAATCAAGCCTCTTAAACCTAACGGGTCAGTCAAGTTATTTTGCCAGCGGCACATCACCTAAGTAAGTTTAGCCAAAGTAAAATTGTGCCAGCAATCATTTGGTTCATTTTTACAATCCTTTGTAATTGCAACATTGTTACTTTTGAGACCTAGAGTGTAACCAACATACTCCTGGCGGCAATACAGAGTGTGTTTGTTTGCCACACTCCCACTTCTTTGTAGGGCAGAGTCTCGCTGAAGGGATATCCAGATAATTATTCCCACCTGGTTCCATAAAATTTCCAGCAACTGTAATGGAGGTAGCTTTCTTGTGGAGAGATCCTTCCACTTTTCTGCATGCTACCACAATCGACACACCAATTGTTCCAGTTAGGGTTCTAATCCAGTCTTTTTGATCCCATCCCCACTCACTCGGATGACATACCTTGGAGTCATGCAGCACTATAGTAGCTAGGCTTGCGTGGCAACCCCGGGGTACGATCCTAGAACGTTAGTGTGATGGATGGTAGCTTCAGAACATGACCACTCAACAGGATTCGGTCCATGGAGATGTGGTAGGATGCAGAAATCCTAGATGTAGATGTATCACCACTGTTATCATGGTTCAGATGATTCTCATGTCCCTCGGGGTTCTTCTGTAAAAGTAAAACCAACAGAAATCCTGCCACTGAGAGGCAGAAAAGAGTTAAAATGATGGGATTATCCTGTGTGTACTATCCAATGCTCTTTCCCATGAGCATCAGAGGCTACCTATGCATATTTTTTCAGAGGGGTTTTCAGCACTAGTGGTACTTCCCCTACAGTAGGGAGGTCCACCAGAACAGGTTGTCCAGGGTAATGTGCTGGATTTTTTGAATCGTCAGGTCCCTGTAGTGAGGCAATGATGCTTGGAGCTGTCGGGCAAAAGGCAGTGATTTTGGGACATCCATTCACCCCCTCATCTACTGTTCACTCCTTTAACAGCTTTCCACAAATGAGTGTCCCAATTTCCCTCCTGTGGTTTTAGGAGTCGTTTCATAAAAGACCATTGGTGGTTTCTATGATCCTGTCAGCTTGAGGGTAGTAGGGGGTGTGAAAATTCCTTCACCTTTTGCCCAATCTTGTACAACTCTAGCAGTGAAGTGGGACCTGTTGTCAGATTGAATTTCCCGTGGCTTTAGGAAA
This sequence comes from Motacilla alba alba, assembly GCF_015832195.1. Lineage (NCBI taxonomy): Eukaryota > Metazoa > Chordata > Aves > Passeriformes > Motacillidae > Motacilla > Motacilla alba. The sequence continues at coordinate 823,981 of NC_052018.1, forward strand.
GTTCCAAACCACACCTGCAAAGCTTTAACCGTTCTATCACCTTTGGCTCTTTTAAATCATCAGCTTGCACCAACCCAGATACAATTTCTACTCCTACTAGCACAAAGTATTTACCTCCTGACTTCTTAAAGGGGCTGATATAATCTACCTGCCATGCATCCCATAGGCCTTTACCCTTTCTTAAATACAGAGGGTTTTCTTCTAATGGATTCTTTCCAGTCGCCTGAGATGTTGTTCGCAGGCTGATATGCATGTTTTACACATTTCCCTGGTGACAGGCCAACCCCAGACATGAATTTCCTTGTACAAATCTTTCACACCTGTGTGCTGTCTTTTTACATGCAACCATTCTAATAGGTGATCCCAGTCTTCAGTAATTAGTTCCTTTTTCAGGGGGCTGGGCCTTGCTAGTTCATCAACTCTATTATTCTACTCTCCTGCTGGATTTCCATCTGTTTGTTGAGAAGCTACTCAACCAACAGCAAAATTTCCTTGACTCACAATATCTAAAATTTCTTGCCACTTTTCCTTTTGCCACACTGGGATTCTGTTAACTTCCCAGTCATTTTGCTGCTAAAAAGGAAGTCACTTGGTACAACCTTTGTACACTGCATAAGAGTTGGTGTAAATGCAGACAAGAGAAATGTTCTGTGCCTCACATCGGAAAACACTCCAAACAGCAATTAGTTCTCCGACCTGAGTGCTGCCTTCCTCTTTGGTAATGATTCTTTCACCAGATGAAATGTGTAAGGCAGCTGATCTCTATCTCCATACCTTCCCTTCCTGTTTCACGGAGGCATCTGTGAACCAAGAACTTGCTGCTAGTTCGGGGGAGAAAGGAGGGGCAACCTTGATTACAGAGGCAGGTTTGTCTTGGGTGCTAGCCAGGCTCTCAGTGTCTTGGATTGCTAGATTTTTAGCAGCACCTTCTGTTATTGAGAAGGTATTACAATAGTGTTCTATCTGAGCATACCATTTTCTGACTGAGGCCCTTTGGGCCACCCCATCAGGCAGGGGAGTCCTATTAGTGACAATTTTGGTAACTTTAAAAGGGCCTCTTAACACAATAGGCTGTTGTCATGTAATTTTTTCCACTTCTATGGGAGCTAAGCTAACCACAAACAACCCCTTTCCCCAGGGAGCGTATCTTTCCTCAGTGTCTTTGAAACCACGGTAATAAAAACCAACAGGCCTTGTGGGACCCTCGGGACCTTGCTGCCAGAGGCGCACTGATAGCCCTGAGTAGGCAAACTCCCATTCCACCTGAAAGGGATCTGTGGGATGGACAGGGCCCAGTGCTTGCTGAGCTGTTGCCTCAAAAATCAGCAATTGCAATGCTTCTTCCTGAGAAGGAGCCCAATCCCATTTCATCCCTTTCCTCAGCAAGTCATAAAGGGGCCTGGCAATAACTGAGAAATCAGGCATGTGTTTCCTCCAGAACACTAATAGTCCTAGATCTTGCTGGAGGTCTTTCCTGGATTCAGACATTTTAATCTTATCTAAAGAGGTTAGGGTATTGGGTGGGATACATGTCATACCTCCTATTGACCAAATTCCCAAAAACTTCACTTCCTGAGAAGGCGTCTGAATTTTTTTTTTCTGGGGGAATCTGCAAATCAAGGCTTTCTAAGTGAGAAATTATTTTCTGATGATGTTCCCCTACTACCTCTATTTCCTCTCCCCCCAGCAAAATGTCATCAATGTATTGATAACAGCTCCAGTGTCAGGTTTGGGTATTTTTTCTAATTCCTGTGCTAAAGTATGGTGGGCCAGAGTTGGGGAGTTTTTGTAGCCTTGGGAAAGCCTGGTAAATGTATATTGTTGTCCTCCCGTGTGAAGGCAAAACGGTTCTGTCGTGGTTTGAGAGGAAGTGAGTTTTTGGGAGGTGGTGGTGGTCAAACCAATAGGTGCTCAGATGTGAATATTGGCACCTGGTTTGGCCATTGAGGATATGGATCCGCCTCTGAGAACACAGGGGTTAAAAGCGAGGAACTCCCAGGGGAACTCTCTCTTGGTTCCGGTGGATGGAGAGGTCAGACCTCCCCTGCCCAGCTGCGGGATGGGCGGGGGAGGAGAAGCCACGCAGCCGAGGGAGGTAGGCCGGAGCCTTGGGCAGAGACAGGAGGCGATGGCTTGGATAAGAGTGAGTTCCCCACAGAGATGGAAGGGTGGAAGAACTCGGAGAGGCATTGGGCAGTCCCCCTTTCTCAAGAGGGAGAGAGAGAGAGAGAGAGAGGTGCCAGTGCTACCTTGGAATTCGATAGCACTGGCCTGGCCGAGAAGGAGAAGTGGGGGGGGCAGTGGGAAGAGTGCCCAGCGGAGCCAGCGAGCCAGCGTGGGAGTTCGGGATGAGTAGAGACTGTGATTTTAACCCTTCTGTGGGACGATGGAAACCTTGCAAATGCTGATCCTCCGGGAGTTGAAGGAGGAGAGAGACGGAAATAAAGTAAGAGGAAATACGCAAGTGTGATGAAAGCTGTGAAGGTTGAAGAACGACTGAGAGAAGTTGAGGAAAATCCTAGGTGGACGAGATGATGGAGTGGCTTTTGGCTGGACTTTTCTTGTATGGCCATGGACAGAACCTTTCCCATAATACAGAGACTGCATTTTAGGGGGAGGCGGTGGCTTGGTGCCAAAGGAGCGATGTGAGCGGAGACGACAGGCGATGAGGTGATGGTGCTCTCGAGACCCCTTGGCCCCAGGGGGTGAAATATTGGGGGGGACTAGTGTCCCGAAAAAAGGTGAGAGACTGTCGTTTTCTCCTGGAACTGGGCGAAGCATCCTTGAAAAGGGAAACCCTAAAAGCAGCTCTCGTCCATGTGCAGTGGTGAGAGCACTGAACATGGAAGGAAGAAGTCACGAAGGTGGTTGCTGAGTGACGGGGAAACACAGCTGGACTCGGCTGTGTTTCCAGGGGAAACCTGTGGCGCAAGGGGGCTCCTCTCTTCTTGATGAAATGAGAGGTGATTGTCGGAAGGGTGGAGATGGACTGAGTTGATTATTTGAAGGGTGATGGACTGGATTAAGATCTAAGGTTTTGTGTTATTCTGTGGGAAATTGAGTGGGGGGAGGAGAAATGTTTGAGAGGTTTCCATTTTGCTCTGTGTGTTTATTTTACTATAGTTTTAAGATAATAAAGTTTTTTCCTTGTTTACAAGTGGAGGCCTGCTTTGCTCTGTCTCTGATCGCATCTCACAGCAGACACCAGGGAGAATAGGTTTTCATGGGGGCACTGGCATTGGGCCAGCGGCCAAACCATGACAGGTTCATATCTTCTGGCTGTATAGGTATCATAAAGAACATGTCTTTGACATCTATAGTTGCCATGATTGAGTGAGCCTTTTCTTGAACTGATGTTATTAATTCAGCTAAGTTTGGGACCGCTGCTGTGAGAGGGTCTGTGTAGGCATTAAGCCTACAAAAATCTGCTGTCAACCTCCACTTCCCATTTGGTTTGTGAGCTGGCCACAATGGTGAGTTGAACGGAGAATGAGTATTATCTATTACTCCTTGGTCTCCCAAACCCTGTATAACTGGTTTGATACCCTCTCTGGCACCAGAAGGAAGAGAGTATTGTTTTACATTTACATTTACATCAGTAGTTTTACTGAATGGTAAGGAAGATGTGGTTTGGAGCAGTCTAATGTGAAGGTATGGCAGGCCAAAAGACCACAGAAATCCCTCAGAATCTCCCCACTGCCTTCCATCATCCATCCCTAATAAACTGTTTGGAATATCCCCAATTACCATTTAAAAACTAATTTATTCTCCTCTCCTGGGAGCATAAGTTTTACTAAGGCCACATTCATAGTTTCTGTAGTTCCTAAAGCATCGTTATAGGTAGTAAATGATAAAGCCAAATTCATGATTAATAAACAATAGATTTTATTTCGTGACTGAGATACAGTCTTCAATAGCCACAATCAAAAGGGACAGCGTCAAGCCCAGGTTCGGCACTGGGTGAACTCTGATCCGACCTCCATCGCATAGGAACCCCTTTGTTCACGCATGCTGTCTGTTGAGGTTTGCTTATATACAGTTTTTATTGCCCAGGCCAGAGTTCCTCTTGTTCTTTTCTTTTTCTTGCATATTCATACAGACTCTTTCTCTGTCCTGTGTTGGACAAAGCCATCTCCAGGAAGCGATGAATGCTGATGTTGAGTTACAGGAGCCGGGAACCTGCACTCCTTGATGGTCCCAGTCATCTTGATCTTAGGTAGTTATCGAGTATCCAACACTTGGGTGTCTCCCAAATTGCTCTTGAGATTGAGCCCATTTCTGTAGGAGTCACATCTTTTGGCTTGCTAATTTGACATTGCATTTTGCTGCCAGCTGTGGTTTTGCAATTTGGTGAGGCAATCTCTCTCTGGCTCCAGCGTGTGATTTTTGAAACTTTTAAGAGTATTTCTTACAATCTTTTTATAAACATAACCCATTTCTCATTTATTTCACATAAGCACAAATTATCCTAAGTCATATATCACAGCAATAACAAAAAAAATATTGTTTTTTAATTGGAAAAGCTCCATATTTCTGGCCAGCTGTATATGTTGATGCTGAAATTTGGTTTCCAGTATCAACCACAGAAGTATTAAGTGGCCTCTTAGGACCAATTATTGCTGTCATTAATATATCTCCAGTTTTGTGATTTCTAGTGAGCATTTTAACCAGTGCCCACCTCTCCACTCACCCTTGAGAGACGGAGTTTTCAGTTTCCCTGACGATGAAGCTGTTTTGGTGCAATTCCTGAAATTGGGAAGGGGACTGCAATGCCCCAAACCTGTGCAGGAGAGGGCTTTGGTTCAATGCCAAGCGCTTGTGCAGGTAAATGCTTTGGCTCACTGCCCAGAACCTGTGGAAGAAAGGGTGCGCTGGGCTGTACAGTGGGGGAATTCGGTACAATGGATTTGGGACAGTGCCAATTAGAAACTATTTTACTTAATTTTTCAAGAGATAAGCCATCCATAACATCTCTAGGGAAACCCTTTTTTATCCCAAATGACCACCAAAAATGGTGGTTAGAAATCTGCTTATCCTTTTCTGGTTTTACATTAGGAGAAGCAATGTATCTAACACCCTTTGCTTTTTCTGATTTCTATTATGGGAGTTTTACAGGTCCATATTTTCTACTGTAATTAATCAGCTCCTCTGCCAATTCACTCCATGTCCAAATTTTATGGTTACTAGCAGGAGAATGCAATTGTGAGCTTGGTGGCTGAAAAGGGGAAGCAGAGGGACTAAACCCAGGATCAGTGGAAAGAGAGGGGTTGTTCTGGTTAAAAAATCTGTCCAATCTTTCTAAAGGAGATATAGCTGCTATGGGTTTTTGGAGAAAAACCGCTGTGGGTTTAAGTGATTCTGGGAGGCCTTGAATTAAAGGGGTCATAATTTCAGGCCTTACAGGCAATTGCATTGGTGACTCATAGCCTGTAGTTAATTTTCTCTCATGTATCATTTATAAGCAGGCAGCTTTGTGAATGTTTTCCAGGAGTTGATTGGGGCTGCCAACAATTGCCAAGGGGTCCCCCCTTTCTAAGGGGTTAAGCCCCCCTGCCCAGTAAGCTGTGCGCTGAGTAAGAGACCATGGGCTACGCCTATCCCCTGTTGTTAGAAACGCCCCATGCCCCCAGTACCCACTGGCTTCCTGTTCTGAGAAATTAATTTGATCTCCTGTGGTAAGAGACACTCGAAATATGTATTCTGTCTCAGTTTCATGACAGAGACACTCGTACTCCTTTTTTAATTTACCTAATTCAGTAGCTGTGTATGGGATTTCTTTAGTAGTTATGTGAGGGTCAAAATCCTCATCATTAATATAGTTATATTCTGTTTAATTAAAGGTCTTAAACTGGGACAGCAGTGTTCCTCACAATTTTTTGCCAGAGCTAATTCTTTGTGAGGATAAATTTGATTAATGCGGGGAATTTCCTTTTCCTCTGTTTCTTTTGCTGTGCCAATATGCTATGAATTTTTAACATATTCCTCTCTAAGGGCATTTTGTAACAAATGGTTCTCATTCCTTTCTTCATCTAATTGGTTTTGCAAAATTTCAATTAAATTTTTAAGGGAGTCTCTTAATATTTTTTCCTCACTTATTTGCTTAAAGTGAGTTTCTATGGCTGTTGTGAGACAAGCTCCCAGAACTGAGCAGAGGATGGTTTTATTTTTGCCCAGTTAAAATTTTGTTTCATGTTGTAAAGAACACATTATATCAATAACATTTTCCAAATTAAACCAGTTGTTCTTTGCCCAAACTTCTCCCCCTGGAGAAGGTTTAGCATCGTATTTAGCGAGCAGAGCATAAAATTCATCTTTAGCCTTTGCACTGAGGTCTTCAGTCATTTTGTAAAAGGACCAAAATCACAGCAGGGAAATACAGAATTAAATTACACAACCACACAGCCTTCGATGTGTCTCCCTGAATTGGCAAAGGAACCTAAGCTGCTTGGGAGGTGCTCCTTTAGCACAAAAAGTCTGGTTGTCCCTTTGCTGCACCAAGCATTCAAAATTCACACACACAACAAAACAAAACAACACAGTGTCCTGCCTTTTGCACTAGGAGATCCTTTTGAATTTCCGAAGACAGTGTGGGTGCTTTTTCACCTAGGCAATGTGCAGTCTCTGGGAAATTTGAATCTCCCCGCTTGCTATCTAGACCATGCTCAGTTTTTTGGGCTGGCAGGCTAGGTGTGGCTGAAGAGAAGCGTCCTTCCCCTGTTACAGACTACACAGAACCTGCACCCCTTCTGTCTAGACAGAAATCCTGTCTGTGACGCCAATTTATGTCACGATCCGCTAGGGCAAGCGAGGTCGTGATGGTCCCTTTTCTGATCCCAAAAGTGCAAAAGACAAACAGCAGGGGACTGTAAGTTTAATCACAACAAATGCACCTTTATTGAGTGCCAACAACAAATGCGATAGAGGGATCAGAAAAGAAAATAAAGGATAGAAAGAAAAATAGGGGAAGGGGAATAAAGCTACCAACAAGATGGAATCCTCATGGTCCAGCCACATAGATTCATCGGCCGTGGGGGTTCACCAAAGTCGTCTCAAAAGTTACAGTTTATATAGTCTTAATCCAAAGTGAGTGGCATTTGGCCAAAAGGTGGGGAAGATTCATGGGCTATTGTGTTGAGACTCCTTGGTCTGTGAGGCAGGTACGAGCATGCAAGGACAAGCCACCACTTTTAAGAACTTATGAGGCAGGTGCAGGCGTGTAAGGACAAGCCACCATTTATCAGAACTTGTTCAAAGGAGCGTTCTGTGAAAGCACAGCGAGCACAACAGCAAACAATTGTCACTGTCAAGGCAGTCACAACACGAAGCAGAGACCGCAAGCAGTCTCAGATGGCGACTCTTTATTATCAAACATGCCTGACCTTTTATACACTTTGTAATTGTTTATGCTTCTTCTACCCTAACTATTGGACACAATAAATCAACATACCACCATTGGTGAAAAGTGACAGTGACTTAACTAACTTTCTAAAAATACTTCATCCAGCTGCAAAGTTCTCTTCTTATCTTTCTTCATTTCCTCACTTCTCTTGGTCTCCTTGGTTACAGCCTTGGAGAGAGCACCTTATCAGCTTCTTCTTGCTTCTCAGCTACTTCTCGCTCCTTTAGCTAACAGGCCTGCTGTTAGCCCCCTTCACAATTCCCCCTTTTTGTTTTTTAACTGTAAACAAGCTGCCATGGATTTTTGCAGGGCTCTTTGCAAAAATCCAAGCAGACAAGGGAAACACAAAACAACAATCACAACCATCAACAAAATTAACATTCCCATTCTTAGTACAATCATTCCTGTCCTTCATCCATCTATAAGTGCTTTTAAATTTCTTAACTACTTTATCCCATAAAACCGTGAACTATAACCACCCCAAGTGCTCAAAAGGAGCTGCAGGAATACTAGAACAAAGGTTCCAAAAACCTGCATTGTCTTGGTCAGCTCAAACCAAAACCACACCCTTTAATTACTATGAAAGCACATTAAGCCTGTGCTTACATGTCCTGATACATATATTGATATAGCCTTAGCCAGTGTCATCCGCATGTTCTGCTTCAGCTGCGGAAACATCCGTCCTATCCCTGCTTGCACGCTCCAGGTAAGGTTTGACACAGCGAGCAGGAACCCATCGAGGACCCTTATCTGTCAAAACACAAGCATAACCCCTCCCCCAGGTTATTAGTTCCACTGGACCAGACCACATGCCAGTAATTAAATCCTTAACCCATACCTTGACATTTCTATGGAAATCTAGTTGCTTAGAATTCAAAGAAGAAAAATGGTAAAAAATTGGAGATAACTGTGAGTCAGGTAGGGGATGCAAAAAGTTTAACACATAAACAGCTTTATTTAATCTCATTTGAGGTAACTCCTGTTGTATTTCCCCTTTTTGTTTTTGAACCTGATGTTTAAGAAGACTGTGAGCTCTTTCAATAATTGCTTGCCCATGGGGAGATGTGGAATACCTGTTGAATGCTCAATGCCCAAGAATGAAAAAATGCTTGCATTTTCTGTGAAACATGGGCTGGGCCATTATCCATTTTTATGTGGAACAGCTAGGATAGAAAATGCATGATAAAAATGACAAATAGCATCACAAGTTTTTTCTGCTGTGAATGCTGAAGCAACCATTGCATGAGAAAAGGTATCAACTGTAACATGAACATACTTAAAGCAACCAAATTCTGGCATTTTTGTAACATCAGTTTGCCGTTCCTCTGAAGCGGAAAGACCCCTAGGGTTGGTACCACACTATTGAGTGACATGAGTCATGTGACAGTCAGGACAAGAAGAAATAATTGATCTTCCTTCACCAGGAGACAATTTAAATTGCTGCTGTAAAGCTTGAACGCTCTGATGAAAAAATTGATGAGATAAAATTGCCTGCTGCAACACATTAGGTATGGTTTTGATTGCAGCAGCAGCTACTAGAGAATCTACCTATGCAGTGCCTTCAACAAAAAATCCAGGTAATGATGTGTGGCTCCAAATATGCATGATTAACTAAGGATGTTTTTGAGCACCAATGACCATCCATAACTTCACTAACATAGTAAACAATGGTTTCTCTTGGATATTACACAGCACTGCTTGATCTAATGCTTAACCAAATTTGCCATATAGATAGAATCAGTAACTATATTTACAGAATCAGGAAAAAAAGTAAAAGCCAAAAGAAGAGCACAAAGTTCAACCAATTGAGGAGATCCTTGCTGAATCATTGTCTCATATTCCCATTGATCATCTTTTCTCCAAGCCCCAGCTGCTTTTCTGTTTTTCCTGGATCCATCTGTAAAAACTGTTATACCTTCCGCTGGAACAGGAGAACAAATTTGTTTCCCTTCAAAAGGAATCTCTTTGGTCAGTTTTAGAATCGGATGAGAAGGCAAATGATATTTTATTTGGCCTGTGAAACAAGACAAGGCAGATTGCAACTCATGATTATTTTGATAGCACCATTCAAAATAACACTGTTGCACAGGTATCACAATGGCCACAGGGTCTGTCCCAAATTTTCATGACAACGTCTGCAGACTTTGATGATAATATCTGCAAAAAGCTCATAAAGTCCTGGAGCTGTTTTCAGAGATCTGAAAGATAAAAATATCTATTCCAAAATATGCAGTTGATCTTTCCAATTATCACTCCATTGACACAGTACTCCACATGGTATTTCATGGTCCTTCAAAATAAAAAATTGAGTACCAACAGAGGTATCTATTTTGTTAACAAATTAGTGTGCTACGGCTAATTTAATTTCTCCTAGGGTCTTTTTTGCTGCCATAGTCAATTGCCCCTCATCAGTAGAGAAACTGATGTCTGAGAGCAAATCAAGCAATGGTTGCATCTGAGGATTGGTTATGCCTAAATATGATCAAATTCAACCAATTAAACCGACCAATTTCTGTACATCTGTAACAGTTTTAACATCAATGTCTAATTTCACAGGTTAAGGCATAACTTGAGTGTTAGTCACCAACATACCTAGATATTTCCGGGGCATGTGTTCTTGCACTTTCTCTGGGGCAATGATCAGACCAAAAGCTTTCGCATTTATCACAGCACATTGTTTAAGAGCTGATAACTGTTGTTTGTTGTCAGATGCCTACAAGATATCATCCATGTAATGATAACAGTATAAAGTATAAAAATTGCTCCTGCACTTTTGACAAGGCCTATGCCACAAACCATTGACAAATAGTTGGTGTATTTTTCATAGCTTGGGGGAGTACCCTCCATTGATATCTTTTATTTGGTTCAGCATGATTTGTGTAAGGCGCAGGAAAAGCAAATTTTTCTTTGTCTTGCTCAGCCAATGGAATTGTAAAGAAACAATCTTTCAAATCAATGAAAACTATCTGCCATTCCTGTGGAATCATTGTGGGTGTAGGAAGGCCTGGTTGTAAAGCTCCCATTGTTGCCATTCCAGCATTTATCTGCCGTAAATCATGTAGAAGTCTCCATTTTCTCAATTTCTTTTTTATTACAAAAACAGGGGTATTGCAGAGGCTGAATGATTCCTCAATATGTCCTGCTCGCAATTGTTCTATGACTAATTCTTGAAGGGCAGTAAGCTTTTCAGTAGTAAGGGGCCACTGGTCAACCCAGACAGGTTTATCTGTCAACCATGTCAAGGCTACAACTGGACATTCATTGCCCTGCATCACAGTGACCCCTATTAAAAATCCGCAGTAATTTTGACACCCCATTTAGATAAACAATCTCGTCCCCATAAAAGTCTGAAATAAAAATTCCCTTAGTTCCTAACAAAACTTTCCATGTAGCTAAAACAGTCTCTTCCTCTTTAGATAAATTATTTCCAATTATTGCTGGTTGGTGGCTCACCTAATTCCAGGTGTCTTGATAGGAGAAAATCAGGTCCGGACCTCCCAGTGGCTTTCATCAGCCGCTCTTAGCTGCACCAAGTCTGCCTCCTCCACTAGGCCCCAGTGGGTCATGGTTGGCAGTTGCTAGGACCCCGTATGGGTCCAAACCGAGTATGTTGTTAAGGGTGTTGGGTCACTCAGTGATCACCAGATGTCGCTGTTGAGGCAGTCATGACACGAAGCAGAGACCGCAAGCAGTCTCAGATGGCGACTCTTTATTATCAAACATGGCAGACCTTTTATACACTTTGTAATTGTTTATGCTTCTTCTACCCTAACTATTGGACACAATAAATCAACATACCACCATTGGTGAAAAGTGACAGTGACTTAACTAACTTTCTAAAAATACTTCATCCAGCTGCAAAGTTCTCTTCTTATCTTTCTTCATTTCCTTACTTCTCTTGGTCTCCTCGGTTACAGCCTTGGAGAGAGCACCTTATCAGCTTCTTCTTGCTTCTCAGCTACTTCTTGCTCCTTTAGCTAACAGGCCTGCTGTTAGCCCCTTCCACAAACAATCACTTGGCATAACATCCAGAAAATGTCCACCTCAGACAGAGCTCCTGTCGGGGGTCTTCAGGGTCCTTGCAACAATCGTGAGGCAAATGAAGGCAACTCCGGACCGCCTCTTAAAATCAGTCATACCAGCGTCTGTTGATGTGGGTGTGGAAAGAGGGAACAGAAAAAATCTCAGGTTCTCCTTAGGCCCACTTATTGATGAATTGCTTGGACAGACAAAAAGGAAACTTAGAAGTCCAGTATGACTTTTTACCCCCATTTACCGTGCCTATGGATTTACTACTCATAACAGGTGTATCTTAGTGGCAAGTAGGGAGGCCAACTCAGTCTTGTCCTCTAGTCCTTGTTGTTAAGTGCACCTGTTTTGGGTGTTGAAGGGAAATACAGCTGAGGAATGATAGAGGCCTGGTATGGCCTTTTTGCCCCCACCTTACCATGCCTATGGGTTTGCTCTCCCAGCAAGGCCCACCTTTTTAAGAAGGGAAAAGGGAAGGGATGGGGGGAGGGAACAAGGATAAGGAGGCAAGAGAGGGAAAGAAAACAGAGAGAAAAGAACTTCATCTCTCATCCAAAAAGTGAAAAAAACCTTGCCCATGATCCAGGGGCCTCCGTATCACCGGATTGATTCCTGCTGTTCCTCTCCTCAGCTCGATGTTTTGGTCCCACAGTCTTATGCCAGCAGGTATTACAGGGGAGCCGGTACAGCCCTATATCTGCCCTGCTCCTCTCTCAGTGAGTGGTGTCCCTGCCCTGCTCCTGGCTCAGTGAGTGGCATCTTCGCCCTACTCCCCACTCAGCTCAGCGAGTGGCAGCTGGCAGCTCCACCCTGCTCCCCACTCAGCAAGCTGTGGCTCTGCTCCCAGCTCAGCAAGCGGCATCTCTGCCCCACTCCCATTGCAGTGAGAGGCTGCTCCACCCCTCTCCCCACTCGGCTGACCTGCCCCACTGTGACCCCAGCCTCGTCTGGCTCAGAAAATGATACACTAGCTGTGCACCAGAGTCAGCCTCCACCCCCGGTGTTGCCCGAGCCACAGCACTCTGTGGAGCCCTATGCGGACTCTTAGCATTTGCACAAGCACAATCAGATGACCCCCAAGTCTGGTAGCTCTCAACCTGGCCCCCCACGTGTTCTTGAGCACCCCTAAGTCTGGCAGCTCTCAACCTGGCTCCCCCAGATGTTCTTGAGCACCCCTGAGTCCAGTAACTCTCAACCTGTCACCCCCCAGGTGTTCTTGAGCCCCCCAAGTTTGGTGGCTCCCAACCTGGCACCCTCCCAAGTGTTCTCGAGCCCCCCAAGTCTGGTGGCTCTCAACCTGGCTCCCCCAGGTGTTCTTGAGCACCCCTGAGTCCAGTAACTCTCACACACACTCCAAGCACACTCTCTGACTCTCACACGCACGCAAATACTCACTTTTTTCATCTGCTTTTTTGTCCCCCTCTTCTTTTTCATTATTTAGTCTTCTGTTGTCCCTGGGGGACACCTGCACTTGTTAAAAATGAGATCAGGCTCCCAGTACTAAAGTGATTTCAGCATTTATTATAAGAAAAAGAAAGGCTAAAGCAAGGGAGCCTGCAGGTTGAGCAGGAGCGTTCCCATCGAGGATGCTGCAACGCCGGCGCTGGGTCTTTTCAGCAGCGATGTAGTGATGTCCCTGATGTCCCAGATGTAGCGGCATGAATTCAGTGGGTCAGAAGCCCCCTTTTTATCCTGTTTTTTATCCCTTTGGATTGGTTTCTTTTTGGATCCTTCATTTCCATGAATGTTTAAGGTGCTTGATTGGCCCATTACAGTTCTGTCCAGGCTAGCTCGTTTGGCTTTGGGGGGTGGTGCACTTTACTGAGGTGTGTTATGGTACATTGAGTACTGTATTTCTTATAACTACCCATTTAACCCCTTTTACAATATAATAACAGAACTAACAGTACATGCTTAACAATCTATCAATTATTTTACAACAGTTCCTTAGCTATTTTTAACAGCACTTACCGGTGGTCACAGTAGAACTCGACTGAGCTGCCGAAATTGTGGCAGGGTGCGCTTCTCTTTTGAAATCTCCTATGGCCACAGAGATGAAGTTTTTATCCCAGATGAGGGACCATTGTGAGAAACGACTGCTCACTTAAAAAATTTCAGAGGTTTATTAAACCTTAATAAAAATTACAACAAAGGATGAATAAGTAAAAGGTTTTCAGCACTGGGAGCCCCCGTGACTACCAGCCACATGGTCCTCTTCAAAATGGATGCTCTCCCTTTTATATCTCTATCCCCTCCTAGAGTCTTGTCAGTCAACTCCTTCCTTGCTGTCTAGTGGTAGAGATCACTTTCTTCCATCTTGACTGGAGGTCAGGTGTTTCTATAGGAACAAGCTGACTCTCCCCAAATGCCCTGACTACCAAAACCATCCCATGATACCACACGGGTGGTGGGGGTGGGATGGGACATATTAGAGTAACAGAACTATACATCTAGGAAACTTCTCTTAACATACATATAACACTCACCCCTTATTGTGACAGCCAACCATCTCATTACTCATCTATAGCAAAAAGAAATTCAGTAGGACAAGAAGAACTTTCCCCTCCTGAGCCTGTGCTGGTTGTGACCCATGACGACTTGTCCTTCAGGGATTTTTCAATCAAAAGTGACCAGCACTGATGAACCCCAGCAACTTTCAGAACCGTTTTCCAGGGCCCCTCTGTAACTTGCCCCTGAGAAGCCTGAAGTCTGCTCCCGTCAAGGACAGGGTTGAAGGTTTGCAGGCACTTTTCCTCCTGTCACCAGAGATTTTATATTTGGTGGCTCTGGGGTGGCTGTGGCCAAGATGGCCACCAATGGGCACCTGCCTGATGAGACCCTCTGTGCTAATGAGCAGCAGATCACAGAGGGCACCTCTCTGAGTTGGCTTCCAGCATCTCCAGTCTCTCCTGATGGGCCACCAGGATGTCCCAGGCACAGCTGTGGGCAGGGACAAGATGGATTTTCCCCCTGCACTGGGCTGGGCCGCTGAGTGTGCCAGGAAGCAGCTCCTGGGAAGAGGCCAGAGAGGGGCGAGGGAGGGGCTGCGCTGGCAGCTGGAGCAGGAGCACAGCTCAGAGCCCCTGGGGCTGTGCCGGGCATGGGGGAGTGTGTCTGGGGAGTGTGGGGTGCCCATGGGGGGAGTGTGTGAGCGCTGCTTCTGGGTGCTGGGAGCAGCAGGCTGGGCCAGGCAGGGAGCAGGGCAGCCGTGGGCTGGGCAGAGGCTGCAGGATGCAGGCAGGGCTGTTGGATGGGCAGAGGGGCTGTGCCAGTGCTCCAGGGAGCCAGGAATGGCCCCAGCTGTCTGCACTTGTGGATTGAGGAGTTCTGCTGGGAGGACGTGGGTGATGGTGAAGGCAGTACCTTGTCCAGGGCAGGTTGTGTGGCTGAGTCTCTGTGTCTCTGTGTCCGTGCTTGTGTCTCTGTGTGTGTGTGTGTGTGTGTCTGTCTCTGTGCCTCTGTGTTGTCTTTGGAACACACACTCACCTTCAGGGTTGATCCTGCAAACAGGAAAGCAACAGGCACATTCAGGGTGCTGGGAAGGAGACCCTGGCTCTTGTGTCATCTCAGGCCTGGTTCCAGCAGCTGGATGGGAGCAATCCCCAGAGCCACAGCTGCTGCAGAGCCTCTGCCAGGAGCCCGGGGCCCCTGACAACAACTTAGGGTGAAGTGATACAGGAAATAAATAGACTCCACAACCTGATGTAGTTATGAAGTGGGTATATATTTTCAGCGCCCGGCACAAGTGAGATAGCTCTTGTGAAAACTTGTGCCCCGAGCCCTGGTCTGAGCTACATTTTTATTCGCAAAGGTGTTCCATATACATGACATTGCACAACCTTTCCATGCATATTCAACTCCTGGCCCCGCCTGTCCTCGCCTAGCATGGGAATTAGATCCACACCTTTCTGAGCATGCATTGTTCATGGTAGTGGTCGCAAGGGATTCTTTTGGTGGTCTCTGAGACTGAAGGCCGTGGTCTTCCTCATGACTGAACTTTTGAACTTTTCTCCTTTGCGCGTCCGCTTGGGCACTTGGTGCTTATCTGAGTACGTCTGTCGATTTTGGTCACCTTTGAGACAGAAGAGCTCCTTTATCTCGGTTTCTTGCATTCCTTGGTCTTCTCCCAGTATTGCTCTTTATCGCAAGAAGCTTCAGAAATTTGCATTTTCCCCTGCCCTTTGTACCATGGCAGAGGTTTCTAAAGTAAAAGGTTAAAATTCTACAAGCTAAAATTTAAATGCTTAATTCATATTGCTAACTTAAGCCAACTCCCAAAACTTCCATTTCAAGGGAAAGTCTCTGTTCTTCCTCCACAGCCATGGCTTCACAGGAGGACACACAGGAGGGGGATGCAAAGGCACAGCTCCTGGCAGAGGCGTTTGAGAAGGAAGGACTGGATGCTACATACTGGCTGCCCAAAGCTTCACAGATCCTGGGAATCAAGTGCAGAGAAGCCCTGCAACATCTGGAATACAAAGACTACCTCAAGCTGGAGTGTGAGGCACAGCACCCCTGGGAGAAAAAGGCACTACAGAAACTCCTGAAAATAACAGATGACAAAATGACTGCTAAAGAGGTGCAGAAGGAGAACTTGGAGAAGACAAAGCAGAGACAAGAAGAGGCCAAACAAGCTCTGAAGGATCTGACAGAAATGCTCAACAGCGGCAACCACAGCCAGGATGCTCTGAGGGAGAAAGCAGAGACTCTGTGGCAAGCCATGGAGATTCCCAAAGAGTTCTGGCCGCCCCAAAAAAAACCCTTGGCAGATCTGCTGGAGAGCATCCAGAAGCAGCTGGAGTTGCAGGAGCAGTCAGTAGGCAGGAGGGAGAACATTTCTGACACGGAGGTGCTGACGCGGGCGTCGGGGGGACTAGCCCTGCAGGGCATCTACAGAACCAGCAGACCTGAAGATGGGCTGGCAAGGCGAGAGCAGCTCCTCAGGGTTCCTGAGGGATTCAAGCTCGCTGGCCCAGTACAAGGATCGCTGCTTGAGAGGAAGGAGTTCTCCTCTTCTGCAGCAGAATCCACTTTCACCAAGTCCATGGAGCAGCTGGGGTTCAGCATGAGCGTTTCTGCCAAATCCTCATTTTGGGGGATTAATCTGGGAGCAGGTGTAGATCACAGCAGCTCCTGGCTGTCACAGGACACCCACCAGTCCCTCTCTGAGCAGAGCTACTATTGCATCACCAAGTACCACTACATCCCTCTGGCCTCCTGCTACTTCCAAAGGCATCAGCTTCGCCTCTCGGATGCAGCTCTGCAGGAGCTGCAAGACATGGAGCAGCTTTGGAGCTCCAGCTGGGAAGAAGACAACCCCATCTTGGTGAAGATGTGTGAGAGCTTCTTCAGGAGGTTTGGATCCCACATAAACCAGGGTCCCCTCCACTTTGGGGGGATATTCTGGTGGAAGGCTTCTACAGAAGGATTCCGAGCTGAGCAGCGGGAAGAGATGAGGCGACAAACGTCTGAAGCACTGAACAGCTTCGTTGGGGCAAGCTGGGGTGCCTTTGGGGCCAGTGTAGAAGGGACCCTAGATGTTTCTATCTCCAGCTCACAAGCTTCTGTCTTTGGGAGAGCTGGAGAGAGTTCCCATACAGCAATCCAGCTCTGCATGGTCAACACAGGGGGCCCAGCAGACACAGCTTCCCTTCCTCAGTGGAAAACAGGGCTCGTGTCTGATAACACAACATGGTGCGTTATCGACCGTGGCTTTGAGCTGATGCCAGTGTGGGACATCATCCTGTACAATCACTGTGGGGATTTTAAGTCTGTTGGTCAGATGAGCAGAGCCCTAAGGGCTGGGTACAAAGCGCTGACAAATCAGAGCATCGGCACCATTTTTGGAGAGGAACTGGGCAGTGCAGTGCAAGAGGCCAGAGATTTCATGGTAACTGTGAAGGCCTGGGAGGTGATGAAAGTGGATGAAAGGAAGCTGCTCATGCTGATGGAGCGAAAAGATTATCTGAATGCAAAAACCGGGAACCCCAGTGTGTGGATCAACGTGTGCCTGTCGGACAAAGCCCTGCAGGACTTCCTGGTGAACACCGTGCGCAGCTGCCAGGAGTCACCTCCAGAAAACACCACCTCTATCAAGGCAATGTTGAGGAGCCTCCTGAATCCTCATATCTACTCTGTCAAGGACTTCCCTCAGGCTTCCGACATTATGAAATGGGTCTTCCAGACTGAGCACCCACTTCCCAGATCTCCCAAAGTCTCTGAGCTTCAAGAGCTCATCAAAATACTGCAGCAAATGAAGGAGGACATCCATGCTGTCACCTACGCACCAGGAAGCTCTGCTTCTGATGTTCATGAAGCAAAGATAGAAGCCACCCTGACCAGCAGCCTCGCCATTTATTCCTTACTCCAGTCTCTCCAGGAACAGGATCAGAAGGACATGGAACTGTTGGTGCTCTTGATTGTGACCAGCACAGGGTACCAGGTGGAAAGCAGCACTTTTCAGCACCTCCTTGGACACCCAGAAATTCACTACATGGCCAAGGAAATGGAAGAGGCACATGCGGAGTACGTGAACCTGAAGGAGCAAGATGCCAACAGAGCTGAGGCCTTCCTCCTGCTCATGGGTCTGACTGTGACCCCCAAATGTCAAGAGCTGTCCCCTGAGCAGAAGAGGGAACGTTTAGTTTTCATGGAAGATCACATGAAAGGTTTGTGGTCCACACAGATAAAGAATCTTCTCCAAAAGCACTGTGGAGACGAAGACTGGGAGAGGCTGGAAGGGGACTTGGACTCCTTGATCAGTGAGTGCTTGGATGACAAATGGGATGAACAGAGGATGCAGGACATACTCAAAGACTTGGAAGACACTCTTCCAACACCTGAGGCCCCCAGTCAGGCCCAATCCAAGTCAGACAGCAGCGAATCCAAAGAAAAGGAAGCCACTGCAAACCAGGAGTTCCTCCAGTTGCTCAAGCGCCTTGGACTGGAAAGTCACTATCCAAGGAAAATGGGGTTGGGAGATTTCCACACCATCGGCAAGACATCTCTGCAGGACAGCCAGCCCAGCCAGGACAAGGAACTGCCATTATACTTCTTGCAAAAGCTGTTAACCGTGGATTACCAGGTGAAGTACCTGACTTGCTGGGATGAGAACAACCCAAACCTTGCACCTGTGCCACAAACCACAGAGCAAGAGGATCAACAATCAGACTCCTTTGAAAATTTTCTTGTTAAGCTGAGGGAAGAAGCCCCTGAACGTGCAAGCAGGGGCAGCCATGTACACCCAATGGACCTGCAGATGGCCATTTTCCATTGTGCTGATGACTTCCTGAGACAGACCCTTGCAACCAAGCTGGCATTCTGCCAACTGGCGCTGCCTCTGCTGGTGCCCAACCCAAGCACTTCACGCATCGAGTTCCCACTCTATGCCCTCAGCCAAATCCAAAGGAGCTGGAAAGAGGCGGACAAGTCAGCAAAGCAGACCGAAACAAAGAGTTACAGCAACAAACTCATCTTTCAGGCACAGACACCCATCGTGTCCTTCATCCGCATTGGCAGCTCAGACTCCTCTTCCAAATCCCAGCTCCTGAACGCTCTGCTGAGCAAACGCAAACACGACACTTTCTTCCACCGCCACTGCAGAGGCAGCACCAGAGAGCGTTTGCTGATGGAAGGGCTGGTGGAGATCGCCTGGTACTGCCCTAGCGGAAGCCCCGATGACACCTTTGAGCGCTGCTTGGCTTTCTGTAACCTGCATGGAGACGCCAGGGATCATGGAGCACAGCTGCAGTTCCTGCAGGAGATATCTGCTGTCAACGTGGCTCTTGTGTCTGATTGGGAGCACATGGACAATCGGGGGAAAAATGTTCTGCAGGGCCTGTGGCAGTCACAAAGGCCTTTGGTTTGTCTTCTCACAGAAGAAGAGAATGTGGCAGCTGCACAATCCAGAAAAACCATAACAATAGGGATCAAGAACAGAAATGAAGCAGAACTGATGGAGCAGCTGATAAAGGCGATTTGGAATCTCTTGAAAGGTTCTAATCCATGTTTCAGCCTGGAGGCCTGCGTGGACAAAGCTCGCCAGCATGGATTCATAGTGGATGCAGATCAACCCGCTTGTGGGACAGCCAAAGGAAAGGCAAAGGAGCTGGTGGAGCTTCTGAAGAAAGAGAAGCTGTCCAAAATCAAATCCCAGCTGCTGCCGCTCCAAGGAAGACTGTGGTACCAATGGTGCCAAAAGGACAAAGAACTCACTCGCTTACAGGAGAAGAGGAACAAGAGCATTGAGCATCATCGCAGCCAAATTGAACAAGTGAAGAAAGCAATAAGAAGAAAGCAACTTGAGCAAGCTTTCCCTCTCAACATACTGATGAAATCATTCCTTGGCTTTCTCCAGTCCCAGCCAGCAGATACCAAGAAATACTTCCTGCAGTGGATGAAGGTTTTTATGCATGAGCTGTCTTGTGGTCGCCTTGAAGAACTGAGGAGAGAGTATCACAAGTTATGGTCTGAAATCTTGGAATTAAAGAAAAGCCAGGGCAAAAATAGTATGAATATTAATATGTTGGGTCACTTAGATACCCTCTCTGATGAAATCAATGATTCATCCATCGGCCTGGAGCACCTTCTGAGAGAGGCAGGGCAGATTTATGAAGCTCTGCAATTAATGAACTCCCAGAATGAGAGTTTTATCAAACTACCAGAAATTGCAGCAGAGCTGATGGTTTCAGGGTATCCCGTGGAGCTGATGGATGGGGATGCTTCTTACCTGCCCTTGCGCTGGGTGGGAGCAATCTTTGACAGCTTAATTGAGAGGCTGGGGGACAGACGAGTGTTTGTGCTCTCCGTGCTGGGCATCCAGAGCACAGGCAAGTCCACCCTGCTGAATGCCATGTTTGGTCTGCAGTTCAACGTCAGCGCAGGGAGATGCACCCGCGGAGCCTTCATGCAGCTCATCCCAGTGGGAGAGGAGCTGCAGCAAGACTTGGGCTTTGATTTTGTGCTGGTGGTTGACACAGAGGGACTTCGTGCCATCGAGATGGCAAATAAACACTCCCTGAACCATGACAACGAGTTGGCCACCTTTGTCATTGGTGTTGGCAACTTGACTGTGATCAATATCTTTGGAGAAAATCCGTCAGAAATGCAAGATGTTCTCCAGATCGCTGTGCAGGCTTTCCTGAGGATGAAGAAAGTCAATCTTTCCCCAAGCTGCCTCTTTGTCCACCAAAACGTGGGAGAAGCAACTGCCAAGGAGCAGAACATGGAAGGTCAAAGGCGTTTGCAGGAAAAGCTGGATGAAATGACCCGAGTAGCTGCCCAGCAGGAATTCTGTGACATCTCCTCCTTCAGCGATGTCATTGGCTTTGATGTGAACACCCACATTCACTACTTTTCTCAACTGTGGGAAGGAAGCCCCCCAATGGCACCACCCAACCCCACCTACAGCCAGAATGTCCAGCAACTCAAGGGCAAAATCCTCCAGGCTGCCAAGAAGGAGTCGCAGCGCAGCATTTTGAGATTCTCGAGCCTGAAAGATCGTATTGGTGACCTCTGGAATGCTTTGCTGAATGAAAACTTTGTTTTCAGCTTCAAGAATTCCCTGGAGATTGCTGTCTACAGGAGACTGGAAAGTGCCTTTAGTCAGTGGACCTGGAGGCTGAGGAGTCACATCTTAGATGTACAGATGAAACTGGACAACAAAATTCGGAATGGGGACTTGCAGAATGTCACCAGAGAACACCTTGAAGGGCTGGTGCAAGAGACAAGTGATGCCATGGAGGAAGATGTGGATGAGTATTTCAGGGAAGATAAAGACTGTGAGACACTGGTCCAGTGGAAATACAGCACAGAGCTGAAGCTGAATGAATTAAAAGAGACTCTTCTCCATGAAACACAAAGGAAATGTGAGAATCTTATTGAGCTACAGAAGGAGCAGAGGAAACTGGATGCAAGGAAGTTGGAATATGAAGATGAGCTGCTTAGAAAGAGTCGGGAGCTGGCTGTAAGTCTGAAAGGGAAGAGCCTCAGTGAGAAAGAACTGAAGGATAACTTTACTCCGGTCTGGAACGAGTGGATTGCTGAAGTCTCCCGTGCTGTTCGTCCTCTGGAACGGGTGGATATTGATGCAGAAATCGATGGTGTCCTTGTAGAGCGCTTTAAAGAGCCCGGAATCCATGCACGGATCAGGTCTTTTCCCAAAGGCAGAGGATTTTCTTTTGATTTAGAGAAACACATCACAAAAAGAAAGTATTTAGTCTATATGCCAGATTTCAGGAGCATTTTCAACACTGATTCAATCAACTTTCAGCACATCACAGACAACATCATAGCATGTGTGATGGCAAACATTGATAAGAAAGCACAGGAGAAACGCGATTACAGCCAAAATTTTATTCATGAAATACTCAATGAAGTACAGAAAGGGGTGAACTCAGTCCCCAGCAATGCAACCTGTACTTTTAACAGAGAGTTCAGCATAGATTTGTCTCTGTATCTGTGCAGAATGGCAGCAGAAAGGTTTAAAGCCATGCACGAAGCATTCCGAAAGGCAAATGACCCAGTTGTGTACCTGAGCAGCAAGAGAGAAGATTTCTTCCAATGTTTCCAGATTTCCTGCCAAGGAGCCACTTCTGTCACAACTTTTGCTGTTTTCCTTTGTGACAAGATTGAACCAGCTCTTCGCCGTGCTGTCTATGAGAGGACAGCTAAAGACATTGCTAAGGACATGCAGAAAACCCCAGATTTCCAGGGCAGCAGAGCCAATTTGGAAGTTTGCATCCTGAGATTCCTGGCAGAACAGGAAAATTTTGAGTATTTCAAGCAGTACCTTACATCTCCAAAAGAGTTTTGTCAGAGTTACATTGAGACACGAGTAAGGAAGCACTGTTTAGATGGAAGGAGACTGAGGTTGTTTCTAGATTACTCTTTAAATCGTCTCAATGAAAGCATCCTTTCAGCTGTTATTTCATCAACTCAAATTGTCAAAGATAGAAAAGACAGAGAAAACAAAATCTCTCTCTGGCTGGATGAATTTTGCAGGGAGCTGTCAGAGGTGATCAACTTGCCCAGAAGTGACCTGAAGGGCATCGAGCACCAGGAGGTCACAGACATTGAGTTCCTGAGCAGTGCCATGGCTGAAGCTCTGGATGACCTGAAGGACAGGCTCATGAAAGAATTGGCTGGGGCTGACCTGAGCTCGTTTCCAAGGCAGCCTCACACCATCCTGGCGGAGCATTTTTCAGGGTGCTGGGCGCAGTGTCCCTTTTGTGGGGCTGTCTGCACAAACACCATGTGGAATCATGATGGAGACCATCAGGTGATCTTCCATCGCCCACAAGCTTTGATGGGAGGCACATGGTGGGAATGTTTATCTGGCAACGACTCTGATACACACAATCTGGTCATTGACATTTGTTCCAGCCTTGTTGCAAGTGACTGCAGATTCAGAGTTGGTGGTGGCCAATGGATCCCTTACAAAACATACCGTAATGCCGGACCTCCTTATTCCACTTGGAACATTCTTCCCGATTCATCCATGCAGGCGTACTGGAAATGGTTTGTGTCTCATTTCAGGACACAGCTGGAAGCCCTGTACAGTCGGAAATTTCAGGGCAAAGGAAAAATCCCTGAGGCGTGGCAGAGAATTACCAAGCAGGAAGCCCTGTCTGAGCTGCAGAAGCATTAGGCCACGTCTTTGGGGAGGAAGAACCACAGCAGTATTGCAGTTTAGGAGAACTTTGTACCAGGCTCTCCACATAATACAATGAGATACAATGACAATGGTCTCAAGCACAGTGAAGACAACAGTATCTAATTTTTCCCAAATTTGGTGAAATAAGGCACCTTACTGTGGGTTTTGCTCAACAACTCCCTTGCTTCATGAGAAAGCCAGAATCCTCTTCCATGTTTGCCATAAACATTTCCCTCGTCTTTGTTCTAGAGCCAAACCAAACCCCTTCCTTGGGGATGACCAATCTCATGGCCAAGCCTGAGCCCCAGGCCAGGGATGGGGCAAAGGCAGCGCTCAAAGCACTCCTTGGATCAGCTGCTGTGAGACAAGAAGGGACAGTGCCCCCAAGGCAGTTTTCCTGCGGCAAGGAGCTGTCCTGCTTGGAGAAAGGTCTGCAGGACCTGAGGCCAGATCCATGCTGGCTGCAAGCTGGGCTGCTTGGCTTTTGGGAGTCATCCTTCTCTTGCTCATTGCAGCCTCTTGGATCAACTGAGGTCATTCTCCCAGCAGGAGCTGTTGTGCCTGCGGGCTCAGGAAAGCAGTGACACGACCTCCCTGGGGCTCAGGCAGTGTTTTCACTCCCTTGTCTCGGGGGTGCTGTGTCTCTGTGCAGGGCAGCTGTTGCTGCTCAGGTGCCAGGGGCTGCTGCCCTTCCCTGCAGCCCTCAGCCCCAGCAGGAGCTGCTCCTGCCCTTGGCCTCACTGCTGAGCAAAAGCCTTTGGAATGCCGCATGTGGAGAATGCTGTCTGCCAGCACCTTCTGCAGCAGCTCTCAGACTCAGGGTAATTTCTCTTCTTGGTTCAGCTTTTTCCAAGATCTGGGGCCAGGCAAAGCAGTTCCTTCATGTTGTAGTGAAGAGATCCTGTTTAATTCCTGATCTTTGACTAAAACAAAGCCAAACAGTTCAAGGGAAAAAAAAAAAAAGCTGCTCAAGGATTGTTGCTGCAGCTTCTTCAAGGCCAGGGAAAGGGAAAAAACTTTCTTGCTTCAGCTCACACAAAACCAAGCCAGCTTAGCAACAAGATAATGCTGTCACAGGGCATCCAAGCACACCTAAGCCTGCACAAAAGCCCCAAGGCTGTCATTGTTGCCTTGGATTGGCTACCTAGAACAGAGGTTAGACAAGATTAAGAAAATAAAAGTGGGCATTTATTAAAGTATGGGGAGGCAGATGGGCAGTGGAGCAGCGAGTACTGTGGGGATGATGGATGGTCCAGCCATCCTGGCTCTTGTGGGGAAGAAACCATGGGAAATTCAAACAGAAATTTAAGGGGGGAAACAAAAAGGAATCTAGTGCTTTAAGTAAGTCATGTAAGTCTGCAGGTGCTTAGGGTTAAGCAATGTAGCTAAGAAACATTAGGAATGTGATTATTGCTTGGCAGTGTAAAATTTTATCTAAAGCTATTAGAGTATATATACCCAGCTCTAGAGATAACAGACAACTCCACTGCTTCAGCCCACTGCTCCGGGGATCCTCCCACAGTTTAGCCCCCTTGCCCCATCTTAGGTGTGAAAAATATATACTATATGATTGGCTCTTAGCAAATATTAAAATTAATACTCTATGTGTTATGTTGGAAAGTTATACTATATTGATCTCTTTAAAGTAGTGCTGTATTAATCTCTTTTAAGTAGTGTAGTAAACATAGTTTTTAAGCTGTAGCATAATAATAAAATAGAAACTATATAAAATAATATAAGATAATATAAGATACTTTTTGCAACTAACTCAGAAATTAAAATAGATAACCAAGAAATTCTTCACGTTATCCTATCTTGATAAAAATAACAACAACAGACACCAAAATACCAAGAAAAGAATTATTACCTGCTTATTGAGAAAAGTCAAACTTCCAAAAACCAAAACAGTGAATTTACAAGATGGGGAGGAAGCTAAACTTAAACAAAAGCACCCTAATTTGAAAAGAATGTTTAATTCATATATAAGATATATGAATATACAATAAAACATTACTTTTAAAGAGTAATCCTTTTTAAGCAAAGTGTGCCTTTTAGCAAAATACCAAACACCCAGACATTCGTAATTCTTTACTTTTTATTGTCTTTTATTGTCTTTTATTATCCTGTGGGGGTTTTTTTGTTCTACTTTTTATTGTCCTAATTTTTATTACTATTTTCATTACTATTAAACTTTTAAAATTTTATCAAAAGTAAATAGTGTTTTTCACATTAGGAAAGGCAAGCATCTCATGCCCACACCACACACACCCATCTTTTTCCCTTTGCCCGAGGTCCCACCACCACCTCCAGAGGTTTCTGAGCCCGCTCCAGGTGCCCCTGGAGCCGCAGGGGAGCCATTGTGGCCCCTCCGCCAGCAGCACCCCCTGGAGTCGCCAGGGTGTCACTGCAGCCTCTGTGCCTCGATGGAGCCAACAGCACTCCCTGCTGGTCGTGGGTGTAACTACACCAAAGGGAAATTACTTGATGGGTGAGAAAAGGCTGGTGTTGGTTGTTGGTTTTTGTTCCTGTTGTTGCTGTTGTTGTTTTTGTTTATTACCGACACCTTACAGGAGGGATAGGACTACTGTCAGGCTAAAAACAATGATAAACATCAGCCTCAAAGGCCTTCAGATTTTAAATGAGTAAACGGTTGGCCATAGTTCAAAGTAGTCCCAAGTTTCTTCATTACAAGGCAATATATAACATACTAATCCAATGGAAAGTTGCCACTAAGTTTATTTTGTTTTTCTAACCTATCACCTTTACTTAATTTTGCTGCACTGTGGATACTTTTATCCAATTGGCTACTATTACACATACACAGTTATACTTCTAAGATAACAGCAAAACTCTTAGCTTACTTATACAATTACATTATTACACTATAAAACCCTTCACTCTCTTACCCAATACAGTTTGTCACTTACTTAAGGTATATTCTCACTTACAACTATAGAAACGTAAGTTGATAAGTTTATAATTTTTCTGCTTAATGTCTGTGCACTTTTATTTTTACATCAATCCAAGCTTCTTCCAAGGCTGCAAATCAAACCCTTCAGTCTTTGTGATAGTTTCTATCTTTCCCTTTTCATACAGCTGTTGTCTTGTTATACCTATATCTATATCTATATATCTGTATCTATATCTGAGGGCCAATGGGAACTGAATACAATTGGTGCAGAGGAGGGGCAGCCAAATGGGGAACCAATGAGGCAACAGGAGAGGAGTCTTGCACTAAGCCAGAACCAATAGGAGACAAGAGAAGGGAGAACATTCTAGGGGGATTACATATAAGGAAAAAAGGGCAGTTGAACTGGGTGATACCAATATAACCTGTTGCATTAACATGAGCCTGCAAATGCTTATGGATGAGACCATTGTATTCAGAGGGCTGTCTCTCTTTGACCCTGGTCACCTTTGTCCTGAGGTATTGCAGTTCCAGTGTTAGGCCCCTGGGCTGCCACAACTCCCCCTTTTTTTGTTTTCTAAGAAGAAGACTTCTGCCATAGACTTTTGCAGACATTTAGCAAAAATGGATAAAATGACCAACACAATAAACAAAGGCCACAGAACAGTCTTAACCAGAGACGAAGGGCAGCTTTTCATCCCCCAGTCTTTGAAAAGTCCAGTGAGAAATGGTTTTATGGTTTTTGCTGGGATCCATCTTGGGCCTGCTGCTGTAGAGACACAAGCATATCCTGTCCCCCAAGTTATTAATGGGAAAGGGCCCATAATTTGTTTAGATTCAGAGTCTTTGAGCAAGTCTGGTGACTTTTCTTTTAATTGGGCTGCAGTCAAATTAGTAAAATGCCTGATGACTGGGGGAGTTGGCTCCATAAATTAGTTATTCAAAAAGTTGAACACATAAAGGGCCTTCACCAATCTGTCAATGGGAGATAATATCTGGAATCCCCCTCTCTGTTGATCAAGAATCCTTTTGATGGAACGGTGGGCCGTCACAAACCTGTGGCAGAGTGTGGTATGCCTGTGACAGGTTTTATACCCCACTGGTCAGAAAACTGTTGGAATCGGTGCAAGGTATAAGCAGGACCATTATCAGTTCTAATTTCCTGTGGAACTCCTAAGGTGGAAAAGGCTAAAAAGTAATGGTTTATATCATATTTTGATTTTTCACCAGCATGGACAGAGGCAAAAACTACACCTGAAAAGGTGTCGATTGAGACATGGATGTATTTTAGTGTCCCAAAAAGGGCAGAGTGTGGGATGTCTGACTGCCAGATCTAGAGACTCTGTAGTCCTCTTGGATTGAGTCCAGCTCTGACAGAAGGAAGGGCATGTTCCTGACAATTTGGGCAGGGGGCTACAATGGATCTCGGCTGGTCTTAGGTAATTTTAAACATCCTGACCAGCTCAGGAATGTTTTCATGGTAGAATTGGTGGCTGATCCTGGCCTGTTCAAAAACATTAGGAAGGGTGTTTTGGACAACCATCGCTAGGGCATCTGCTCTAGCATTCCCTTCTGCTGTAAGTCCAAGAAGGATGGTATGAGACCTTGTGTGCATGATATAGTATGGGTGTTGTCTGTGGGATAAAAAATAAATTAAACAGGACAGCAAATCATCTAGTTGGGGATTAGAAATGTCTTTTAAAATTGAATTTTCAGCCTGCTGCACTATGCCATAGACATTTGCCAAATCAGTGATCAAATTAATAGGTTCTTTGAACTTGGAGAAGGCCCTAACGACTGCAACCAATTCAGCAATTTGGGGAGACCCTTGAACAAATTCAATCTCTAAGTCCCATTGTTGGGTTGTGGGGTCTTTCCATGTAAAGACAGATTTGTGTGAGCTCTCAGAGCCATCTGTGAAAACACTTAAGGCCTTTAACAGTGTTTGGCTTTTTAGAGGTTTGGGGACTAAATTGAGAGCCGAAATAAACAGTCTGTGCTTTGGAAAATGACTAGAAATTTGTCCTGAGTTACTACCTAAGGCATATTGCAGAGGTTCAGATGTTTGAAGTAGCCAATTGAGGCGCTCTTGAGTGAGAGGTAAGTATATATTCGCAAGGTCTGTTCCTGCAAGGGAACACAGACATGCTCTAGCTTTCCTGATCAGTTGCGCAGTAACTTCTTATGGGGTTGTTATTGTTTTATTAGGTTGGTGTGATCTGAAAACCCATTCAATTATTACCAGGGGATCTGAGATAGCTGAGTCTCACTGAAACAATAATGCATGGAATTTTGGACTTACACCAAGGATTGCTACGGAGAAAGGCAAATTAGGGTGGTATCTGTGTGCCTGTTTAGTTTGAATCGCCTGGGCTAAGTTTTGTACAGCTGCTTCAGCCTCCGGTGTCAATGACCACAGAGAATCGAGTCTTTCACTACCTTTAAGGAGCAGGAATAGTGTCGCGAGATCTTCTGTGGTGATTCCCAGCAGTACATGTACCCATTAGATGCTTCTGTGGAGTTGGTGGATTTCTCGCAGAGTCTTTGGGTTGTCCTTGATTTGCAGTGGTTGGGGTGTGATGGTTGTTCTCTATGATTTTTAGGCCGAGGTACTTCGAGGGGGCTGTCTTTTGGACTTCATCTCCTGCAATCTTCTCAAAACCTTTCTCCTGTACCACAGTGATGACATCTTGTACTGCAACATCCAAAATAATTTGAGCTTTGGCAGAAACTAATATATCATCCATGTAATGAAAAATTATAGCATTAGGATGGCTTTTCTGGATGGGCAAGAACATTTGGGCTCCAAGCATTGACAAATAGTTGGGCTGTTCTTCATTCCTTGAGGCAACACAGTCCACTGGTACCTCTGTTAAGGTGCTTGTTGGTTAAAGAGAGGATGGAAAAGGCAAACAGGGGGAGCATCATTGGCGTGCAAGGGGATGTTAAAAAAGCAGTCTTTTAAATCTGTAACAACCATCTGCCAATCTCAAGGTAACATGGAGGCCGAGGGCAGGCCGGGCTGGAGGGGACCCATGTCCTCAATTACCTCACTGATTTTCCTGAGGTCCTGCAGGAGCCACCACTTGTCTTTGTTTGGCTTTTGTATGACAAAGACAAGTGTATTCCAGGGGCTAGTAGATGGTGCAATGTGGCCCAAAGACAGCTGCTCCTGAATGAGGGACTGCAGCGCCTTTAACTTTCTGCCTAGGAGGGGCCACTGATCCACCCATACGGGGTCGTTGGTCTTCCAAGTTAACTTAAGTGGCCCTGGCTAGAAAACCTGAGATGTTGGTAGGACCTCTAGTCTTGTCCCCCGTTGGAACAAGAGGTCCCTTCCCCAAAATATTTTTGGTGCCTGGATGACAAATGGTCTTACTGTAGCAACTCTGCCCTCAGGATCTCCCACACAGATGGTACCTTGATTCTGAAAGCTGGTAGTGGCTTTCCTGATGCCTGAAATTACCCCAGCAGCTGGAACCAGGGGGCGTTCTTTTGGCCAATCAGAGAAGCAAATTATGGTGACATCAGCTCCCGTATCTAATAGTCCTGAAAGACATATCTTTCTCCCTTTACATGACAAAGCACACTTTAAAAGGGTCTATTTTGGCCTGTAATCTGTGCCCACATCACCATTGGATCAGCTGGTGTGGTGACCATGACTGGGAGGAAGTAGGCTTGGGCTATAACTGTTTCTTTTGGAATGAAATGGGGAGGGTCTAAGCATAAAACCTGGACAGTTATCTCCTGCAGAGATGTCAAGGTGACTACCTCAGGTAGTATGGTGAGTCCCTCCATCCCTTCACCCGTGTCTCTATGTCGTTCTCTCCATGTGTTTTCACCTTTCCCTTTCTCTGATTCAGGAGAAGATTGGTTCCTGCAGGTTTATCTGTTCTTAAATGGGATTCTACAGCACTGAAAGAGTTAATCTTATCTGGGCCTTGCATTAGGAAATGGTCTTTAGCTGTTGGTCACCTTATCTCTGCTTGGCAGCAACCAGAGCTGTTCATGGAGGAAGATTTTCTTGGCAGCTGCGCTGTAGCAGGGAGTGGCTAGGAGTTCAGCAGCCAGGCCAGGGCTCAGCAGCAGCATGCCACGGGCTGATGGCTTCCCCTACCCGGTGGTTGTGGTGAAAGTCAGCAGCAGCAGAATTTCAGCCAAGCCACGCCCCACCTGGCCTGGGGCTTAGCAAAGCCTGGCCTGGCCTGGCCAGCACTGCAGCAGAGCAGGGCCTGGCCCGGCCCTGCCAGGCCTCCAGTGCAAAACCAGCACACCTGGCCAGGGTCCAGGTGTCTGCTCAAAGGCTGGAAAGCAAGAGAGTTTTTCCTTGGGTTTGTTTGTTTTTAAATGTGATTTCACAGTGGGATGTCCAGCCTTCTTAAGTGGTTTAACAAGATGTCAATATTCAAAAGTAGCCAGCTGATTAGTTCTGTTGAGTCCAGAGGAAGCTGTCAGCAGTCCTCAAAGAGAATCACTTCCATAACTGATGGATTTTCTCTTTAACTAAAACCCAAGCTATGTTGAACCTTGACAGCATTTTAGCCACAAATCCTATAATGCCCTTTCAGAGCCAGGTCACGTTGGCAAAGGGCCTTCCAAATTTTCATCATTAATTGATGGGTGAAAATACTTGCTTGCTTCCTGGCCTAGGGGTCTCCCAACAATAGTTGCCCCACTGTAAGCACAATATTTTCATTTCCAAGCTCCCACAGGAGGTTTCCACCTGCAGTTACATTCCAGATCTGTTTTGTTGGATCTGGACCAGAACTTATTAAAAAGGGTTCGAATTTCATTCCAGTGTTGCCACTTCCACTGATAGTCACACACAACATGTGTCCTACTTGAGGAATTATCTCAGGGCCAGCTTAAAAATAAGTGGTTAAAAAACCTGTCCTTCCCCACTGCTTTACAGCCTTCAAAATCCCTTCAGTAATTATGGTAGGAACACCTTACCCAGCTACCATTAGTGAGCTTAATGCGCATTTGATTCCAGCTGCCTCAATTGCAAGGAGGGCAGTTGGGGGTCCAATGGTATAAACCCAAAGTCCAGTCACAAACGCTTTTTCTGACGTACACACCTCCTGTTCTATTTCAACAATAAATGCCTCTTTCAGAAAAATTAAGTCTCCATGGACTTCCTTCCTCATCCCAAAACCCAGTTCCATTATGGACCTCACTCAGGGTGCTGACCCATCATGTAGGCTCTACTGGGCTGGCCACCCATGGCCACTCTTCATATCCTCCTTGCCCTCTACAGACCCAGCAATTGCTAACGTTAAAGGATTTTGCTACTTCTTCTCCTGGGACTAAAAAACAATTCTCCCATCTCTGGCTCAAACCTAATTGACAATATAAAGGTAAGATCATTAAGAAAAACATTCTGATGGTGTAATCGCATTTCCTAATTTAATTTTCATATTGTCTTCCACACCACCTGTGGCGAGTGAAGGCACAGAAACAACTCAATGTAAAGAAAATAGTGACAGTGAGGACTGCCCCCCCCCCCCCCCCCCAATGACTTGAGATTCTAAAGGAGAGATGCCCACACAGACTGTTTCAGCAGGCAGTCTGTGGGTAGGCACACAGGGCTTCCCCTGATGTCAACACACTGGCTACTGCTCCATTCCGCCCCGCGGAATGTCAGTCACAGCTTCCACCCTTCTCCTCTAGCTGAGACGTCCAAATCTCCAGGCCTCTGAGACCTTGACGCCAGTGTGATTGGTCCACCTGTGTTCAGCTGTCTTGATGGCTGTTTCTGTGGTCAGTAACACTTGGAAAGGTCCACGCGACTTTGCCACCAGGGGTGCCTCTTTCCACTCCTTAACTGGGACCCAGTCTCGTGGCTGGATGTTATGAACAGCAAAGTCCAAAGGCAGGGTCTGTGCCAGCTGAGCTTCCTGTTGAAGAGATTTCACAGGAGATAGTATCGTGGCCACATATTGTTTTAAATATACATCACTTATTTCTACCCCCCACCCCACTAGGCTGAAAATTACAAGGGAAAGGAATTCCAAACATCAGTTCAAAGGGAGATAATTGAATATCTCCTCTGGTTCTGGCACTTACTCTCGCCAAAGCAAATGGCAACAGCCACACTCATGGCATCTTGATTTCTATCACCAGCTTTGAAAGGTGTTTCTTTATTTCTCCCTTCATTCTTTCAACCTGGCCCAAGTTCTGGGGGTGCCAGGAGGTATGGAGGTTCCATTGTATTCCTAAAGCAGTTGTAATGGACCTTTCCTTGAAGGATCTTTCCTGTGAAATGAGTTCCCCTATCAGAGTCTACTGCTTCCACAATCCCATATCTTGGAATTATTTATTCCAAAAATACCTTAATAACTGATCCTGTTGTTGCTGAAACAGTTGAAAATGCTTCTGGCCACCCTGTTAGCTAACATACTGTTACCAGAAGATATTTAAACCTTGATACTTGGGGCATTTTGGTAAAATCCACCTGGCATCTTTGGAAGGGATGTACAGCCCAAGGCCTCCTTCCTCTGGCAATTTTCCTTGCAACCCTGTTTTTGGTTCTAGCACAAATCAAACAACCCTCAATAGCTTGCTTTGCCAAAATAAGAAGACCCACAGCAACATATATCTTGAGGAAGACTTCTGCTAGTCCTCAAGAGCCCCAATCCTTCCCTTTGTGGAGTTGTTTTAATATTAAGGCCAGAGCTTTTGGTATCCACTGCTTACCATCCCTTGTAGACCAATTATCCTCTCTTTCTTCTGCCCCACTCTTTTTAATTATCTCAAGTTCCTCTGGTGGAAAAGACAGTTTCTCTTGCCCTAATCAAATACGCATGGTAATCACAAAGGCAAGCCAGACTGGCCTGGTTATTTGGGTCCCACTAGGGGTTCCCTTAGGGGATTGCATCACCCACAGTACGTGTGCTGGGTCCAGCCTCCCCCACCACTTGTGGATGCTCATCCTCCCACAGCTGCTGAGCTTTCTGAAAAATCATTAATTTCTCTGATGACCCAAACAAAATCCCCAAAAGAAAATCCCAGTCCTTCCGTGTATAACCCACATTTCCCAAATATTCCCCTATTTTTTCCCCCACCCCTATGGGATCATCCAAATATGGCGGGAAATTGCTTTTTTAACTCTCTTATATCCTGGGTAGTAAGTGGTACAATTACAAACCCAAACCCTCCCACTTGATCCCCAAGGGAACTTGGCATAGTGGCATCTGGTACCCCAGACTGTTGGGTCCAGGGGGCCTCTGATGTCCTATACTGAGTTCCTCTTCTAGTTCTATGGGATGATATGATATGCTGCCCTCCTCCCCTTTCACTGTCATTATCCTCAGATGGGGCTGTAGGAACAGCATTTCCCTGATCCCTTTGCTCTGGAAGTTGAGGATACGGGGGACCTGCAGCTGGCCCTGGGTCAGCTAGCAAAACTGGAAGAGAAGACAAGCAAGGTGCTGAAAAACATCCCAATCCTCACCATTTTTCTTTTCCTCCCCTTTTTCCTGTTCTTCCTTCTTTCTGAACACATAGACCTCTCCTGATGCTTGTTTCAACCATATCAATCGACATTCCCTTTCAATCACTACTTTCCAATTCTCTTCTAAATACCACCACATACTTTGACTTAGACAAAGTCTATTTCTTTCATAAGGTAGCCACTTAAGCCCCTTTGGCAATTCATACTTTGGCCACACAAAATAACTATATTCTACCATTCTTTCCCTGTTACCTCTGGGGGAATGCACAATCTGTCCCAAGACCTCAGCATTCTGCCCAAGGGACTCTCCGGGGGTACTATGGGATCATCATTCCTTTTGCTGGGATCCCTTCCCAGCTTTACCTTTGCAGCCTTCCATGTGTGCCTTGCTTTACCCGTGCTACCCTCCATGGATGTCCTCCCAGGTTTTCTCCTCAAAGAACCCATTTTACTCACTGGTGAGATTTTCAGTGGTCCTTCCCTGTGGACTCTTCACGGACCCCCCACGTCCATCACTTGTCTGTCTCCTGGACAGTCTCAGGACCCCAGTCAATCCCCCCAAACCAGCCGCCACTAAGGGGAGCTGATCACTGAAACTGGGTGACCTGCGCCTCCAGCTCCGCTTGTGCACAATGCCCCAAACAGTGGAAAGATCCCAGACAAATTCCCCAGCTTGTCAGGAAAATTAATCCACAAACACTAAAGATTTATGTCAAAAAAGGAGACAGAGGAGTCCTGTAATTTTATTCCATTAAATTCCATGGGGCCTTTCCCCTGGGGTATCTCAAAATTTTTAGGGGACATTTCTTTTTATCCTGGTTTCTCAACCGCATTTCCCTCTCTCTTTCCCCATTGGCTGAGGTATTTGAGAGGTACACACCACCTGAAATGCCTAATACAGACCCCCTTCTAATGTATACCTCCCCCAGTTTTTCTTTTTCCTTGTGTCACTGTTTGTTTTTTTTCTCTAAATCTAGAGATTCTGCAGAGTCTTGAGTGAGTAACAGTCTGTGTCAATTAGTGGAAATTCTATGGAATTTATGGTTACTTCCCATAGCTTCTTTCACTTCTCCATATGTGGCCTTATCTACCATCAGGGCCACAGTTTGTTTGTAAAGACACCTCCTTCTCTTTCCTTTCAGGGTCAAAAACCCAAAGGTGTAAAGGCAGGTGTGCAGTGAGAGAGTGCCAGCTCTGTTAGGGTGAGAACCATGGAATGATGGAATGGCCTGAGTTGGAAGGGACACACAGGGATCCTGGGAAACACAGGATCGAAAGCTCTACTGAAATCCAAAAATCTCAGATCAACTGGCTTTCCTTGACCAACTCTGTGGGTTAATGCGTTGTCTCAGTTAAGAGACAAATTTTAGGAGAAAACACGCTGGAATGAGCTTTTCCTCCAAAGAGAATGTCTCCAAAAATCCCTTTTTTGCCAATGAGAGGAATGAATACCCATGGATGAAAGTGAAGAAAAAAGTAAAACTCCTTATTAACAAAGCAAAATACCCACAAAGTACAGGAAAAAATTTGAACCTTACACCCCACTGCTACCTTGCTGCATGGTGTCACGATCTGCCCTTACGAATGGGATTCGTGATGGTTCATTACTTGATCTCAAGGTACAAAACACCAACAAGGGGTTTGCAGTGACAATCAAAACCAGTGTACTTCATGGAATAATCACAGCAAAATGCGTTGGAGGGGACTGGGGAAAAGAAAGCGAAAGAAACCTGTGGAAAAGGAAAAAAAAGGGTAAAGAGAGAAAGAGGTATAGCTACCAAACACAGAGGTGACGAAGCTCTTCAAGGTTGTCATGGTTTGGCGCTGGCCCAATGCCAGTGCCCCCATGAAAACATACCCTCCCTGGTCTCTGCTGTGAGATGCGATCAGAGACAGAGCAAAGCAGGCCTCTACTTATGAATAAAGGGGAAAAAAACTTTATTATTATATAACTACAATAAAATGAACACACAAAACAAAATAGAAACCTTTCAAAATGTTTCTCCTCCCCCCACTCAATTTCCCACATCATAAAACAAAACCTTAGATCTTTATCCAGTCCATCACCCTTCAAATAATCAACTCAGTCCATCTCCACCCTTCCGACAACCACCTTTCATTTCATCAAGGAGAGAGGAGTCCCTCTTGCACCACAGGCTTCCCCTGGAAACACAGCCGAGTTCAGTTGTGTTTCCACGTCACTCAGCAACCACCTTCGTGACTTCTTCCTTCCATGTTCAGTGCTCTCACCACTGCACATGGACCAGAGCTGCTTTTAGGGTTTCCCTTTTCAAGGATGCTTCGCCCAGTTCCAGGAGAAAACGACAGTCTCTCACCTTTTTGGGACACTAGTCCCCCCCAATATTTCACCCCCTGGGGCCGAGGGGTCTCGAGAGCACCATCACCTCATCACCTGTCGTCTCCGCTCACATCGCTCCTTTGGCACCAAGCCACCGCCTCCCCCTAAAATGCAGTCTCTGTATTATGGGAAAGGTTCTGTCCATGGCCATACAAGAAAAGTCCAGCCAAAGGCCACTCCATCATCTCCTCCCACCTAAGATTCTTTTCAACTTCTCTCAGTCGTTCTTCAACCTTCACAGCTTTCATCACACTTGCGTATTTCCTCTTACTTTATCCTCGTCTCTCTTTTCCTTCAACTCCCGGAGGATCAGCATTTGCAAGGTTTCCTTCATCCCACAGAAGGGTTAAAATCACAGTCTCTACTCGTCCCGAACTCCCACGCTGGCTCCGCCGGGCACTCTTCCCACTGCCCCCCCCCCACTTCTCCTTCTCGGCCAGGCCAGTGCTATCAAATTTCAAGGTAGCACTGGCACCTCTCTCTCTCTCTCCCCCTCCTGAGAAAGGGGGGCTGCCTGATGCCTCTCCAAGTTCTTCTACCCTTCCACCTCCGTGGGGAACTCACTCTTGTCCTGCCAGGGCCAGGGGCCTTCACATCCCTTCCTTGCCCAAGGCTCCGGCCTACCTCCCTCCGGCCTCGTGGCTTCTCCTCCCCCGCCCAGCCCACAGCTGGGCAGGGGAGGTCTGACCTCTCCATCCACCGGAACCAAGAGAGAGTTCTCCTGGGAGTTCCTTGCTTTTAACCCCTGTGTTCTCAGAGGCGTATCCATATCCTCAATGGCCAAACCAGGTGCCAATATTCACATCTGAGCACCTATTGGTTTGACCACCACCACCTCCCAAAAACTCACTTCCTCTCAAACCACGACAAAGGTCCAGTTGAGGTCCAGTCGAGGTCCAGTCGAGGAGTCACTTCTGAGTTCAGGGAGATCTTGATCTCAGGCTAACCTGGGGGGTTTTTATTAGAATTTTTCTATTGAAAGTTGGGAAGGAGTCGGGGGGGGAAATACAATGGTCTTATGATCTCATCTGGTCAGCAGTGAGCAAGGGCTATTGTCTTCTTGGTCCAGTGGTCACACCTGCAGCTACTTGCCTCCTCCACACACCCTCCCCCCTGGGTTAGAAGTTTCAATCTCAGTCCTTAGGAGAAAAAGAGGGTTTTCTATATAAGGGTCTCATGTCTCAGTCTTTGAGGGAAAGACTTCCTATCTCAGTCCATCTGTCGTGGTGGTTGTAGAGTAGATGAAGTGTCTTCTGTGGAGACCACTAAAAGGTCATTCCAGAAAAGAGTCCAGCCAGGTTTGGGGGTGGAAAACTCCAGGCCATTGTCGCAGAGCAAGATGCAGGCGAAGAAAGGTCAAGGTGCCCCTTCTCCTTTCACCAGGTTCAGCGTACCATGGGGTGGACAAACACACCTGCGAGCAAGAACTCGAGCTCCAGTTCAGAGGTCCTGGCAAGTTCCTATCAAACCAGGATGTCGAACTGGATGTTCAGTGGTCTAAAAATGAGGCAGATGAGAGTGTTTTTGGACCGAGTATCACACATGGCCAAGGGGCAAAGATGGTGGCTACCCTTCTTTGTCTCAGGGGATGGAAGGAACAGGAGTTCATACAGGCACTCGAGCAGAATAGGTGGGAACCTTTCTAGCGTTAGTCTTTGCCTCTCAGCAGGCGGAAGTGGTGGGTTTAAATGTTCTTTCTCATGTTGGTCCAGCTTCTCCGAGATCGGTTCAAGGTGACCCTCCTCGGCTCCTTGGATGGGCTGAAAAGAAAAACAAGCCAATACAAAACAGTTCAAGGAAAAAGGAAAAAATAAAATAGCCACTGAGAAGACTTTCCAGTACAGCATCCAGGCTAGGAGAAGGGAAGGAAAGAAACTTCTTGCTTCAAGCTAGCAAAAAAAAAATTAATCCAACAAAAGGAACAATGTAGAGCTCTGGTCTGCACTGCTAAGCACCCAGACAGAAAGTTTGAACACAGCCTGCCTAGGGTTCCCAGGCTTTGGCCTTGCTCCCTGGTTCATCTTAAATCTACAGCACTCTTTCTGGGCATAAAGCAGATGATTAGAAAATACAGTATCATCATAAAATCACCCCAAGACACACATTATAAATGGAAATTCTGGGTGATGATAGGCAGACAGACTCCACAACTTGTAAAGTTATAAAGTAGGTATGTATTTATTCAGCATCAGGAACATGTGGGACCTCCCCACAAAGGCAAACACGTCTCCCGCCTCCCAAGAAACCTAACCCTCTTTTATTCTCTAAAATGTTACATATGCATCAAGTTTCACAATAGTTCCACGCCTATCCATTTCCTAGCCCCGCCTAGCCCCACTTCATATTATAATTAGCTTATGTCAGAAATGAGAAGCTTGACTCAGCCAATATATCAAGCAGTAATTAAATTTATTAATTGATATGGCACAGTATGAGCAAAAACAGCTCTGGGTTGAGTGGTGGGGGTTTTCCCCTCCAACTGCACACTGATTGCTGAGCTTGGCTGGTATTTATTGATCATATTCATGCATATTCATAAGCTTTCTCAGCAGTTTCTATTTCCAATTTTTTACAGCACTTTCTATTTCCAAATGTTTACGTAACAATTCTATACTTCAGGATTGTAAATCTATGATGGTGATGTTTGGTTCCTTTCCAATTTCTATACTCTGTTGGGATCTAGATAGGGTTTAGATATCCCAGGATGTGTATCTTAGATGGTGGGGCCCAGCTTCTGTTTTCTAAGACCATTAATCTATGACAGTGATGTCCAGCTTTCCTTTTTGAAATCATCAATCGGCAACGCTGATGTCCATGTTTTTCACTGTTTCATTAGGAGACTTCCCTATTTTGTTTAAATCCTTTATACAGTCTAAAGATCCTTAATACAAAGTAACATTCTAAAATGCTAAGCTGCAGTCTAAAAATACTTAGTACAAAATAATATTCTAAAGTTATAACTCAAGGGTTCTTTTTACAAAATAGTTTAAGACTCATAATACTTAATTGCAAACAAAAGGTTGGTTCAAAGGCCTTCTTCCATGCTTTTCTTTCCTCGGTTGTCTATTAGAACTCATCATTATAACTGTCCCATGGCTGTGTTCCACACATTTCACAACCACAACTACACAGGTTACTTTTATTTACCTGACACGAAACACAACTTTGTATTTTACATCTGTTTGTCTGTATGTGTCTGTGTGTGTCTGCGTGTGTGTGCGTCTGTTTGTGTCTGCGTGTCTCTGTGCCTCTGTGTCTCTGTGTTGTCTTTGGGACACACACTCACATTCAGGCTTGATCTTGCAAACAGGAAAGCAACAGGCACATTCAGGGTGCTGGGAAGGAGACCCTGGCTCTTGTACCAGGCCTGGTTCCAGCAGCTGGGTGGGAGCAATCCCCAGAGCCAGGCTGCTGCAGAGCCTCTGCCAGGAGCCTGGGGCCCCTGACAACAACTTAGGGTGAAATGATACAGGAAATAAATAGACTCCACAACCTGATGTAGTTATGAAGTGAGTATATATTTTCAGTGCCAGGCACAAGCGAGATAGCTCTTGTGAAAACTTGTGCCCCGAGTCCTGGTCTGAGCTACATTTTTATTCGCAAAGGTGTTCCATATACATGACATTGCACAACCTTTCCATGCATATTCAACCCCTGGCACCGCCTGTCCTCGCCTAGCATGGGAATTAGATCCACACCTTTCTGAGCATGCATTGTTCATGGTAGTGGTCGCAAGGGATTCTTTTGGTGGTCTCTGAGACTGAAGGCCGCGGTCTTCCTCATGACTGAACTTTTGAACTTTTCTCCTTTGCGCGTCCGCTTGGGCACTTGTGCTTATCTGAGTACATCTGTCGATTTTGGTCACATTTGAGACAGAAGAGCTCCTTTATCTCGGTTTCTTGCATTCCTTGGTCTTCTCCCAGTATTGCTCTTTATCGCAAGAAGCTTCAGAAATTTGCATTTTCCTCTGCCCTTTGTACCATGGCAGAGGTTTCTAAAGTAAAAGGTTAAAATTCTACAAGCTAAAATTTAAATGCTTAATTCATATTGCTAACTTAAGCCAACTCCCAAAACTTCCATTTCAAGGGAAAGTCTCTGTTCTTCCTCCACAGCCATGGCTTCTCAGGAGGACACACAGGAGGGGGATGCAAAGGCACAGCTCCTGGCAGAGGCGTTTGAGAAGGAAGGACTGGAAGCTGCATACTGGCTGCCCAAAGCTTCACAGATCCTGGGAATCAAGTGCAGAGAAGCCCTGCAACATCTGGAATACAAAGATTACCTCAAGCTGGAGTGTGAGGCACAGCATCCCTGGGAGAAAAAGGCACTCCAGAGACTCCTGAAAATAACAAATGACAAAACAGCCTCTGAAGAGGTGCAGGAGAACTTGGAGAAGACAAAGCAGAGACAAGAAGAGGCCAAACAAGCTCTGAAGGATCTGACAGAAATGCTCAACAGCGGCAACCACAGCCAGGATGCTCTGAGGGAGAAAGCAGAGACTCTGTGGCGAGCCATGGAGATACCCAAAGAGTTCTGGCCACCACCAGAGAAACCCTTGGCATATCAGCTGGAGAGTATGCAGAAGCAGCTGGAACAGCAGGAGCTGTCAGCAGGCAGGAGGGAGAAAATCCCTGACACAGAGGTGCTGAGGCGGGCGTCGGGGGGACTGGCCCTGCAGGGCATCTACAGAACCAGCAGACCTGAAGATGTGTTGGCAAGGCGAGAGCAGCTCCTCAGGGTTCCTGAGGGCTTCCAGCTGGCCGGTCCGGAGCAAGGATCGCTGCTTGAGAGGAAGGAGTTCTCCTCCTCTGCAGCAGAATCCACTTTCACCAAGTCCATGGAGCAGCTGGGGTTCAGCATGAGCGTTTCTGCCAAATCCTCATTCTGGGGGATTAATCTGGGAGCAGGCG
Organism: Motacilla alba alba; assembly: GCF_015832195.1. Classification (NCBI taxonomy): domain Eukaryota; kingdom Metazoa; phylum Chordata; class Aves; order Passeriformes; family Motacillidae; genus Motacilla; species Motacilla alba. The sequence continues at coordinate 864,689 of NC_052018.1, forward strand.
TAGATCACAGCAGCTCCTCACAGTCACAGGACACCCACCAGTCCCTCTCTGAGCAGAGCTACTTTTGCACCACCAAGTACCAGTACATCCCTCTGGCCTCCTGCTACTTCCAAAGGCATCAGCTTCGCCTCTCGGATGCGGCTCTGCAGGAGCTGCAAGACATGGAGCAGCTTTGGAGCTTCAGATGGGAAGAAGACAACCCCATCTTGGTGAAGATGTGTGAGAGCTTCTTCAGTAGGTTTGGGTCCCACGTATGCCAGGGTCCCCTCCACTTTGGGGGGATATTCTGGTGGAAGGCTTCTACAGAAGGATTCCGAGCTGAGCAGTGGAAAGTTATAAAGCGACAAATGACTGAAGCACTGAATCGCTTTGTTGGGGCAAGCTGGGGTGCCTTCGGAGCAAGTGTAGAAGGGACCCTGGATGTTTCCAAATCCAGCTCACAGGCATCTGTCCTGGGGAGCGCTGGAGAGAGTTCTCATACAGTGATTCAGCTCTACGTGGTGAACACAGGGGGCCCAGCAGACACAGCTTCCCTTCCTCAGTGGAAAACAGGGCTCGTGTCTGATAACACAACGTGGTGCGTTATCGACCGTGGCTTTCAGCTGATCCCAGTGTGGGACATCATCCTGCGCAATCACTGTGGGGATTTTAAGTCTGTTGGTCAGATGAGCAGAGCCCTCAGGGCTGGGTACAAAGCGCTGACAAATCAGAGCATCAGCACCATTTTTGGAGAGGAACTGGGCAGTGCAGTGCAAGAGGCCAGAGATTTCATGGGGACTGTGAAGGCCGGGGATGTGACGAAAGTGGATGAAAGGAAGCTGCTCATGCTGATGGAGCTAAAAGACTATCTGAATGCAAAAACCGGGAACCCCAGTGTGTGGATCAACGTGTGCCTGTCGGACAAAGCCCTGCAGGACTTCCTGGTGAACACCGTGAGCAGCTGCCAGGAGTCACCTCCAGAAAAAACCACCTCTATCAAGGCAATGTTGAGGAGTCTCCTGAATCCTCATATCTACTCTGTCAAGGACTTCCCTGAGGCTTCCTTCATTATGCAGTGGGTCTTCCAGACTGAGCACCCACTTCCCAGATCTCCCAAAGTCTCTGAGGTTCAAGGGCTCATCAAAACACTGCAGCAAATGAAGGAGCACATCCATGCTGTCACCTATGCACCAGGAAGCTCTGCTTCTGACGTTCATGAGGCAAAGATAGAAGCCACCCTGACCAGCAGCCTCGCCATTTATTCCTTACTCCAGTCTCTCCAGGAACAGGCTCAGAAGGACATGGAACTGTTGGTGCTCTTGATTGTGACCAGCACAGGGTACCAGGTGGAAAGCAGCACTTTTCAGCACCTCCTTGGACACCCAGAAATTCACTACATGGCCAAGGAAATGGAAGCGGCACATGCGGAGTATGTGAACCTGAAGGAGCAAGATGCCAACAGAGCTGAGGCCTTCCTCCTGCTGACGGGTCTGACTGTGACACCCAAATGTCAAGAGCTGTCCCCAGAGCAGAAGAGGGAGCGTTTACTTTTCATGGAAGATCACATGAAGGGCTTGTGGTCCACACAGATAAAGAATCTTCTCCAAAAGCACAGTGGAGACGAAGACTGGGAGAGGCTGGAAGGGGACTTGGACTCCTTGATCAGTGAGTGCTTGGATGACAAATGGGATGAACAGAGGACCCAGAACATACTCAGAGACTTGGAAGACGCTTTTCCATCACCTGAGGCCCCCGGTCATTCCCAGTCCAAGTCAGACAGCGGCGAATTCAAAGAAAAGGAAGCCATTGCAAACCAGGAGTTCCTCCAGTTGCTGAAACGCCTTGGACTGGAAAGTCACTATCCAAGGAAAATGGGGTTAGGAGATTTCCACACCATCCGCAAGACATCTCTGCAGGACAGCCAGCCCAGCCAGGACAAGGAACTGCCATTTTACTTCTTGCAAAAGCTGTTAACCGTGGATTACCAGGTGAGGTACCTGACTTTGTGGGAAAGAAGTAATCCCGGCCTTTCACCTGTGCCACAAACCACAGAGCAAGAGAACCAACAATCAGACTCCTTTGAAAATTTTCTTGTTAAGCTGAGGGAAGAAGCCCCTGAACGTGCAACTAGGGGCAGCCATGTGCACCCCATGGACCTGCAGATGGCCATTTTCCATTGTGCTGATGACTTCCTGAGACAGACCCTTGCAACCAAGCTGGCATTCTGCCAACTGGCGCTGCCTCTGCTGGTGCCCAACCCGAGCACTTCACGCATTGAGTTCCCACTCTATGCCCTCAGCCAAATCCAAAGGAGCTGGAAAGAGGCGGACAAGTCAGCAAAGCAGGCTGGAACAAAGAGTTACAGCAACAAACTCATCTTTCAGGCACAGACACCCATCGTGTCCTTCATCCGCATTGGCAGCTCAGACTCCTCTTCCAAGTCCCAGCTCCTGAACACTCTGCTGAGCAAACGCAAACACGACACTTTCTTCCACCGCCACTGCAAAGGTAGCACCAGAGAGTGTTTGCTGATGGAAGGGCTGGTGGAGATCGCCTGGTACTGCCCCCGTGGCAGCCCAAATGACACCTTTGATTGTTGCGTGGCTTTCTGTAACCTGCATGGAGACGCCAGGGATCATGGAGCACAGCTGCAGTTCCTGCAGGAGATATCTGCTGTCAACGTGGCTCTTTTGTCTGATTGGGAGCACATGGACAATCGGGGGAAAAATGTTCTGAAGGACCTATGGCAGTCACAAAGGCCTTTGGTTTGTCTTCTCACAGAAAAAGAGAACGTGGCAGCTGGACAATCCAGAAAAGCCATAACAATAGGGATCAAGAACAGAAACGAAGCAGAACTGATGGAGCAGCTGACCAAGACGATTGGAAATCTCCTGGAAGGGTCTGATCCATGTTTCAGCCTGGAGGCCTGCGTGGACAAAGCTCGTCAGCATGGATTCATAGTGGATGCAGATCAACCCGCGTGTGTGACAGCCAAAGCAAAGGCAAAGGAGCTGGTGGAGCTTCTGAAGAAAGAGAAGCTGTCCAAAATCAAATCCCAGCTACTGCCGCTTCAAGGAAAACTGTGGTACCTGTGGTGCCAAAAGGACAAAGAACTCACTCGCTTACAGGAGAAGAGGAACAAGAGCATTGAGCATCATCGCAGCCAAATTGAACAAGAGAAGAAAGCAATAAGAAGAAAGCAACTTGAGCAAGCTTTCCCTCTCAACACACTGATGAAATCATTCCTTGGCTTTCTCCAGGCCCAGCCAGTAGATACCAAGAGATACTTCCTGCAATGGATGAAGGTCTTTATGGATGAGCTGTCTTGTGGTCGCCTTGAAGAACTGAGGAGAGACTATCACAAGTTATGGTCTGAAATCCTGTCAAGAAAGAAAAGCGAGAAAAAATCCAGTGGCAATGCTGAGTTGCTGAGCCGCTTGGATGCCCTCTCTGATGAAATCAACGATTCATCCATCGGCCTGGAGCACCTTCTGAGAGAGGCAGGGCAGATTTATGAAGCTCTGCAATTACTGAAGAAAAAGAAAGACAATTTTGTCAAACTGCCAGAAATTGCAGCAGATCTGATGGTTTCAGGGTATCCCGTGGAGCTTATGGACGGGGATGCTTCTTACCTGCCCTTGCGCTGGGTGGGAGCAATCTTTGACAGCTTAATTGAGAGGCTGGGGGACAAACGAGTGTTTGTGCTCTCCGTGCTGGGCATCCAGAGCACGGGCAAGTCCACCCTGCTGAATGCCATGTTTGGTCTGCAGTTCAACGTCAGCGCAGGGAGATGCACCCGCGGAGCCTTCATGCAGCTCATCCCAGTGGCAGAGGAGCTGCAGCAAGACTTGGGCTTTGATTTTGTGCTGGTGGTTGACACAGAGGGACTTCGTGCCATCGAGATGGCCAATAAACACTCCCTCAACCATGACAACGAGCTGGCCACCTTTGTCATTGGTGTCGGCAACTTGACTGTGATCAATATCTTTGGAGAAAATCCGTCAGAAATGCAAGATGTTCTCCAGACAGCTGTGCAGGCTTTCCTGAGGATGAAGAAAGTCAATCTTTCCCCAAGCTGCCTCTTTGTCCACCAAAACGTGGGAGAAGCAACTGCCAAGGAGCAGAACATGGAAGGACAAAGGCGTTTGCAGGAAAAGCTGGATGAAATGACCCGAGTAGCTGCCCAGCCGGAATTCTGTGACATCTCCTCCTTCAGCGATGTCATTGGCTTTGATGTCAACACCCACATTCACTACTTTTCTCAACTGTGGGAAGGAAGCCCCCCAATGGCACCACCCAACCCCACCTACAGCCAGAATGTCCAGCAACTCAAGAGCAAAATCCTCCAGGCTGCCAAGAAGCAGTCGCAGCGCGGCATTTTGAGGTTCTCGAGCCTGAAAGATCGTATTGGTGACCTCTGGAATGCTTTGCTGAATGAAAACTTTGTTTTCAGCTTCAAGAATTCCCTGGAGATTGCTGTCTACAGGAGACTGGAAAGTGCCTTTAGTCAGTGGACCTGGAGGCTGAGGAGTCACATCTTAGATGTACAGATGAAACTGGACAACAAAATTCGGAATGGGGACTTGCAGAATGTCACCAGAGAACACCTGGAAGGGCTGGTGCAAGAGACAAGTGATGCCATTGAGAAAGAAGTTGAAAAGTATTTCAGGGAAGACAGAGGCCGTGAGACACTGGTGCAGTGGAAATCAGACACAGAGCTGAAACTGAAAGAACTAAAAGAGACTCTTCTCCATGAAACACAAAAGAAATGTGAGAATCTTATTGAGCTGCAGAAGGAGCAGAGGAAACTGGATGCAAGGAAGTTGGAATATGAAGATGAGCTGCTTAGAAAGAGTCGGGAGCTGGCTGTGAGTCTGAAAGGGAAGAGCCTCAGTGAGAGAGAACTGAAGGATAACTTTATTCTTTTCTGGAACAAGTGGATTGCTGAAGTCTCCCGTGCTGTTCGTCCTCGAGAATGGGTGGATATTGATGCAGAAATCGAAGATGTCCTTGTAGAGCACTTTAAGGAGCCGGGCATCCATGCACGGATCAGGTCATTTCCCAAAGGCAGAGGGTTTTATTTTGATCCAGAGACACACATCACAAAGAAAAAGTATTTTGGCTTTATCCCAGGTCCCAGGAGCTTTTCCAATGCTGATGTGATCAACTTTCAGCACATCACAGACAACATCATAGAGTGTGTGAAGGCAAACATTGCTAAGAAGGAAGAGGAGAAACGTGATTACAGTCGAAGTTTTATTCATGAAATACTCAATGTAGTACAGAAGGGTGTGAACTCTTTCCCCAGCAATGCAACCTGTACTTTTAGCAGAGAGTACAGCATAGATTTGTCTCTTTATCTGTGCAGAATGGCAGCAGGAAGGTTTAAAGCCATGCACGAAGCATTCCAAAAGGCAAATGACCCAGTTGTGTACCTGAGCAGCAAGAGAGAAGATTTCTTCCAATGTTTCCAGATTTCCTGCCAAGGAGCCACTTCAATCACAACTTTTGCTGTTTTCCTTTGTGACAAGATTGAGCCAGCTCTTCGCCGTGCTGTCTATGAGAGGACAGCTAAAGACATCGCTGAGGACATGCGGGACAAACTCCCAGATTTCCAGGGCAGCAGAGCCAATCTGGAAGTTTGCATCCTGAGATTCCTGGCAGAACAGGAAAATTTTGAGTATTTCAAGCAGTACCTTACATCTCCAAAACAGTATTGTGAGAGTTACATTGAGACACGAGTTAGGAAGCACTGTTTAGATGGAAGGAGACTGAGGATGTTTCTAGATTCCTCTCTAAATCTTCACTATGCAAACATCCTTACAGCTGTTTCTTTATCAACGCTAATTTTCAAAGATAGAAAAGACAGAGGAGACAAAATCTCTCTCTGGCTGGATGAATTTTGCAGGGAACTGTCAGAGGTGATCAACTTGCCCAGAAGTGACCTGAAGGGCATCGAGCACCAGGAGGTCACAGACATTGAGTTCCTGAGCAGTGCCATGGCAGAAGCTCTGGCTGCCCTAAAGGACAGGCTCATGAAAGAATTGGCTGGTGCTGACCTGAGCTCGTTTCCAAGGCAGCCTCACACCATCCTGGCAGAGCATTTTTCAGGATGCTGGGCACAGTGTCCCTTTTGTGGGGCTGTCTGCACAAACACCATGTGGAATCACGATGGAGACCATCAGGTGGTTTACCATCGCCCACAAGCTTTGACTGGACGCAAGTGGCATAGGACAGACCACCTGGTCATTGACATTTGTTCCAGCCTTGTTTCAAGCAATGTCGTGTTTGGAGTTGGTGGTGGTGAATGGATGCCATACAAGAGATACCGTGATGCTGGACCCCCTTATTCGACTTGGAACATTCTTCCCGATTCATCCATGCAGGCGTACTGGAAGTGGTTTGTGTCTCATTTCAGGACACAGCTAGAAGCTTTGTACAATCGGAAATTTCAGGGCAAAGGAGAAATCCCTGAGGCATGGCGGAGAATTACCAAGCAGGAAGCACTGTCTGAGCTGGAGAAGCGTTAGGCCACGTCCTTGGGGAGAAAGAACCACAAGAGCTTTGCAGTTTAGGGGACCTTTGTATCAGGCTCTCCACAAAATGCAGTTACAATGATGACGCTTTCAAGTCCAGAAAATAGAATGGTATCCAATTGCTCCCAGATTCGGTGAAATTAGGCGCATTACTGCACCCATCACTCAGCAACTCCCTCACTTCATGAGAAAGCCAGAATCCTTTTGCCTGTTTGCCATAAACACTTTGCTTTGTCCTAGAGCCAAACCAAACCCCTTCCTTGGGGATGTCCAATCTCATGGCCAAGCCTGAGCCCCAGGGCCAGGGATGGGGCAAAGGCAGCGCTCCAAGCACTCCTTGGATCAGCTGCTGTGAGACAAGAAAGGACAGTGCCCCAAAGGCAGTTTTCCTGCAGCAAGGAGCTGTCCTGCTCGGAGAAAGGCCTGTGGGACCTGAGGCCAGCTCCACGTTGGCTGCAAGCTGGGCTGCTTGGCTTTTGGGCGTCATCCTTCCCTCCCTCACTGCAGCCTCCTGGATCAACTGAGGCCGTTCTCCCAGCAGGAGCTGTTGTGCCTGCGGGCTCAGGAAAGCAGTGACATCATCTCCCCGGGGCCCAGGCAGTGTTTTCACTCCCTGTCTTAGGGGTGCTGTGTCTTTGTGCAGGGCAGCTGCTCCTGCTCAGGTGCCTGGGGCTGCTGCCCTTCCCTGCAGCCCTCAGCCCCAGCAGGAGCTGCTCCTGCCCTTGGCCTCTCTGCTGAGTAAAAGCCTTTGGAATGCCCCATGTGGAGAATGCTGTCTGCCAGCACCTTCTGCAGCAGCCCTCGGGGCAGTGCTGGTGCTGTCCAGGCAGGCTGGTGGCACCGGAGCAGTGCTCTGGAGAAGGTGGCACCAGCTGGCTCTGCCCCAGGGAGCTGTGGGGGCTTTTGCTGTGCAGGTGCTGCAACCCCACTGGCAATGGGAGGGCCAAACCCTCCTGGAGAGCTGCTGAAGGGCTGCTTCAGCCTCATCACCTGCAGGCTCTGCTAATAAAGGAGTTGATTTGGACTGGTCTGTGTCTCCTTTGTGTTCAGGGGAGGCACAGCTGGGGGTGACTCAAGCTCTGAGTGCTGCAGACAGGCAGGGGACAGGGAATGGTACTGGGGGAGGGGGTGTGACAGCAGAGGCTCTGCTCCATTCAGGCTCTCTGCTGCAGGAGCAGCTTCACTGTCTGCAGGGACAGCAGAGAGGACAGGAAGCCCCAAACCACAACATCCAGGGAAACCAATGTCAGTGGCAGGTGCCAAGAGAGGCAGGGCTGGGAACCAAGCCTGGCCAGTCACACACATGGAGGGATGAGAAGGTTGATCCCAGCGAGGTGCTCTGCTCTGGAGCTGCTCAGCTGGGATCCTGAGGGACAAAAGGGAAACGGGCCCAAACTCCACCAAGGCCAGCCCTGGCCAAGCAGACCCAGAGCCAGTGACAGGAGCCAGAGCTGGGCCGTGTGAGCGTGTGCTGCACGAGCTGAGTGCCAGGGACTGGGGACACCTGGGCTGGGAGAGGATTTGGGCCAGCTCCCGGAGCCAGACTGGGAGTGGAAGTGCCCCTGGCCATGGTGTCACCTCCTGGGCAGCGTGGGGAATGTCCCAGTGCAGCTACTGGAGTGACTGTAGGGGACTAAGTGCTACAACTGGGTGCGGTGGAAGGACCCAGTGCAGCAAGGGCGGTGGCCTCAGGCCTGGGCTGGGGTATCAGGAGGGCGCAGGGTCCCTCACCTGCTACGCTCACCTGTGCCAGCTGTCCCAGATCCCTCTCCAGTACAGCCAGACTGTTCTCTGCTCCTTTCCCTGTCTCTGCCAGGACTCCTCGGCCAAAGTCTCCCTCAGTGGCATCGTCTGGCACCTCCTTCCTTGCAGGCCCTGCTGTGGGGAGGAGCACAAACTGCTTAAAGGTCTTTTCCAACCTCAACAATTCTTGAATGCGGTGCCTTCCAGTGACAGTGGTGTGAAAAATGCATAATTTATGATTGGCTTTTCGCAAATATTAAAAAGAATACTGTATGTGTTAAGTTGGAACCTTATGCTGTATTAATCTCTTTTAAGTAGTGCTGTATTAATCTAACTAGTGTGGTAAATACAGTTTTTAGTCCATAGCATATTATTAAAATAGAAACTATGTGATGTAAGATACTTTTTGTAACTACCTCAAAGAATGGAAAAGATAATCAAGAAATTATTCGCATTATCCTCTCTGGATGGAGATAACAGCATCAGACACCAAGATCCTGAGAGAAGAATTATTGCCTCCTTATTGGGAAAGCTCAGACTTCGAGGAACCAAGAATGTTGATTTACAAGACTGGGCGGGGGGAAGCTGAAATTAGGGAGAAACACCCTTAGTTGAAAAAAAAAAATGAAATATAAATATGCAATAAATTATGGCTTTTATAGGGTAATCCTTTTTTAGCCAGGTGTGCTTTTTGGTGGAGTGCCAGGCACCCAGACATCCGTAACTCTTCACTTTTTATTGTCTCTTATTGTCCTAATTTTTATTACTATTTTCATTAGTATTAATTAAACATCTAAAATATTTTAAAAGTGAATTACGTTTTTAACACTGAGATGCAGCAGCTCTCTCCCAGGCTGCACCAGTTGGACTAAGGGTGCAGTGACCCTGTGTAACACCCCAGAACATTTAAATATAAGGGGCTAAACTGAGGTTCTTTTACTCTGGCTTGGCACACAGGAGAAATGCCAAGCAGATATTCTTAAGAGGTCAAAATTACACAGAACTTGGATGGCAAAAGATAGAAAATCAAGGAATTGGATCAACTTTTTCCAGTCTGTGACACCCTGCCTGGGTCCTGAGGAGAGCTGATGGTGTTCAGGTGAGAGAGGAATGGAGGATTTGTCTTTATAACCAAACTGTGGGTCTGCTGGTAGATAAAACTAGCACTGTGAGAGGAAAGAAACAATGGGAAGGATTCCACTGATTGATAAATGGAAAAAGATATTTGCTTTTACAAGTAAACCAAGGGTTTGCTGATGAATGAAATTGGACATTGAAAGATGAAAGAAACAATGGGGAAAAGCCCTAAATTCCATAAGAATTAAAAATTAAAGGGGAGGGTTATACATTAGAGGGAAAATCTCTGGTATCAAGCATTTTGGGAAGTCTGTACCTCTCAAGTACCTCAGCCAAGGGGGAATGAGAGAACGGAAATGTGGCTGCGTCCTCCAAAAATTGGAGAGACCCCAGGATAATGTCCCATGGCCTCTCCCTTTCAAAAAAAGTCAAAGGACTTCTCTGTCTCATTTTGGACATAAACCTCTGATGTTTGTGGAAGATTGATTTTCCCAACAGGTGTGAGATTTTCCCAACACTGTGAAGCGGAGCAGGAACTCTCCAGTGGGGTTTGTCTGCTGCACACGCTGGGAAGGACATGGCTGGTGAAGAAGGCGGACATGGCTGGGCTGCCTGGCTGGGAGGAGCTTGGATGGGGATGGGAGAGGGGGTGGGGAGGCCTGAGAAGACCAATTTTGCTCTTAGTTTCCCTTCCTCCCCTTCTTCTCCCTCCCTCCCCAGAGAAGCTGTGGCTGCCCCATCCCTGGCACTGTCCAAGACCAGGCTGGGCGGGACTTGGATAAACCTGGCATACTGGAAGTTGTCCCTGCCCATGGCAGGGGCTGGCACTGGATGGGCTTTAGGGTCTCTTCCCACATGGAATCCATTAGGACTTAAGGAACTGAGAATGGTACAGGGATACTTTTGATCCCTTTCTGGCCCCTAAAGGAGATCCAAGAGAGATTCTTAGCAGGGCTGGAGAGCCAGGACATGGAGAATCGGTCCACAGTGGGATATTCGGAGAGTCTGTAGGGAGAGCCAGGGTGTGGGAAGGGGATGTGGAGGGAGTCTGGGGGTTTGGGACGGAGGCAGGGGCCACAGTGAAATCTGAGATTTAAAGGGAGTGAGGGGGAACCCAGGCTTGGGAAGTGTGGGAGGTTGTTATGTGGGGTTGTGGGTTCAGAGAAAAACACATGACACAGCAGAACAAGAGTCATCAACAAACAGCAATGAGTTTAATATGGCTGCCCTTTTATTGGGCATTTGAATTTCCTGGGCTTAGATAGCTGATTGGTCTGGTTTTAACACCGTCCAGCTCTTTGACCAGTGAGATATTTGCACCGTAGGATGGAACATGATTGGGTGAAATGAGTGTTTGGGCTTGGGTGAAATGCCTGTTTGGGCTTGAATGCAGCCTATCATTGTTCACCCAGGGAGCGGTTTATGGAATGGGGCTGGGTTTCTTATTTATAGCTGAATCAATTGCCCAACCACAGACCAGCTGTGCTGTGACAATTCCCTTTTCCTTTTTATTAAAAAATCCAAAATGTTCTCTGTTATCTTATCTGCAAGGGTCCTTTGCAGGTAGGATGACACAGATAACATGTATTGTATCAGGTGACCCCCAGCATTGACTCCATGATTTCAGAAGGCTGAAGAAACTCCTTATTAGGCTGTACTGTACTATACTACATACTACACTAAGACTATACTATAGAAAGACCTGTGACCCTTACGGGCAGTCACAACGCAGCTTTGACCTAATTGGTCAAGCAATCAAAACACCCTCACCAGGGTCCAATTAAGAAATCCCTTTTGGTAAACAATCTCCCTAACACATTCCACATGTTCCAAACAACAGATGCAGCAAGTGAAGATGAGAATTGTTATTCTTCTTTGTCAGAGCTTGCTCACAGACTTTCCCCAGGAAAATCCTGGGGAAAGTCTGTGTCTCTCTCTGTTCAAAGAATATGTGAATGCCACAAGCACAATTCTAATTTGAATGAGTGTCACTCTTGCGCCGAGAATAACACAGGAACAGGCGGGAGGCAGCATTGTAGAAAGAGCAAAGAAGGCTTTATTCAAGAAAATGGTGAGGTTTTTATAGAGTGATATGATAGATTCTATTTGAGTGGCAAACTAACAAAAACATCTTCCTTATACACTGTCCTTGAGAAGAACAGAAAGATGAAGTAGAAGAACACCACCTGCAGATTGTTTCTACTTAACAAGTTATCACATCCTTACAACTCCTCAAAATTTCTCACAAGCTGCTGTGAGAAATGCTTGCCGTTTCTCTCTCTCTCTCCCATGGCATTCACAAATGAGGTCTTTTATTTAATTGGAGAAACCTAGCTTCCCCAGCTAGCGATGTGTTCCATGTACTATTGGAGTTGCAGCACTCCCTTCCAGCAGCTGTTAGTGAGATCACAATCTGTCAGGCTAGCATGCTACAGGTTAGCTACTTATAGTTACAAGATACAACTTAACTCTGAAACTAAGAAACCATTTAACTCTTAGAAGCGTTAGAAAAAAACCCAATTACCAGAAAAATAAATTGCAAACAGAAAGAAAACTATTGCGAACAGAAAAAAACAGTTTGTAAACAGAAAAACCAATTTGTAAACAAATAGGGTCCTTAAACAATCTGTCACTTCAAGAGTCCCAGATTTCCAGGAGGTAGGTGAAGAAGTTGTTTCCACCACTGTTCCACACACAGCTCTACAATGGCTCTTGACAGGCCACCAGGAGGATGTTGCTTGTGGTCCTGGGTAGGATGGACCATATTAGGTCTTTCACCACTTATGACCTGAGCTCAGTACATGTGGGGCTGACTTTGAAATGTCCCCTGTTGTGGAGACCCTGGGGAGGCATTCCCTGGTCTAGGGAGACACAAGAATCTTCCCTCAAAAAGCTGTTAGACCCCATTGGCTCCTTCCCCTGTTCCTATGTCTGTTCCTATGTCCCTGAGCCACTCCCTCCCGATTCCCTGATTGGCCCTTATCTTTGTACTGCCCTGAGACCAGGGTCAGCCCCCAGCCCCTGGGGACAGAAACCTGGACCCTGAATGTGTGTGTGTGTCTGGGACCTGATCATCTCACCATGCGGATGAATAGAACATCTGTTGATATTATGCAAAGGTCCATTTTGCTTCCTTACCCTGGAGGATGTTAGCAGCAATTCAGCCTACCACAAATGGCGCCCGAACAGGGACCTCTTCTCCTAGAAAACATCTGCGCTAGACCACCCCGAGAATTTCATCGTCTTGCCCCAGTGTGGTGAGTGTGAAATTTTAGTTCCTTCCTCCTTTTACTGTCAGGTGTTGGGAAGAGACTGGGTTAAGATGAAAACAGGACTCACCCACGCAGAACAAGAAGTTCACCTCCACCTTAAAAAGTCTTTTCTTCAAGAAGATTTTGATTTTTCGTAGAGGGAGTTGAAGTGTTTTGTACACTGGTTATTTAAGCATTTTCCTTACATTTTGTGGAATGTAGTTCTAACCAATGACTTTCTGGAAATAGTTTGGGAAAACTTACGACCTGAAGAAGAACTCCATAAAGAATTCTATCCTTTTTTAAATATGATGATGATATGCATTCAGAATCTTGAGGAACAGTTAAAAAATAGTGAGCCCCAGCTGAAAACCCCTTCTCCAAGCTCTCCCGTCTTTACTCCTGCCACCCAGGTTTAGTGTCACTGCATGGCCGTGGCTGCATAGTCACATTCATGAGTTCAAGACGGTGGAGACTGCATGGCAGGAGCCACGGGGTCTCCCTTTCCACCCTCTGGTCTCCACGCCTCCACACCTCCTCCCACAGCTTCCACAGTCCCTGGAGTGGGTGGGGGGTGGGGGAGGCGTGTCAGAGGAACGGCCTCTGATTGGCAATATAAATCTGTACTAGTTTCTTACAACGAAGGGGAAAGAAACCCTACAGGCACTTGCAGTGCAGGAAAGGACAGTAAACAAAAGAACAGATGTGTTTACCTTGGTTGCTATAGCACCATGGGATGCAGTGTGGGTGGCAAGAGCCATCCTCGCTCCTACTGAACAGCACCAAACAGCGCTTCCTCCATGGAAAATGGATGGCCAAACCCGGGTCGCAGCAGCCTGCAGCACCGGGGCTGAGGGAGGACGGGCGAGACTGGCGGGCGGGCAGCTCTGCCAGAAGAAGGTTCAGAACTGCACCTGCCCATGCGGCCCGAGCTACTGCCACTGCTCCAGAAGCCCCGTGCCAGCAGTGTCCATGGGTATCAGCTGAGAGAGTTCCCTGAAAAAAAGCCAGGGCTCAGCATGGCCACCAGCACCGGGAGCAGGATGAACCCCACACAGCAGTGCACCAACCTCAACACCAACAACACGTCCAGCACCAGCAACACAAACCCACTGGCAAAGGTAAAAAAGTCCTTGCCATGAATGTTTTGGGGACAGTAAAACAGTTCAGTGTAAGAAATGGATATGGCTTCATAACCCAGAATGAAAACAAAGAAGATGTGTTTGTTCATCAGACTGCTATAAAAAAGAAGAACCCCAGGAAATACCTCCACAGTCCAGGAGACGGAGAAATTGTGGGATTTAATATAATACAAGGAAGAAAAGGCCCCAGAGCAGCTGATGTGACAGGACCTGGTGGAGTTCCACTGCAAGGTAGTAAACATGCACCAAACTACAAACCTGCAAAATATTGCCCACATCATAGAAGTCCTCCACACTCCAACCAAGGAAATAAAACCCAAATCCAACAATCAATTCCCAGCAACAACCTAAAAGCTGGAAGAGCACAGAACGCCGATGAACCTTCCTCCATCCAAGAGTCCACCTCCATAATGAAAGAACCTTCCAGTCCAGTAAGTCCCACTTCTTCTAATATACTTCCCCAATTCCTGTGGCCTCCCTGCCCCCTCCCTCTTTCCTCTTTGCTTTTCCATTGTCCTATTACCCCCTTTTTATGTTCCCACAAATTCCTACCAACTTTTTCCCCTTTCCATGTCGTCCCTCCACTAATCCCTTCCCCCAGAGTTCCTTCGTAATACCAGAGGGAGGGTGAATGGGAGGGAAAGAAAGGAAAGTTTCCCTAAAGTAACCATCTTTTTCTTAAAGTTAATGATTTCTATTTGGAGTTTCCAGCAGACACACCACCACTTACACTACCTCATACAGAGCCAATTACAGCCAACAACACTGCCTCAGGTGGCAGAGAACCAGTCCCTGCTGAAGAAACTTCTCCTGACTCAGTTTCTTGATAAACTGTGCTATGAAAACCCTGCATCCCTCCTGCCAGCTCTAAGACACTCCAGGAAATCTGTTGGGACATTGGGAACACAGAATTGTTTGTATTTGGAAAAATTCTCTTATGGGTGCTTTTGATTGTTTTTGTCATTTTGTGTTGATTCAGTTGATCCTTCAGAGAAGCTTTCTTAATAATATAAAAAAACAGGGAATTTTGAAGGCCCTGGGGAGGCATTCCCTGATTTTAGGGAGACACAAGAAGCTTCCCTCAAAAAGCTGTTAGACCCCATTGGCTCCTTCCCCTGTTCCTATGTCTGTTCCTATGTCCCTGAGCCACTCCCTCCCGATTCCCTGATTGGCCTTTTCCTTTGTACTGCCTTGAGACCAGGGTCAGCCCCTGGGCCCCTGGGGACAGAAAGCTGGACCCTGAATGTATGTGTGTGTCTGGGACCTGATCATCTCACTATACGGCTGAATAAAATATCTGTGGATATTATGCAAAGGTCCATTTAGCTTCCTTACCTTGGACTATGCTAGCAGCAATTCAGACTGCTACACTCTGTGGTATGGACTGGTGTGGATAGTTCACTTTTACATGGCCTTGTATCCTGGTTTTGCAAGGGAGACATTTGTGGAAGTGATGCAAAGCTTTTAGCCACTAGAAAGTTGTACATGCCTCTGTGAAAAACCCATGTTAAAGACTAAAGAAACCAGGAACTTCCTCTTTTCCTTCTGGCCTGGGAACAGGAATAAGTCCTGGCCTGGCCTCTGTCTCAGCTGGGCCAAATCAGGCAGGCTCTGCCACAGATCCTGGCCCCTTTCCGGAGAGCCCAGCGGGCCCTGTCCTGGCTTGGCCAGGCCCCACAAGCTGCCAGGCAGGGAGCGGGGAAGCTGTGGGGGCTCTGGCCGAGACAGGGCTGGGCTGCGGCTGTTAATATCTTTCCACAGCTCCTGCAGCAGGCTACCAGCCAGGGTCAGGTGACCATCTGCAGGCCCTGGATGAGATGTTAAATCTTTCAGTGCTTCAATCCTCCCTCGAGTGAAGGAAAGGAACAAAATGCAAGCATGTAAAGGAGCAACATGAAGACATCGAGGTCAGTGAAGAAGAAGTGAAGTCCCAGATGGGAGGGATGAGGAGATGCCTTGTTTTTGGAGCTGAAATCCTCTTGTAAGCTATGGACAAAAGACTCTTTTTTTCTTTATAATGCATGAAACTACAGGGAGATGAAGTGTTCAAATTGATATTGAGCAAAGGCCTCCACACTAAGATTAGCAGATGTTGTTTGAACAGAGAAGGAGAGTAGAATGGTCCTGGGCCCCCAGGAAGAGAAAATCTCTGTTCCTAGAGATGAAGATGATTTTAGAGACAGATAATGAGAACTTTTGCCTTTGAACAGCTCATCTTTAAAACAGTACCCCATAAGTTAACATGGCCCATAAACACAGCTGTGGGAAAAGCGTGTGGAAAATGGGAGAAACTATGTCCAGCAGAGCCAATCCCTGAAGGCTCTCATGATAGACATATGGCTAGCCCAATTAGAGAAGTTGGTAATCTCTCTGTGCTGACGTATTTAAAAATAAAAAAGAAAGGTATACACCATCTTTCTTCTCTTATGAGGGCTGGCGAGGCAGCCACCACAGCTCATCCTGACATGGCTGCTGGGGCCCATCCAGTCGTGGCTGCCAGGGGACCATTTCAGTGTGGCCTCCAGGGGCCATCCCAGCACCATGAGTGGCCACGCAGCCAGGACTGTGCAGCTGTGTCAGTGCCGGGAGCACCCATGCAGCCGGGGCTGTCTCTGCACGGTCTGCAGCAAACTGTGCCTGCGTGATGGCTTTTGACCAGCTGTGCTGTGGGCTGAAGGGCAGGGCGGCGCCAGCACCTTCTCCTTTTCAGTGCTCTGCACGAAGACAGGCGCTGAATGGAGCCAGCACCGTGGTGGCTGGCACCACCCACATGGCAGTAGTGGGGACTGTGTAGCTGACAGCAAGGGGCATGATGAACAATTCCCTGATATGGAGCCCAGGCAAGATCAATGTTTCAGTGCTGCAAAGCCCTAGAAGATCTTGTCAATTATTAGAACCTGAGAACAAACAAACCTATGGACAACAATTTTCTCTGGAGTCACAGAAAAGGAAAATGTGAAGACACGTGGAGACAACAACATGGTGACACTAAGGTCAGTGAAAAGGAAGGAGGGGGAGGTGGTGCTCGGAGCTAAGTTTCTTCTGCTAGACGTGGTGAGGACTAGAATACAACAGTTTTTCCCTGTAATTCATGAAGTGTATGGGGGGGATGCAGATATCCACTCACAGCCTGTGAGAAGAGGTGCTGATGCTGGAGCGGGTGCATGCTGAAAAACCGTAATCTAGTGGGAAAGTTAAACAGAGAGAGAAGACCCTTGCTTCCAGGGATAGACAAAGAGGACCCCTGCTTCCAAACTAGAACAGCTCATCCTTAAAAGACTACACCTCATGAACTAATGACCCATGAAAAAACAGTTGTGGGGAAGACTGTTTGCCTGTGGGAGGGACTCATGTTGCAGCAGGTTGGGTGGGACTGCTGCTCGTGAAAATTAAAAACATGCTGGAAAAATTCACAGAGAACTGTCACCCATAGGAAGAACCCCACAGCACAGCAGAAAAAAGAAACTCCTTCCGCTAAGCAAACTGAAAAAAGAATAAGACTGCCATGATTTGTCTCTTTGCGCTGTTGGTGAGAGGGAAGGATGGCCAGGAAGGGAGGGGAAAAAAGATGTTCTAAAAGTTTATTTTAGTGCTTATTGTCCTCCTTCAATTCAGTTAATCAATTTTCTTTCTACTGTTTAAGTTTGAGCCAGTTTTCCCTTTTGTGTTTTCTTGTAATCCTTATCTCACATTATGAGCTCTTCAGTTTTTTTCTTTCCTTGTCGCGGCAGGCGGAGATGGTAGAGTGCCATGAAATTCCCAGAGAAGTGTGTTTAGAAAGATGTCCTGGGTGCACAGGCACTTCTCGCTCTCACTGAGTGATTTCATCTTTCGGGTGATTTCAGCCATGAGCAATGCAGAAGGAAAGGATGGAATCTTCATTAGGGGTTCCACGGAGAGCCTTTATGGAGCTCCTACTGCCAAGGGGTCCAGACACAAAGAACTCTCCAGGCAGAGAGAGCAGGGATTTATATAGGGATAGCAAGGGGGGGGACAGAACATCAGAATGGATGAGATGAGGGCACAGAGATGGAACAAAGGAAAAGGACCAATGGGATACATTGAATCAACACACAGCAACAATGCATTCTGGGGGAAGCTTTTTTCCCTTGCCATGACTAGGAGGTTGTTGATTAAGGGTTGTCCCTCCAGGGGAGTGTGGTAAGTGTCTCCTCAGCCTGTTTATTGGCCTCCACATCCCTCCCTCTGCTCAACTACAGCAGAAGAGCATGAGTGAATAGTTTTCTTCATGAGCACCTGGTTTTTGGCTGCTGTCAAACTATGGAAGGGGGTTGCAAGGAAATCTGGGTTTTGGGGCGAGACTCCTGTGAGACATAGGGGTTTCAGGGTATGGAGAGCTCTGCAGTGAGACCCCGAATTGCGGGTGGTATCCGGGAAACACAGGGTTTGGGAGGATGGCTGCAGTGAGACCCGAGGTTTGTGTGTTGGGGGGACTGCAGAGAGAACCAGGATTTTGTGGCAGAAGTCTTGCATAGAGACCTGGGATTGGGAGGGCTGTGGGTACAGCAAGGACCAGTGTGGTAAAGGTGCGACCACGTGCGACATGGAACATCCCCCTTTCTAAAGGGGTCAGGGTGTGACTGGGAGCTTCTCCTCCTGGGCTGGGGTTCAAGGATGCAGTGGTGACCTATTGACACATACAGCGAGGTCTAGGGCTTTCCCCTAAATGAAAGGACCACAGAGGGGGCTGTGGGTTTCCAGGAGCAGGAACGGGAACTACCCCCATGGAGCTCAGAACCACCATGCTCCTGCCCCCGGCTGCTCCCTGCAGTCACACCCACGTTGTTCCTGTCCCCTCATGCCAAGCTGTGTCTTGTTCTTGGCTATTTTAGCCTTGGGAAATGCCTGATCCAGCAAAAATCTCAGTACTGGGTCACGTATTCCAGCCTTGATTTGGGCATTGAGGTTCGGCGTGCTCTGCCCTTTGCAGCTTCCAAAGCTGGTTTACCTTGTCAGACTCACACATGGGGCTGGGAGGGACCTTAAAGCTCATCCAGTGCCACCCCCTGACATGGGCAGGGACACCTTCCACTGTCCCAGGCTGTTCCAAGTCCAGTCCAACCTGGACAGGAACACTTCCAGGGACCTAGGGGCAGCCACAGCTTTTCTGGGCACTCTGTGCCAGGGCCTGGCTGTGCCTCAGCCTTTGAGCTGTGCCTGGCAGAAGCTCTCTGGCCACACACCAACGATCTGGAGAAGAGACAGTGGATGTGGGGGGATGTGGAGGAGGCAGCGTGTCCCCAACAGGGAAGGAGCCTGTCCTTGGAGAGGAGCTGGTGTCCCTGGGGCTGACAGAGCAGGAGCAGAGGAGCTTCTCTGCATGCAGGATGATCCCCAGCCTTCTCCAGCCCTGGCTGGGTCACTCCTGCCATGGAGTCAGGAGTGCAAATGGTTTCAGTTTGCAGTGTGCACGTTCCTGCTGGCTGGGGGCGAGGCAGGAGTGTGCTCCTGCTGTCCCAGGCTGGCAGGGCCAGAGAGGGAAAGGTTCTCTGGCTGCTCCTGAAGGGACACTGAGGAGCTCCTGAGCCCGAGGAAGCCGTGCAGCACAAGGTGCAGTGCTGGCAGAGAGGGTGTCATGGTTTAATGGTGCTGGAGAAGATTTCCTTGGTGTGCTGGTGCCACCAGCTGGACACGAGCCCAAGTGTGCCAGAGGCCACTGAGCCCTGGGTTGTGCCAGCTCTGGGGTTGCAGCAGGGCCAGGGCAGTGCCCGTCCGCTGTGCTGGCACTGCTGGGGGCACCTCCAGTGCTGGGGGCAGCTCTGGGCCCCTCCTGACAGCAAGAGAGACCTGCAGGGACTGGAGCATGTCCAGGGAAGGGAACGGAGCTGGGAAGGGAATGGAGCCCCAGGAGGGGCTGAGGGAGCTGGAAATGGGCTCAGCCTGGAGAAAAGGAGGCTCAGGGGGGACCTTGTGGCTCTGCACAACTCCCTGACAGGAGGGAACGAGGGGGGTCAGGCTCTGCTGCCAGGGAACAGAGACAGGTTGGACATCAGGAGGAATTTCTGCATGGAAAGGGTGCTCAGGCCTTGGCAGGGGCTGTCCAAGGAGGTGGTGAAATCACATTGCTGCAGGTGTCCAAGGAAGGTCTGGATGCAGCACTCATTGCTCTGGGCTGGGAGCAAGGTGGGGATAAGTCACAGGCTCAAGGGTCTGAGAGGTCTTTTGCAACCTCAGGGATCCTGGGATTCTTTGTCTGTAACACTCCTGCAGCAGGGAATTCTTTGGCTGGAGGAAATATCCCTCTGGAGACAGGCTCAGCTAAACGGGGAACAGAGGGACCAAATCCATGCTCTGCAGGTGATGTGTCCCAGCCCTGCCTGGCAGCTGCTGAGGCTTCCCCTGAGGCCGGACAAATGCCAGCTGTGTCTGCTCCAGCACTTGTGACTTGTTAGCCTGGGGCAGGTGATGGCTGGTCCTGGCAGGCTGGAGGTCTCCATGTCCAAACTCCAGTGCTTGTTTTGAAGCCGTGGAGCAGGATTGGTGTGTCAACACCTTAAGG
Source organism: Motacilla alba alba (assembly GCF_015832195.1). Lineage (NCBI taxonomy): Eukaryota > Metazoa > Chordata > Aves > Passeriformes > Motacillidae > Motacilla > Motacilla alba. Next base: position 884,937 of record NC_052018.1, read on the forward strand.
GAAAAGCAATCCAGGCCCCCTGCTGTGGTTGGGTGTTGAATGTCCTGTGCCAAACCCCAGCGCTCTGTTACTGTCAGGTGTGGGGTGTCCCTGCCAAGAAAGCTGCAGCCAGGCCCTGTTCCTGCTTTGCTTCCTCTGCTGGAGAGGTGTCCAAGGAAGGCCAGGTTGGATGGTGCCTGGAGTAAGCTGGGACAGTGGGAGGTGCCCCTGTCTTGCAATGGGGCAGCCACTGCTTCTCTGGGAATTCCATCCCAGCTCCTCACAAAGTCTCCCAGGGATGAATTCCTGCACAAGTCAGGGGCTGATGGCTTTGGAGGTTGTCTCTGGTGTCCCTGGGCTGTTCAGAGCACAGAGCTGATGTAATGACACAAATATCTCCCCCCATCTCTCCTCTCCTCAGAGCTTGGTGTGCTTACCTGGAGAGCAAGACAAGGCTTCAGAGAGACCTCAAAGCCCTTTTCCAGGGCCTGAAGGGGTTCCAGGAGAGTTGGAGAGGGACTGGGAACAAGGCATGGAGGGACAGGACACATGCAAAGGCTTCCCAGTGCCAGAGGGCAGGGCTGGATGGGATATTGGGCATTAGGAATTCCTCCCTGTAAGGGTGGACAGGCCTTGGCAGAGGATGTCCAGTTCTGGGATTCCATCATCCAGGCTAAGGGGAGCAGGGTGGGTGGTTTCCAGCCAGGAGCCCCAGGCTCTGCCCAGCTCCTGCTGCCTTCCATGGAATCATAGAATCATCAAGGCTGGAAAAGACCTCCAACCTCCTCAAGCCCGCCTCTCACAAAAAACGTTTTCACGGCCAACCACACGTGAAACCAGCAGCAGTTTCACTTTCACACTGCAGCAGGAAAGCATATTATTTACAGGAAAGCAGCAGCTGCTCCCCGACTGCCTGCACAACAGCAGAAGCAGCTCTCTCTAAAAGAGCCGGAGCTGTTCGGGCTGCGCGGGACCTCTCCCAGCCCGGGAGCTGCGGGGCCCGGAGGGAGAAGGTAGAGGATGGGGATAGGAATGGGGATGGGGATGGGGAGGAGCTGCGGGGCTGGGAGCCGAGAGCAGCCGGGAGCGGGATCTTGTCGCTCCCCTGTCTCCTGTTCCCGGTGCTTTGCCGGGCTGGGGAGATGGCAGGGCAGGAGAAGAGGGGGCTGAGGGCAGCGGGCGGGCGCTGTGTGCTCCGAGCGTGGGCTGCAGGAAGCCGCCTTTGCTGGCACCGCTTTGGGGGAGCTCGGGGGAGCCGTGTGCGCTGCGGGGGCTGAGCTGGGAGGGGGCCGGGGTCAGAGCGGCCGGAGCGGAGCGGCGGGGGAAGGAGGAGGGATGCGGGGAATGGAGGGGCACAGGGAAGTCTGCGGAGGCGCAAAGGCTGGCCCGAGAGCTGGCAGCGGGGCTGGCCGGGCACAGATGCCGAGCGGAGCCCCTTCCCTGCCGCCAGCCCGTGCCCGGCCGGGAAACGCTCCCCGCAGGCGGGGCCGACCCTGCCCGGCCCGGGCACCCCCAGCCCCGCGGTGGGGCCGGATGGCTGCGCTCCCCTGCAGGCAGGAGCCGGGGGGATCATTCCTTTTCCTGCCCGTGCAGGGAGGGTGGGATTCTCCTCTCTTACAGTCTAAGCATCACCACCCCGAGCGCTCTGGTCCCTGGGACAGCCCCACAAAGGCAGCAGTGTTCCCAGAGCCCCTTTCCCTGGGGCAGGGCTGCGGAAAACACTCTCGGGGGGCTGTTCCTGTCAAACGGGGTGCAGGCATTCCCATGGCAGGTCCTGCTGCCAGCCTTGCTGCTTCCCTTGTTTGCTACCAAGGAGCAACTCGGTCCCCACTTATGCCCTGAATGTGCTCCGTGCCTCTCTGCGGGCATTGACACAGTCGCATGGGGCTTTTCCCCTATTCCTGCAGCTCTGGGAAGCCGTGCAGGCACTGCCAGGGGTGCCTGGGGGCAGGTTCAGGGTGTGGCTGGGCTGGAGTTAATGTTGTCCAGGGCAGCCTCTGGCTCCTGAGACTGAACCAGTGCTCCAGTGGGAGAGAATTTTGGACGGAACAAGGCTGGGACAAGTGGCTCAGGTGGAAAAGCTCCAGCAGTGACCCTGAGCCAGCAGTTCCCCTCCTGAGCAGCTGTCCTGCACTGATTCTCTGCTGCCCAGGGAGCAGCTGGACATGCGCCCAAAGAAAACAATTGGTGTCTGAAGTCCCTCCTGTGCTCTGCTGACACGCCCAGCTTTCCTCTGCTGCTGAACTGCCCTTATCTCGAGGAAGCAGCTTTTCCTGTTTTTGCTGTCCCCCTCCTGTCCCCATCCTGCTGGTGGGAGCACACGAGCTGCTGGGGGGGCTCAGTGCCTGCTGGGATCCAAGCCCAGCGCTGCTTCTCCCCCCTCTCCAGGGCCCCGAGCTTCCCCCCAGCAGTGGCTGCGTGATGTGGGCAGGGGTGGGACAGGACCCTGCTGCCCCACTGTCAGTGCTGTTCCCCTGGCTCTGCCCCCTCCTCACCTTGGCTGCTGCCCCGAGAGCACAGATGTTCCCTGGACAGCCTCTCACCCATCAGCAGCCCCGAGTCCTTCTCCTCAGGGCTGCTCTCAATCCATTCTCTTCCCAGCTTGTGCCTGTGCCTGGAATTGCCCTGACCCAGGGACAGCACCTGCACTGGGCCTTGCTGACCTTCATGGGCTTTGCTCTGTCCCATCTCTCCAGCATGTGCAGCTTCCTTCTGGTGGGGGAACATGGATGTGGGTCCCAGGTGAAACCCTGCTCTGCTCACCTCCCCCAGAAGAGCCCTGAGGAGTCTTTGCTGCCTGGGCAGTTGCCAGTGGAAGAGAAGGGTTGGCCGCCAGTGCTCCCTGGAGTGAATCTGCCATGCTCATGGGTTTCCTTCTCCTGACTGTCTGCTCTTCTCCTTTAGGATTTCGGATGTTTTCTTCCTGCTGCTCTTCCTCCTGAGTTCTCAAGGGGTTCTCATCTTCTTCTCCACACCCACCGTGTACCCCAGGCCTGCTGCTGCTGCTGCTGTGCTGTGTCCCCTGATCTGGGGCCCTTGGCTGCCGGTGTCTGCTGGAAGCCAAGGCTGGGAGCAACGGGAGCATCTGCTGTGAGGTGGGTGAGGGGAATCAGAGCCCACAGCCCTTGCACACATTGCCCAAATCTGCAGGGATTCCCAAGGGAAAGCTGCCCCTGAAGGCTCTGGAAGGGCACAGGAGCCCAGGCCAAGCCCCTGGGATCAATTCACTGTCACTGTGCTGGTGACAGTGTTGTGGCCTTGGTGGGATGGATGCTGAATGCTCAGAAGGATTTTTGCAAGGAATAAATCTCTCTGGTATCCAAGTGAATTGAGACTTGGAGAATTCTCAGAGTTGTGTGAAAGAGTCAAAACCCCAAAGCTTCCCAGTTGAAGGTTTGTAGGCACTTTTCCTCCTGTCACCAGAGATTTTCAACTGGTGGCTCCGTGGTGGCTGAAGCCTAGACTGCCACCAATGGGCACCTGCCTGATGAGACCCTCTGCACTAACCAGCAGCAGATAACAGACAGCACCACTATGAATTGGCTCCCAGCATCTCCAGTCTCTCCTGAAGGGCCACCAGGATGTCCCAGGCACAGCTGTGGGCAGGGACAAGGTGGATTTTCCCCCTGCACTGGGCTGGGCCCCTGAGTGTGCCAGGAAGCAGCTCCTGGGAAGAGGCCAGAGAGGGGCGAGGGAGGGGCTGCGCTGGCAGCTGGAGCAGGAGCACAGCTCAGAGCCCCTGGGGCCGTGCCGGGCATGGGGGAGTGTGTCTGGGGAGTGTGGGGTGCCCATGGGGGGAGTGTGTGAGTGCTGCCTCTGGGTGCTGGGAGCAGCAGGCTGGGCCAGGCAGGGAGCAGGGCAGCCGTGGGCTGGGCAGAGGCTGCAGGATGCAGGCAGGGCTGTTGGATGGGCAGAGGGGCTGTGCCAGTGCTCCAGGGAGCCAGGAATGGCCCTGGCTGTCTGCACTTGTGGATTGAAGAGTTCTGCTGGGAGCATGTGGGCGATGGTGACAGCAGCACCTTGTCCAGGGCAGGTTGTGTGGCTGAGAGAGTCTGTGTGTGTACTTGTGTGTGTGTGTGTCTGTCTGTCTCTCTGTATGTTTGTGTGTCTGTGTTTTTGTCTCTGTCTGTGCCTGTGTCTCTGTATGTCTGTGTGCGTCTGTGTGTCTCTGTATCCGTGTGTGTGTCTGTGGCTCTGTGTCTGTGTCTGTAGATCTGTGTGTCTCTGTGTCTGAGTGTGTGTGTGCCTGTGTATGTGTCTGTGCTGTCCCTGGGACACACACTCAGCTTCAGCATTGATCCTGTAAACAGGAAAGCAACAGGCACATCCAGGGAGCTGGGAAGGAGACCCTGGCCCTTGTGCCATCCCAGGCTGGGCTCCAGCAGCTGGGTGGGAGCAATCCCCAGAGCCACAGCTGCTGCAGAGCCTCTGCCAGGAGCCTGGAGCCTCTGACAACACCTTAGGGAAAGTCTCTGTTCTTCCTCCACAGCCATGGCTTCTCAGGAGGACACACAGGAGGGGGATGCAAAGGCCCAGCTCCTGGCAGAGGCATTTGAGAAGGAAGGACTGGATGCTGGATACTGGCTGCCCAAAGCTTCACAGATCCTGGGAATCAAGTGCAGAGAAGCCCTGCAACATCTGGAATACAAAGACTACCTCAAGCTGGAGTGTGAGGTCCAGCACCCCTGGGAGAAAAAGGCACTACAGAAACTCCTGAAAAAAACAGATGACAAAACATGTGAGGAGACGCAAAAGCATAACTTGGAGAAGACAAAACAAAGACAAGAAGAGGCCAAACAAGCCCTGAAGGATCTGACAGAAATGCTCAACAGCCACAGCCAAAGCCAGGATGCTGTGAGGGAGAAAGCAGAGACTCTGTGGCAAGCCATGGAGATTCCCAAAGAGTTCTGGCCACCACCAGAGAAACCCTTGGCAGATGTGCTGGAGAGCATCCAGAAGCAGCTGGAACAGCAGGAACTGTCAGCAGGCAGTGGGGAGAACATCCCTGACACAGAGGTGCTGACACGGGCGTCGGGGGGACTGGCCCTGCAGGGCATCTACAGAACCAGCAGACCTGAAGATGTGCTGGCAAGGCGAGAGCAGCTCCTCAGGGTTCCTGAGGGCTTCCAGCTGGCCGGTCCGGAGCAAGGATCGCTGCTTGAGAGGAAGGAGTTCTCCTCCTCTGCAGCAGAATCCACTTTCACCAAGTCCATGGAGCAGCTGGGGTTCAGCATGAGCGTTTCTGCCAAATCCTCATTCTGGGGGATTAATCTGGGAGCGGGTGTAGATCACAGCAGCTCCTCACAGTCACAGGACACCCACCAGTCCCGCTCTGAGCAGAGCTACTATTGCACCACCAAGTACCACTACATCCCTCTGGCCTCCTGCTACTTCCAAAGGCATCAGCTTCGCCTCTCGGATGCGGCTCTGCGGAAGCTGCAAGACATGGAGAAGCAGCTTTGGAGCTTCAGTTGGGAAGAAGACAACCCCATCTTGGTGAAGATGTGTGAGAGTTTCTTCAGCAGGTTTGGGTCCCACGTATGCCAGGGTCCCCTCCACTTTGGGGGGATATTCTGGTGGAAGGTTTCTACAGAAGGATTCCGAGCTGAGCAGCGGGAAGAGATGAAACGACAAATGACTGAAGCACTGAACAGCTTTGTTGGGGCCAGCTGGGGTGCCTTTGGGGCCCGTGTAGAAGGGACCCTGGATGTTTCCAAGTCCAGCTCACAGGCATCTGTCTTTGGGAGAGCTGGAGAGAGTTCTCATACAGCAATCCAGTTCTGCATGGTCAACACAGGGGGCCCAGCAGACACAGCTTCCCTTCCTCAGTGGAAAACAGGGCTCGTGTCTGATAACACAGCGTGGTGCGTTATCGACCGTGGCTTTCAGCTGATCCCAGTGTGGGATATCATCCTGTACAATCACTGCGGGGATTTTAAATCCGTAGATCAGTTAAGCAGAGCCCTCAGGGCTGGGTACAAAGTGCTGACAAATCAGAGCATCGGCACCATTTTTGGAGAGGAACTGGGCAGTGCAGTGCAAGAGGCCAGAGATTTCATGGTAACTGTGAAGGCCTGGGAGGTGATGAAAGTAGATGAAAGGAAGCTGCTCATGCTGATGGAGCAAAAAGATTATCTGAATGCAAAAACCGGGAACCCCAGTGTGTGGATCAACGTGTGCCTGTCGGACAAAGCCCTGCAGGACTTCCTGGTGAACACTGTGCGCAGCTGCCAGGAGTCACCTCCAGAAAACACCACCTTTATCAAGGTAATGTTGAGAAGCCTCCTGAATCCTCATATCTACTCTGTCAAGGACTTCCCTCAGGCTTCCTTCATTATGCAGTGGGTCTTCCAGACTGAGCACCCGCTTCCCAGATCTCCCAAAGTCTCTGAGCTTCAAGAGCTCATCAAAACACTGCAGCAAATGAAGGAGCACATCCATGCTGTCACCTACGCATCAGGAAGCTCTGCTTCTGATGTTCATGAAGCAAAGATAGAAGCCACCCAGATGAACAGCCTTGCCATTTATTCCTTACTCCAGTCTCTCCAGCAACAGGCTCAGAAGGACATGGAACTGTTGGTGCTCTTGATTGTGACCAGCACAGGGTACCAGGTGGAAAGCAGCACTTTTCAGCACCTCCTTGGACACCCAGAAATTCACTACATGGCCAAGGAAATGGAAGCGGCACATAAGGAGTACGTGAACCTGAAGGAGCAAGATGCCAACAGAGCTCAGGCCTTCCTCCTGCTCATGGGTCTGACTCTGACACCTGAAAGTCAAGAGCTGTCCCCTGGGCAGAAGAGAGAGCGTTTAGTGTTCATGGAAGATCACATGAAAGGCTTGTGGTCCACACGGATACAGAATCTCCTCCAAAAGCGCCGTGGAGACGAAGACTGGGAGAGGCTGGAACAGGACCTGGACTCCTTGATCAGTGGGTGCTTGGATGACAAATGGGATGAACAGAGGATGCAGAAAATACTCAGAGATCTGGAAAATGTTCTTCCAACACCTGAGGCCCCCAGTCAGGCCCAATCCAAGTCAGACAGCAGTGAATCCAAAGAAAAGGAAGCCATTGCAAACCAGGAGTTCCTCCAGCTGCTCAAGCGCCTTGGACTGGAAAGTCACTATCCAAGGAAAATGGGGTTGGGAGATTTCCACACCATCTGCAAGACATCACTGCAGGACAGCCAGCCCAGCCAAGACGAGGAGCTGCCATTTTTCTTCTTGCAAAAGCTGTTAACCGTGGATTACCAGGTGAGGTACCTGACTTGCTGGGATGACAGCAACCCAAACCTTGCAGCCCAGCGACAAACCAGAGCAAAAGTGGACCAACACTCTGAAACCTTTGAACAGTTTTTTGACAATCTTACAGAACCAGCCCCTGAACGTGCAAGCAGGGACAGCCATGTGCACCCCATGGACCTGCAGATGGCCATTTTCCATTGTGCTGATGACTTCCTGAGACAGACCCTTGCAACCAAGCTGGCCTTCTGCCAACTGGCGCTGCCTCTGCTGGTGCCCAACCCAAGCACTTCATGCATTGAGTTCCCACTCTACGCCTTCAGCCAAATCCAAAGGAGCTGGAAAGAGGCAGACAAGTCAGGAAAGCAGGCTGGAACAAAGAGTTACAGCAACAAACTCATCTTTCAGGCACAGACACCCATTGTGACCTTCATCCGCATTGGCAGCTCAGACTCCTCTTCCAAGTCCCAGCTCCTGAACGCTCTGCTGAGCAAACGCAAACACGACACTTTCTTCCACCGCCACTGCAGAGGCAGCACCAGAGAGCGTTTGCTGATGGAAGGGCTGGTGGAGATCGCCTGGTACTGCCCCCGTGGAAGCCCTGATGACACCTTTGATTGCTGCGTGGCTTTCTGTAACCTGCATGGAGACGCCAGGGATCACGGAGCACAGCTGCAGTTCCTGCAGGAGATATCTGCTGTCAACGTGGCTCTTGTGTCTGAGTTGGAGCACATGGACAACAGGGGGAAAAATGTTCTGCAGGACCTGTGGCAGGCAAAAAGGCCTTTGGTTTGTCTTCTTACAGAAAAAGAGAACATTGCAACTGGACAAGCCAGCAAAACCATAAAAATAGGGATCAAGAACAGAAACGAAGCAGAACTGATGGAGCAGCTGACCAAAAGTATCAGGGATCTCCTAGACGGGTCTAATCGATGTTTCAGCTTGGAGGCCTGCGTGGCCAATGCTCGCCAGCATGGATTCATAATGGATGCAGATCAACCCGCGTGTGTGACAGCCAAAGCAAAGGCAAAGGAGCTGGTGGAGCTTCTGAAGAAAGAGAAGCTGTCTGAGATCAAATCCCAGCTGCTGCCGCTTCAAGGAAGACTGTGGTACCAGTGGTGCCAAAAGGACAAAGAACTCACTCGCTTACAGGAGAAGAGGAACAAGAGCATTGAGCATCATCGCAGCCAAATTGAAAATGACAAGAAAGCAATAAGAAGAAAGCAACTTGAGCAAGCTTTCCCTCTCAACACACTGATGAAATCATTCCTTGGCTTTCTCCATGCCCAGCCAGCAGATACCAAGAAATACTTCCTGCAGTGGATGAAGGTCTTTATGGATGAGCTGTCTTGTGGTCGCCTTGAAGAACTGAGGAGAGAGTATCACAAGTTATGGTCTGAAATCCTGTCAAGAAAGAAAAGCGAGAAAAAATCCAGTGGCAATGCTGAGTTGCTGAGTCACTTGGATGCCCTCTCTGATGAAATCAATGATTCATCCATCGGCCTGGAGCACCTTCTGAGAGAGGCAGGGCAGATTTATGAAGCTCTGCAATTACTGAAGAAAAAGAAAGACAATTTTGTCAAACTGCCAGAAATTGCAGCAGAGCTGATGGTTTCCGGGTATCCCGTGGAGCTGATGGATGGGGATGCTTCTTACCTGGCCTTGCACTGGGTGGGAGCAATCTTTGACAGCTTAATTGAGAGGCTGGGGGACAAACGAGTGTTTGTGCTCTCCGTGCTGGGCATCCAGAGCACGGGCAAGTCCACCCTGCTGAATGCCATGTTTGGTCTGCAGTTCAACGTCAGCGCAGGGAGATGCACCCGCGGAGCCTTCATGCAGCTCATCCCAGTGGCAGAGGAGCTGCAGCAAGACTTGGGCTTTGATTTTGTGCTGGTGGTTGACACAGAGGGACTTCGTGCCATCGAGATGGCCAATAAACACTCCCTGAACCATGACAACGAGCTGGCCACCTTTGTCATTGGTGTCGGCAACTTGACTGTGATCAATATCTTTGGAGAAAATCCGTCAGAAATGCAAGATGTTCTCCAGATCGCTGTGCAGGCTTTCCTGAGGATGAAGAAAGTCAATCTTTCTCCAAGCTGCCTCTTTGTCCACCAAAATGTGGGAGAAGCAACTGCCAAGGAGCAGAACATGGAAGGACAAAGGCGTTTGCAGGGAAAGCTGGATGAAATGGCGGTGGTTGCTGCTCAGCAGGAATTCTGTGACGTCTCCTCCTTCAGCGATGTCATTGGCTTTGATGTCAACACCCACATTCACTACTTTGCTCACCTGTGGGAAGGAAACCCCCCAATGGCACCACCCAACCCCACCTACAGCCAGAACGTCCAGCAACTCAAGAGCAAAATCCTCCAGGCTGCCAAGAAGGAGTCGCAGCGCAGCATTTTGAGGCTCTCAAGCCTGAAGGATCGTATTGGTGACCTCTGGAATGCTTTGCTGAATGAAAACTTTGTCTTCAGCTTCAAGAATTCCCTGGAGATTGCTGTCTACAGGAGACTGGAAAGTGCCTTTAGTCAGTGGACCTGGAGGCTGAGGAATCACATCTTAGATGTACAGATGAGACTGGACAACAAAATTCGGAATGGGGACTGGCAGAATGTCACCAGAGAACACCTTGAAGGGCTGGTGCAAGAGACAAGTGATGCCATTGAGAAAGAAGTGGAAGAGTATTTCAGGGAAGACAAAGACTGTGAGACACTGGTCCAGTGGAAATCCAGCACCGAGCTGAAGCTGAAAGAATTAAAAGAGACTCTTCTTCATGAAACACAAAAGAAATGTAAGAATCTTATTGAGCTGCAGAAGGAGCAGAGGAAACTGGATGCAAGGAAGTTGGAATATGAAGATGAGCTACTGAGAAGGAGTCGGGAGCTGGCTGTGAGTCTGAAAGGGAAGAGCCTCAGTGAGAGAGAACTGAAGGACAACTTTACTCTTGTCTGGAACCAGTGGATTGCCAAAGTCTCCCGTGTTGCTCCTCCTCCAGAACGGGTGGATATCGATGGAGAAATTGAAGATGTCCTTGTTGAGCACTTTAAGGAGCCAGATATCCATACACGGATCAGGTCATTTCCAAGAAGCAGAGGGTTTTCTTTTGATCCAGAGAAACACATCATGAAGAAAAAGTATTTTGGCTTTATCCAAGCTTTCAGGAGTATTTCCAATGCTGATGTGATCAACTTTCAGCACATCACAGACATCATCATAGCGTCTGTGAAGGCAAACATTGATAAGAAGGAAGAGGAGAAACGTGATTACAGTCGAAGTTTTATTCATGAAATACTCAATGAAGTACAGGAAGGTATGAACTCAATCCCCAGCAATGCAACCTGTACTTTTAACAGAGCATACAGCATAGATTTGTCTCTGTATCTGTGCAGAATGGCAGCAGAAAGGTTTAAAGCCATGCATGAAGCATTCCGAAAGGCAAATGACCCAGTTGTGTACCTGAGCAGCAAGAGAGAAGATTTCTTCCAATGTTTCCAGATTTCCTGCCAAGGAGCCACTTCTGTCACAACTTTTGCTGTTTTCCTTTGTGACAAGATTGAACCAGCTCTTCGCCGTGCTGTCTATGAGAGGACAGCTAAAGACATCGCTGAGGACATGCAGAAATCCCCAGATTTCCAGGGCAGCAGAGCCAATTTGGAAGTTTGCATCCTGAAATACCTTGCACAACGGGAAAATTTTGAGTATTTCAAGCCATACCTTAGGTCTCCAAAACAGTTTTTTGAGAGTTACATTGAGATACGAGTTAGGGAGCACTGTTTAGATGGGAGTAGGAGGCTGGAGATGTTTTTTGATTCCTCGCTTGATCATCTCTATCGAAACATCCTGTCAGCTGTTTCTTTATCAACCCAAATTGTCAAAGAGAGAAAAGACAGAGAAAACAAAATCTCTCTCTGGCTGGATGAATTTTGCAGGGAGCTGTCAGAGGTGATCAACTTGCCCAGAAGTGACCTGAAGGGCATCGAGCACCAGGAGGTCACAGACATTGAGTTCCTGAGCAGTGCCATGGCAGAAGCTCTGGATGACCTGAAGGACAAGCTCATGGAAGAATTGTCTGAAACTGACCTGAGCTCGTTTCCAAGGCAGCCTCACACCATCCTGGCGGAGCATTTTTCAGGGTGCTGGGCACAGTGTCCCTTTTGTTGGGCTGTGTGCACAAACACCATGCAGAATCACGATGGAGACCATCAGGTGGTTTACCATCGCCCACGAGCTTTGAATGGAGGCACATGGTGGAAATGTTTATCTGGCATCGAGTATGATACACGAGAACTGGTCATTGATATTTGTTCCAGCCTTGTTGCAAGTGACTGCAGATTCAGAGTTGGTGGTGGCCCATGGATCCCCTACAAGAGATACCGGGATGCTGGACCTCCTTATTGCACTTGGAACATTCTTCCTGATTCATCCATGCAGGCGTACTGGAAATGGTTTGTGTCTCATTTCAGGACACAGCTGGAGGCCCTGTACAATGGGAAATTTCAGGGCAAAGGAGAAATCCCTGAGGCGTGGCAGAGAATTACCAAGCAGGAAGCACTGTCTGAGCTGCAGAAGCGTTAGGCCACGTCCTTGGGGAGAAAGAACCACAAGAGCTTTGCAGTTTAGGGGAGCTTTGTATCAGGCTCTTCACAAAATGCAGTTACAGTGATGACACTCTCAAACCATGCTTAGATAATGGCATCTATCTTTTCCCAAATTTGGTTAAATAAGACACATTACTGTGGCCATCGCTTGGCAATGCCTCACTTCATGAGAAAGCCAGAATCCTCTTGCCTGTTTGCCTGATCTTCTTAAAGCACCTTCTGAACCTCAAGAATTAGAAATTCTTGGTTCAATAGCAATGGAATTTTGTGTTGAGTTTCAGTAGCAGGACAACCCACAATTAAATGTTACTCCCCATCATCCTGTGTACAGAGCCTCGAGCTTGTGGTGCAATTGTACTATCCCATTGCCCCCTTAGGGTGAAATTGCTGACCTAGATGAGTCCCCACTGCAACTGCCTAAAAGATATTAGCTCATTTTTAGAGATAGAGCCTGGCAAGTCATTCCCTCAAAAATTAAACGTGGCCCATGTAGCATTGGACTACTCACTGTGATAGCAGCTGTTATAAAAACCATCAAGAGAAAACAGAGAAAAAAGATTTACCCATCATTATGAAGAAAACTGTAATAGCAATTTCAAATTCTAGAGCCCTGCAAAATGAGTTGCATCAGCTTTATTTCTACCTCAACTTCCCTCAGGTGAAGCATTAAAACAACTAAACCAGTTGGGGTGTTGGATGAGCAAAGAAGTCAATACTACTTCCATTGCAATTAGTAACATGATGACAGATCTTAGTGGTGTCAAAATGCAACCTTACAGAACAGAGCCGCCATCGATTATCCTTTACTGGCACATAAACATGGTGGTGAAGATTTTGGAGGACTGTGTTGTATGACCTTGGCTGACCATTCAGTGTCCATCCACAGATAACTTCAAAAACTGAGGCATTTGACAAATCAAATTAAAACAAATGATAGATCATAGTCAGATGACTTGTTTGAAAGATGGAGTTTTACACCTCGGCTATAAGAACTTTGCAAAATAGGTTTATAGGTATTGATTTTTATTGGAGCAATGTTAGTAATAGTGCCTTGTGGACCTCACTGTGCATGAAAAATGATGAACAAGGCCAGCTGGGAACCTGTGGGACAAAAGGGGAATGGGCCCAAACTCTGCCAAGCCCAGCCCTTGCCAAGCAGACCTAGAGCCGGCGACAGGAGCCAGAGCTGGGCCGTGTGAGTGTGTGCTGCACAGGCTGAGGGCCAGGGACTGGGGACACCCAGGCTCAGTGTGCTGCTACTGAAGTGTCGTGGTCTGTAAGAAATAACTATGTAGTCATTGCCCTTCACTATGATATTGGCTTTTGCAAATTGTTTTGGTTTAGTACAGTTTATAATCAGTTTTTAACTGCTTTTTGTATAGTATAATTTGTCAGTCTTTTTACCATAATCCCAGTGTAGATGATATATTTTATGTGGTAAATATATTATAGGTTAGGCTCCTGCAAAATACTAAAATAGAGACTATTTGCTGTGTATTATCACATAGACTGTTACAGAAGTAGCTACTACTTTTTTTTTTGTGTGTGTAACTAACTGACAGTGGTGAGAATAACTCAGATAATTGTGTGAAATAGCTAATATTGATTTCATGTACTTGTGCAGTATCTTATCTGTATGATAAGATAACATTGAAAAGAACCAGGTTAATAAACATCGAAGAAATGCAGGGAAGAATTCACCACTGACCCTTTAGCTATCAAGAACCGTCAAACCAAGGAACAGGGGGTCTGGTGAGGAAATAAAAGATATAAATTTCATCTGCAGAGTGGCAAGTACTTTAAGAAGATGGGTCAAGTGTCGAATCACGCAAAAGAATTCCCGGAACATGTAAACTCAAAGGAATGTTTGAATATGTGTAATCTTTATGGATATGCATTTGAGTAATATAATGAAAAAGTATATAAGAAAATTGTTTTAAGTGAACTGGTGTGCTTTTGGGCTCCAGGAGGCAGACTGGGAGTGGAGGTGCCCCTGGCCATGGTGTCACCTCCTGGGCAGTGTGGGGAATGTCCCAGTGCAGCTACTGGAGTGACTGGGGGTTCCCAGTGCCACAAGGGGGGCAGTGGAGAGGACCCAGTGCAGCAAGGGGGGTGGCCTCAGGCCTGGGCTGGGGTATCAGGAGGGCACAGGGTCCCTCACCTGCTACGCTTACCTGTGCCAGCTGCCCCAGATCCCTCTCCAGTACAGCCAGACTGTTCTCTGCACCTTTCCCTGTCTCTGCCAGGACTCCTTGGCCAAAGTCTCCCTCAGTGGCATCGTCTGGCACCTCCTTCCTTGCAGGCCGTGCTGTGGGGAGGAGCACAAACAGATTAAAGGTCTTTTCCAACCTCAACAATTCTTGGATGCAGTGCCTTCCTGTGACACTGGGATGCAGCAGCTCTCCCAGGCTGCAGCAGTTGGGACTAAGGGTGCATTGACCCTGTGTAACACCCCAGAACATTTAAATGTAAGGGGCAAAACTTAGGTTCCTTTCCTATGCTTGGCCCACCGGGAAAATACCAAATAGATATTCTAAAGATGTTGAAATTGCACACAACTCTGGTGGCAAAAGATAGAAAATCAAGGAATTTGATCAACATTTCCCGTCTCTGACACCCTGCCTGGGTCCTGAGGAGATCTGCTGGTGTTGGGGTGTGACTGTGAGGCGGAGCAGGAAATCTCCAGTGGGATCTGTCTGCTGCACACACTGGGAAGGACACGGCTGGTGAAGGAGTGGGACAGGGCTGGGGTGCCTGGCTGGGAGGATCTGGGATGGGGATGGGAGGGCAGGTGGGGAGGTCTGAGAAGACCAATTTTGCTCTCTAGTTTGTCTTCCTCCTCTTCTTCTCCCTCGCTCCCCAGAGAAGCTGTGGCTGCCCCATCCCTGAAAGTGTCCAAGGCCAGGTTGGAGGGGACTTGGAGCACCCTGGGTTGGTGGAAGGTGTCCCTGCCCATGGCAGGGGCTGGCATTGGATGGGCTTTAGGGTCTCTTCCCACACGGAATCCATGAGGACTTAAGGAGATGAGAATGGTACAGGAACATCTTTAGGGGCTCATTCTGGCCCCTAAAGGAGATCCAAGAGAGATTCTTAGCAGGGCTGGAGTGCCAGGACACGGGGAATCGCTCCACGCTGACCCAGGCCAGGCCGGGATGTGTTTTTTGGGATCTCTTTTCCCGCTTTTCGGGCTCCCCTCACGCTTGGGGCCCTCCCGGCCGCCAGGCGGCGCCATGGCAGCGGGGCGGGGCGCGGTGACGTCACCGCCACGCCGGGTGGGCCGATGCGGCGGCGGCGGCCCCGGGAGCAGCGGGAACGGCCCCGGGAGCAGCGGGAGCAGCGGGAACGGCGGCACCGGGAGCGCCGGTAGCACTGCGAACGGCGGCAGCGGCAACAGCGGGAGCGCCAGCATGGAGTACGTGAGCCCCGAGCAGCTGGCCGGCTTCAGCAAGTACAAGGTAGCGGCGCTGACGGGGGCCGGGCTCGGGGCCTGGCCCCGTGAGGGGGGCGCTGAGGGGCGGCCGGGGCTGGGAGGGGAGATTGGGGTGCACGGAGGAGCGGGGGCTCCAGCGGGGCATGGAGCCGGGGTGGGATCTCCGGAGGGGCTGTGGAGAGAGCTGGAGTGTGGGGAGGGGAGATGGAGGGAGTCCGGGGGTTTGGGGCGGAGGGAGGGGCCGCAGCGAAACCTGAGGTTTAAAGGAAGTGTAGGGCGGTGCGAGTGTTGGGAGGGTCTGCAGTGAGATCTGGGGTTTTGGGGTACGGGGGTTTGCAGCGGTGTGCGGGGTTTTGTGGGACTGCAGTGAGACTCGGGAAGGGGTTTGGAAGGGGTGGGAGGTGCAGTGAGCCGCAGGGTTTGGTGGCTTTGCAGTGACACCCAGGGGCTTGGTGCTGCAGTGAGACCTGGGGGGGTGGCAGGGGGCTGCAGGGGAACCTGGAGTTTGGGGACAGGGCATTGCAGAGAAACCTGGGTTTTGGGGCGAGACTCCAGTGAGGCATTGGGGTTTCAGGGTACAGAGATCTCTGCAGTGGAACCCCGGTTTGGGGGTGGTTGCAGGGAAACACAGGGTTTGGGGGGATGGCTGCAGTGAGACCCGAGGTTTATGGGCTGGGGGGCTGCAGAGAGACCCGGGGTTGTGTGGCAGAGGAATTGCAGTGAGTGAGAGCCGGGATTTGGGGGGCTGTGGGTGCACTGAGGACCAGTGTGGTAAAGGTGGGACTGTGTGCGACATGGGACCCCCCCCTTGCTGGAATGATCAGGGTGTGACTGGGAGCTTCTCCTCCTGCTGGGCTGGGGCCCAGGGAGGCAGTGGTGATCTGTCCCCACACACAGTGAGCTCTGGGGCTGTCCCCCCATGAAGGGACCGCAGAGGGGGCTGTGGGTTTCCCGGGAGCAGGGCCAGCCCAGGAACTGCCCCCATAGGACTCAGGACCACTGTGCTGCTGCCCTGTGAGTGCTCCCTGCAGTCACACCCATGGAACCCACATCGTTCCCATCTCCTCGTGCCAAGCTGTGTCTTTTTCAAAGAGCTGGGAACCTTGGAAGGAATTGCTGGAAGTGCCACCAGGCTCTGCTGTGGCATTTGAATCCCTGAGGCCTGATTTTGGGCCAAAGTAGGTGACATCCTTGACACGGGGAAATGCTGGATCCTGTGTTCATGTGGAGAGGAGAGTGTTTTCCATATTTGTTTCTTGCCCCATGCCAGCTGTGAAGTAGAAAGGCTTCACCTCACCTTCTTTGCTCTGCTCTTGTTGTGGGACCCATCATGTGGGCTCGTGTTCCAGTCATCCTTCCAGGGTGGCTTGTGGGGTGTCACTTAAGAGTGTGGGACAATCAGGACAAGTCTGAGGCCTTCAGGGAGCACAGCTCCTCCTGGAGCCATCCGTGGGGGCTGGGGTGGCCAGGGCTTGCTCACACTCCTCTTGCACCCTGGTGAGGTGGAGAGAAGTGGACTTGGGAGAGCGACTTGGGACAATGTGTCAGGGCTCACGAGATTCCCTGTGGAAGGCTGGCTGTGTGGGGATTCATCAGGAAAATGTCTGCGTGTTTAGAAAGGCAGGGAACGGCTGTGGGTTTGTGTGGGTGCTGGAGAAAGGTAATCAAAACACTCAGCTGTGAGCCAGGCCTCCCAAAAGGATGGGTTTGGCTCCTGCAAAGACGATTCTTTGCTCCAAAAGGGAGACTATTGGATGTTCAGCCTGTTTCCAGCCTGCTGGAGGGATTGGTGGGGTTGCTGTTGTCCCTCTCAGCACCTGTGCAGGGACAAAGGGGTCTCCAACTTCAACACCCTTCTGGATCGTGTGGCAGGGACCAAAACTGCTGCCAGCTTATTTCCTGAAGGCACCTCTGACAGAAATGCTGCTGCAGTTGAATCTGGGAGCAGAACCCTGAAAGGCATGCAGGGTGAGGAGGAAGGTGCCACGCAGCACAAAAGCATCGGTCACTCCCTGTCCCCAGTCAGGCGCTGGTGGGGTGCTCCCTGGCCCTGCTTTGGGGGCACAGGGCTGGAATGTGGGAGCAGGGCTCTGATGGAGCTGTGTCCTGAGGACAGGAGGAGCTTTGCCCCAGAGCCTGTGGCTTTACTGAGTCAGCAGAGACTGGGGCAGGAGTGGGTGGGTTCACTTAGTGCTCCAAGAGCACCGTCTGTGCCCCTCTGGTGTCTCTGCCCTGCTGCCTTCCTTGCTTGCTCCGTGTCTTGTTTCCTTGGGGAGCTTTGTTCCTGGCTATTTTAGCCTTGGGAAAGCGGCTGATCCAGCACAAATCTCAGTACTGGGTCACGTATTCCAGCCTTGATTTGGGCATTGAGGCTTGGCGTGCTCTGCCCTTTGCAGCTTCCAGAGCTGGGTTACCTTGTCAGACTCACACATGGGGCTGGCAGGGACCTTAAAGCTCATCCATGCCACCCCCTGCCATGGGCAGGGACACCTTCCACTATTCCAGCTTGCTCCAAGTCCAGTCCAGCCTGGGCTGGAACACTTCCAGGGATCCAGGGGCAGCCACAGCTTCTCTGGGCACTCTGTGCCAGGGCCTGGCTGTGCCTCAGCCTTTGAGCTGTGCCTGGCAGAAGCTCTCTGGCCACACACCATCAACTTGGAGAAGAGACAGTGGATGTGGGGGGATGTGGAGGAGGCAGCGTGTCCCCAACAGGGAAGGAGCCTGTCCTTGGAGAGGAGCTGGTGTCCCTGGGGCTGACAGAGCAGGAGCAGAGGAGCTTGATGCAGGATGATCCCCAGCCTTCTCCAGCCCTGGCTGGGTCACTCCTGCCATGGAGTCAGGAGTGCAAATGGTTTCAGTTTGCAGTGTGCACGATCCTGCTGGCTGGGGGCGAGGCAGGAGTGTGCTCCTGCTGTCCCAGGCTGGCAGGGCCAGAGAGGGAAAGGTTCTCTGGCTGCTCCTGAAGGGACACTGAGGAACTCCTGAGCCCGAGGAAGCCGTGCAGCACGAGGTGCAGTGCTGGCAGAGAGGGTGTCATGGTTTAATGGTGCTGGAGAAGATTTCCTGGGGATGCTGGTGCCACCAGCTGGGCACGCACCCAGGTGTGCCAGAGGCCAATGGTCCCTGGGTTGTGCCAGCTCTGGGGTGGCAGCAGGGCCAGGGCAGTGCCCGTCCGCTGTGCTGGCACTGCTGGGGCACCTCCAGTGCTGGGGGCAGCTCTGGGCCCCTCCTGACAGCAAGAGAGACCTGCAGGGGCTGGAGCGTGTCCAGGGAAGGGAACGGAGCTGGGAAGGGAATGGAGCCCCAGGAGAGGCTTAGGGAGCTGGAAAGGGGCTCAGCCTGGAGAAAAGGAGGCTCAAGGGGGACCTTGTGGCTCTGCACAACTCCCTGACAGGAGGGGACAGCCGGGGGGGGGGTCAGGCTCTGCTCCCAGGGAACAGGGACAGGACAAGGGAAAATGGCCTCAGTCTGGGCCAGGGCAGGGGCAGGTTGGACATCAGAAGGAATTTATTCCTGGAAAGGGTGCTCAGGCCTTGGCAGGGGCTGCCCAGGGAGGTTTGGAGTGCCCATCCCTGGAGGTGTCCAGGGAATGCCTGGATGCAGCACTCAGAGCTCTGGGCTGGGGACTAGGCGGGCATCAGTCACAGACTGGACTCGAGGGTCTGGGAGATCTTTTCCAACCTCATTGATCGTAGGATTCTGTGCCTGTAACACTCCTGCAGCAGGGAATTCTTTGGCTGGAGGAAATATCCCTCTGGAGACAGGCTCAGCTAAATGGGGAACAGAGGGACCAAATCCATGCTCTGCAGGTGATGTGTCCCAGCCCTGCCTGGCAGCTGCTGAGGCTTCCCCTGAGGCCACACAAATGCCAGCTGTGTCTGCTCCAGCACTTGTGACTTGTCAGCCTGGGGCAGGTGATGGCTGGTCCTGGCAGGCTGGAGGTCTCCATATCCAAACTCCAGTGCTTGTTTTGAGGCCGTGGAGCAGGATTGGTGTGTCCACATGCCAAGGGAAAAGCAATCCAGGCCCCTTGCTGTGGTTGGGTGTTGAATGTCCTGTGCCAAACCCCAGCGCTCTGTTACTGTCAGGTGTGGGGTGTCCCCTGCCAAGAAAGCTGCAGCCAGGCTCTGCTATTTCTGAGTGGAAACTTGCAGTTGGATGCCAGAGGTCAAGTTCTTAACAGCTGTCTGCAGATGGCCTTGTGGCCAGCTTCTGGGCAACCTCCTTCTGTAAATGTGTGGGAGAGGGGGAAATGGGGCCCTCGGGAGTGTTCACAGAGGTGTCTGTTCTGCTTTGCTTCCTCTGCTGCAGAGGGACTTTGGACACGGGTCTGGAGTGACAGGACCCAGAGAATGGCTTCCCACTGCCAGAGGGCAGGGCTGGATGGGATCTTGGGAATGAGGAATTATTCCCTGGCAGGGTGGGCAGGCCCTGGCACAGGGTTCCCAGAGCAGCTGTGGCTGCCCCTGGATCCCTGGCAGTGCCCAAGGCCAGGCTGGACACTGGGGCTGGGAGCAGCTGGGACAGTGGGAGGTGTCCCTGCCATGGCAGGGGTGGCACTGGATGGGCTTTAAGGTCCCTTCCCATCCAAACCATTCTGGGATTTGATGATTCTAAGTGAGGACACAGCTCTGCAGCTTCTCGTGTCCTTGGCAGTGGCAGCCAGCTCTGATGGTTTGTCCCTGTCTTTCCGTATGCCAGTCACGTGCCCTGCCTTCTCTGTAGCCTTTTCTCTCCCAGCCTTGTCTGAGCTGCTTGTGATTCCATGTTGTCCAGCTCTGCCCTGAGGGATCCTCTACTGGTGTCTCTGGTGTGATGGAGGCACTGGTGACAATTCCAGGGGCTGTGATCCCTGTGTGGCTATTTGCTCCAGGTCCCATAGGGGCAGGGAAGATGTTGGGGTGACAAATGTTGTGCAGGAGGCTCTGGCTGCACGTGAGTGTCTGCTCCCCTGGTTTCCTCCCTGTGAGAGCTGGGTGGAAGGACAACTACAAGGCTTTGTCATGATGCCACGTGGGCCTCGGGCATTCCTGGGATCTTATTCTCAGGGATCTTGGTCTGGGGTAAATGCCAGCAAAGGAAGAGGTGGGAATGTCACTCCTTACCTGAAGCACAGAAGGAACGGACAGGGAAGGTGATGAAATGTGTCATGTTTGAGTCCAAAGGTGGACCACACTGTGGTTCACCCCAGAAGCTTCTGGAACCAGCATGAGTTCAGCAAGAGGAAACTGAAATGAAGCTTGGGAAAGACTTTTTATAGCAAAGCTGCTGCTCCAAAAACCCTCAGACCCTTCCATTCTGTGTCCTTGTGTCTGAGCAGGGCTGGTGGTGGCCTTAAGGGACCTACAGATGCCCTTAGAAATGCTGTTTATTAGAGCTGATGCTCTAAGGAGGGAAAAGTATGGATACTACGTCCATTGGGATGGTGGGAATCCTGGGTGGGGGAGCAGCAAACGGGCCTCTGATCCATGGTATTGGCAGGCCCCGTCTGCAGAAAATCCTTCCCACATTTGATTAGTCAAGTTCTTAAAGGGTTTTCTTACAGGAAGACAACTCAATTCCTCATTTCCAGTGTTAGATGGAAAGGATGTTCAGAGGGGAGCTTGGAGTCCTGGGGCACTGCACCCAAGGGTCAGGCTTCAGCGATTTCCGTTTATTGTGGAAAGCATTTTCCTTGTGGATGCTCTCTTCCCTTTCCTGCACCCTTCTTCAGGTGGGAACCCAGCTGCTGGTCCCATTTGTGCCCTGAAGAAGAGGGTGCTCTGCCCATCAACCAGAAATCCCATTCTTCCAGACTTGGAGTGCCACGGGTAGCAGGGCTGCAGATGCTGGGCTGTGGAAAACAGATGACTGGAAGCTGTTCCTGGCAGGATTCTCCAGGCTGCCCTGTAAACAGGAGCCCTGAAGAGATCTCTGCAGGGTGTTCAGAAACACCGATGGCAGCTCAGACCGACTGAACAACAGCACTGGGAGCAAGGGAAGCAGGAAGGGAAGCGTTTTGCTGCTGGGCTGTGGCCCTGAGGCTCAAGGCCACAGTGATTAAAGGCAGGCCACCCCCAACCTGCCAGCTCGGCTTCTCCTTAGCAGGAAGGGTGAGAAGGAGGGGAAGCCTTTGAGCCCAGCTCTGGAATCACTTAACTCCTTCCCCAAGGGCTGTTTTAATTGCTCTGAGACAGCTGGGTGTGTGCTTGCCTTTAAACACATGCAGCTTCCCAAGGTGCTGCCTTGTACCTGCTGAGCACCTCCTAGACTCTGTAATTTCCAAGTTAGAGGTGCTTTTCTTCTTTCTTCTCCTTTCCTGTGATACAATTCAGGGGTTTGAACCACTGCCCAGCTTAGCATGTCCCTTGCAGCTCTCGTGGTCTGAAAAGTGCCGTGGTTGGAGGAGACAGCAGCAGTGCTTATGGATTAACTGGGAGCGACTCAGCTCACGAGCCTTGGCTGAGCTTTTCCCCTGCGCTAAGCAATGAGATGAGGGGAAGGGATTTATGCTGCTTTCTAGGGACACTTCTGACGTGCTGGAAGGTTTTGATGAGTGATGAGCTGGTGCCACTCCTGGGACTTGCTCTGGCTGTGTTTACATCTCTTCAACCAGAGCAGCCCTGAAATTGCTGCTGAGGTGCTGCTGGTTTCTGAGCAGTGGCCTTTGCTCTACAGGGTGTCAAAGGTTTGGTGAGGGATTCCCAAACTTACCTGTTTTAGCCACACAGTGGTGGTAATGAAGCTCTTTGTGGTCAGGACCTACTGCAACTTCAGCCCCCAGTGGGTCCTGCAGGGTTTTCAGGAGGAACTTCAGACCTTTGTGGGTTTTTCTATGAGACAGTGACTCACCCAGGCACAGGCAGCTTGTGGCTGTATTGGCTGCCACACCTCCCCTGGACACTTCCAGGGGTGAAACAGCCACAGCTTCTCTGGGCATCCTGTGCCAGGACCTCACCACCCTGCCAGGGAATATTGCTTCCCAATATCCCATCCAGCCCTGCCCTCTGGCAGTGGGAGCCATTCCCTGTGTCCTGTCCCTCCAGACCTTGTCTCCAGTCCCTCTACAGCTCTCCTTCAGGCCCTGCCAGGGGCTCTGAGCTCTGCCTGGATCCTTCTCCTCTCCAGGTGAGCACCCCCAGCTCTGCCAGCCTGGCTCCAGCCCTGGAGCAGCTCTGGGGCCTCCTCTGGGCTCTCTCCAGCAGCTCCAGGTCCTTGTGCTGTTGGAATGCCCAGGGCTGGGGCAGCTCTGCAGGTGAGCTCTCACCTGGGCACAGGGGCAGAATCCCCCCCTTTCCTGGTGTCACACCAGGGCATCAGCCTAGGACTGAGCCTTCCAGGTGCCAGCACACACAGCCAGGTGCTGTCCATCTTCCTGGATTCCTTGTCCTGTCCCACAGCAGGAGCCCTCTGGGCTCTTCCCTTGCGGTGCAGGTGAAGCACACAGCTCCTGCTGTGCCCCTCTGCCTGCTGCACACATCCTGCATCCTCGGGCCCACCTGAATGAAGCAGGAGGTTGCTGTTCCCAGCTGGTGGCTGGGGACATCTGCTAAAAGCAGGTGCCTTTCTCATGGATGTGAGCACTGTGGAGCAGCAGGGAGCTGCATTGCCAATCCCAGCTGTCAGTGTGGGCACAGAGGTGCCATGATGAGCAGCCACGGGCCTGTGGAGAGGAAAGAGCAGTTGAAGTGCTGACAAGTGCTAAGCCTGCTGGTGCCTTTGGCTGCGTGGCTTTTCCAGCACTCTCTCCTTGGCACACAAAGCAGAGCTGGGTCCCAGCTCGTGCCTTGAGTGTTGCAAGGTGTGCAGAGCTATCACCTAAACAGAGCGTGGGCTGCTTGTCAGCCCATCTTGGGGCTCTTTAATTGCACTGAAAGCTTGCTGCAATGTTTACTGGTGTCTGTTGAGTCTTGGCTACGGGGAACTCCATCAGAAAAGTTACTCATTGCTAATGAACAGCAAGTCTTTGGCTGTCCAGAGGGTTTGGAAGAGAACTGGGAGGGCATTGTGGAAATTCAAGTATCACTTCCCGTGGCTGGCTCCAAAAGTGGCCACGTTACAAGGGTTTGTGTCAGTGACCCGGCTCGCTCTGCTTCACATCTTGCACAAAGCTGGATGTCAAGTGAGGGGATTTTCCTGTTAATTGTGAATTTCTTCTTTGTGGAGAGGCGGGATGAGAGAGAGGCAGAAATGTGCATTGGAAAAAAAGGTTAAAACCTTTGAAAAACCTTGAAATTTGGGGGTAGCATTGCCCCCTCTTCCCTGCAGTGCCTTGCTTTACCTGAATCATCTCCTGATGTGTTTGGGCTTGTGGCTTCCTTGAATAGGAAAGTTCAACTTGATTTCTTTTTCTAGGGATTGTAAGAAATTCTCTTTTATTCCACTGACTTGTGCATTGTCACAGAATCCCAGACTGGTTTGGATGGGAAGTGCCTTAAAGATCATTTAATTCCAACCCCTTGCCAGGGGCAGGGATGCCTTCCACTATCCCGGGGTGCTCCAAGCCCCATCCAGCCTGGCCTTGGGCACTTCCAGGGATCCAGGGGTAGCCACAGCTTCTCTGGGCACCCTGTGCCAGGGCCTGCCCACCTTCAAAGGGAATAATTCCTTCCTAAGGCCTAATCTAAACCCACCCTCCTTCTGCTTGAGGTCATTCCCCCTGTTCTCGTGGTTGGTGGGTTGGGATCAAATCCAGTTCTCCAGAGAGCCTGAGGTCCTGCCAGTGTTTGATCTCCCTGGAGGCTCATGGCCTCTGTGAGGAGCATCCCAGCCTGGAGGTGCCAGAGCAGCTCGCTGACCCTGCAGGAAGCAGGTTTTGGGATATGCCTTTGGGGCGAGCTCAGGGCTGTGGAAGTTGGGGGGTGGTGAGTCTGCTGCCTTCTCGGCTGTCACTGCCTTGCTCTCCTGGTCCCTCCTGTTCTCTTTGGGCACACAAGGCTGGTCAGATCCCCCTCTCAGGTATGTCCCCCCTATTTTTTTGAAGCCCAAACCAGCTCTGGCAACATAGGAAATTCTTCTGGCTGTCCCAGTGTTATTGTAACAAGTTTCCTTTTCCTGCATTTTTGACTCTGCCTTTTCTCCCCCCTCCCCCGAATCACTGCACTGATCCCTGGATTGCCACTCCAGAGGTTCATTGCTGCCTGATCCTCTCCTACCTGCATCCCTGAAGGTTCATCATTCCCAGCCCTGAGCTCACCATCTGTGCAGCCCTGTGCAGCTGATCACCTCCCACTGCAGCAGAAGCAGTGGTGACCCATATTCCTGGATATTTGATGCTCCCAAGCAGAGAGAGCTCCTGGATGCAGCTGGAATTGGCAGGCTGCTTGCCTGCCGTCAACTTCAAGTGTTTCCATGGGGAAATGACTTCCCCTGCACCAGCACAGCAGTGGGATGGGGTCAGGAGCTGGTCAGCTCTGTCCCACCCCGGGGTGATTCTAGTGCCAGGACAGAGCCACAGCCTGCTGGAGCTGCTGTGCTGGAGGGAGAGACTGCACTGAATTCTACCCTGGGATGGTGGGCAGGCCCTGGCACAGGGTGCCCAGAGAAGCTGTGGCTGTTTCATCCCTGGAAGTGTTCCAGGCCAGGCTGGACACTGGGGCTTGAGCACCCTGGGACAGTGGAAGGTGTCCCTGCCATGGCAGGGGGTGGCACCGGCTGAGCTTTAAGGTCCATTCAATCCAAAGCAATCTGGGATTCCATGAATCTCCCAGCTGGTGTCTGAGAAGCAAGGCTGTGAATATCAGAGTGTTGTGGCAGGGCAGGAATGTGGTTTTCCCAATGAATTAGCACGTGCTGTGGGGGTTGGAGAGCAGGAGGGATGCTTCTGCTGAGTGTGGCAATTCCTTATTGAGGAATGGAGCTCTGGCCTTGCTGGGACCCTGCAGGTGTTCACTCCTGGGCTCCTGCCAACAAGAGAGACATGGAGGGGTTGGAGTGTGTCCAGGGAAGGGAATGGAGCCCCGGGAGAGGCTGAGGGAGCTGGAAAGGGGCTCAGCCTGGAGAAAAGGAGG
This sequence comes from Motacilla alba alba, assembly GCF_015832195.1. Classification (NCBI taxonomy): domain Eukaryota; kingdom Metazoa; phylum Chordata; class Aves; order Passeriformes; family Motacillidae; genus Motacilla; species Motacilla alba. The sequence goes on from NC_052018.1 coordinate 910,178, forward strand.
TTTAGGGGTGACCTTGTGGCTCTGCACAACTCCCTGACAGGAGGGGACAGCCAAGGGACAGGGACAGGACAAGGGGCAATGGCCTCAGGCTGTGCCAGGGCAGGCTCAGGCTGGATATTGGGAACAATTCATTCCTGAAAAGGGCTGTCCATCCCTGGCACATCTGCCCAGGGTAGTGCTGAAGTTTCCATCCCTGGAGGGATTTAAAAGCCCTGTGGATGTGGCACCAGGGGACATGGGACAGTGGTGGCCTTGGCAGTGCCAGAGGATGGTTGGACTCGATGTTCAGAGAGGACTTTTCCAGCCTCAGTGATTCTGTGACTTTATGCTGAGTTTTGGAGCATCTGTCATTGCTGGATGTCTGAACCCTGCACAGTGACACCCAGGCAGGAGGAGGGACACGCTGAAGCTGCAGCTGGGACACACAGCCAGGACATCCCCATCCTCCCTGCAGCTTCCAAACCCACGGGCTCATGTGGTGGGTGCAGCTCTGCACTGCCAACACTCCCTCCTGGTGCCAGCTGGGAAGTGACCTTGGAAAAGGCAAACAGGGCTCGAGTTAATCAGTACCATTAAAGGGTGAGGTGACTCCTCACACGCTGGCCAAGGGTGGGCATAGGGCAAACGTGCCTTGTTTTGCCTGGCACGGCTCTGCTCACTTGCGTTTGCTGGGATTGGTTGAGCTTTCTGCCTCCTGCCTTATGTTGAGCCTGAGGGGAAGAAGGTTCTTAGCCTTGTCCCCTCTTTGTATTTAGGAGATTTGTAGGGAGCAGCCTTGTGGACTTGCTGGAGCTGCTCTGCTGAGTGCCCTGATCCTGCCTGGAGCACCTGGGAGCAAGATGGGATGTGCAAATCCATCTTTGCTGTCCTCAGCACAGGTGCCACCAGTGCTGTGCTGCCCCAGCCCACCTGGGTGTCGCACGCCAACACCTCTGGGCCCAGACAGTGATGATGGTCTGAATCCCACTAGGCACATGGTGGGATTCTTGGCATGTCCTCTGCAGGGCCAGCAGCTGGACCTGGTGACCCATGTGGGTCCCTCCCAACTCAGGATTCTCCAGGGTTCTGTGGCAGTGTTTGCTCTGCTGCTGGATCCGGGTAACCAGATTACTTCAAAGAAGAATTGTTTTTTCCGGGACAGGAAGACCATTAGTAGAATCTGGGCTATAAATCTGTATTTTTTTCCTCTTTGGACACATAATTGGATCTCCCAGAGGTGTCCTGGTTGCAGGATTAATGTTGGGTTGAAGCCATACAAGCCATTTGTGTCTGTAAATCCCACAGCGACGCCAGCCAGCTCGTCTGCGATGGCACCACAGCCACTGGGCCTGTCCCCAGCTCTTGGGGTGCCTGTGGCTCCCTGGAGCCATCCTGACATGGACAGGAGGCTCCTGTGTGCTGCCAGTGATTGTTGCTGCTGGTTTTGCTCTTTCCCTGAGGAGTTCTGACCCCAGTCCTGAGGGAGCTGTCCGGGCTGGTTGGCTCCTCCCTGCAGCCGTGAGGAGAAGCTGTGTCTGTGAGCACAGAGCTATTTTAGAGCAGGGCCCTTTACAAATGCCTGGCTGCTTTGGGAAGGAGACTCTGGGATGTATGAAATTCCTTCTGGGCACTTCTCCTTTTCCTTTAACCTTCTTTCCCTGAAAAGGGGGCAGAGTCCAGGCTGGTGGGAATCATTGGTCATGATAGAAGAACGACTTCTAGAGGGATGTGAGTCACTAGACCAGTGTGTGGAGATCCAAAATGCAGAAGGTGACACTGACTTCCAGTGAGGATGAGGTGAGGGAATGATGGAACCAGTGCCAGGCTCAAACACTGTCTGGTTTGGACCTTCACAAGTGAAGAGGTGGAACGGAAAACTTTAGTAATGTTTGTAAGGAAGACCCCGACAAGGAAAAGCAGCTGGAGGAGGCTGGGCATGGCCAAGATGCTCTTGGCATCTGTCCCTGAAGCTGCCAGGCAGCTCATTGGCATTCTGGAAGCAGCTGTCCCGGGCAGGCAGCCGTGTCCTGGCTGTCCAGAGTGCTGTCCCCTAGGGTGGCAGCCAACTGGCACCAGAGCCAGCCCTGGTTCTGTCCCTGTGCCCCAAGGTGGGCGCAGCACGGCTGGCCTTGCTCAGCACACAGAGAAGTGTCCTGGCTGGAGCCTGGCAGGAGCTGGGGGGCATAGAAAGGATCTAAAGCTGTGGGAGAGAATCCAAAGGGGCACAGACCCAATGGGGAAGGGTCTGGAGGGGCCACACAGGGAGTGGCTGAGGACACTTGCTTGTTCAGCTGGAGAAGACACTGAGAGGAGAGCTCATGGATGTCAATAGCTTCCTCCTGAGGGGCAGCTCTGATCTCTGCTCTCTGTGACAGGGACAGGACCCAAGGGAACCTCTGGAGCTGTGCCAGGGAGGTTTGGATTGGATATTGTGACAGGTTCTTCCCCCAGAGAGTGCTGGGCACTCCCCAAGCTCCCCAGGGAATGGGCATGACCCCGAGGCTGCCAGAGCTCCAGGAACATTTGGATAATGCTCTCAGGGATGTGCAGGGTGGGATTGTTGGGGGTCTGGGCAGGGCCAGGGGTTGGACTCCATCATCCCTGTGGGTCCCTTCTGACCCAGGATGTTCCATGGTTGCATCAGCAAACCTCCGCAGAGCAGCTGCCCTTTCTCCAAGAAACTGCTCTTGCCAGCTCTTTGAGTTCTGCAAGCAAGGTGGGAACATGTGTGGCCATGGGGAAAAGCTGTTTATTGAATATTATCCCCAGTTCTTGCAGGGAGAGAGGAAAGCTTCCCAAGCCATGAGCCTGGTGAAATTTCCCTGAGGTACCTTCCAAGCACGGGCACAGAGGCTGGCTCTGGAGCTCTTCCCCTGCCTCACTCTAAGCCTTGCATCTGTTTTCTTGTTCCAGGCTGTTTTGGGGATAATGAGATTAAATCAGTCTCTCCTCCTCCCCTGGCTGGTGCTTCAAATCCTATTATCTTGTAAAGCATTTGGAATTCTGCCCCCCAAAATTGCATTAAGCTGAGATGGAAATTCCTTGTGGCTTAGAGTTGCCTCCATATGGCTTTGGGGTTTGTTGCTTCTTGCTCTGCTGCTCCTGTGGGGACACAACCTCTGGGGCTGAATCCCAGGGAGATGGACTGACCCTGCACAGGCAGGGCAGGGAAGGGCTGGGAGGGGGTACAGAAATCTTTGCCAAGGATGGGATTTACCCAGCTGGGAGCAAATGCTGTAAGATGGGCCCCTAGCGAGACCCATCTTGGTCCTTTATCCCTTCTTGTTCCTGGTGCCTGTCTCGGGGGTGTTGCTTTGCCCTTTCCCACCACTTCTCTGCTTCCAGGGAAAAGTGGGGAATGCAGACAAGGAGAGGAATAGGTTGGAGCAATCCATGGGTACAGTGATGGGCTGGTTCGAGGCCATGGGCTGGGGGACACACCTGGAGCTGCTCTTGGCTGAGGGGTTTGCTTTTACCAACCAAACCAAATGTGGTGCCTGTTGGAATGAGACCAAAGGAGGCCACAGTGATGCTCCAAGGGCTGGGGTCCCTCTGCTCTGGAGCCAGGCTGGCAGAGCTGGGGGTGCTCATCTGGAGAGGAGAAGGATCCAGGAAGAGCTCAGAGCCCCTGGCAGGGCCTGAAGGGGCTCCAGGAGAGCTGCAGAGGGACTGGGGACAAGGCCTGCAGGGACAGGACAAGGAATTGCTTCAAAGTGAAAAAGGGGATTTGGGTGGGATATTGGGAAGGAATTCTTGGCTGTGAGGGGGTGAGGTCCTGGCACAGGGTGCCCAGAGCAGCTGTGGCTGCCTCTGGATCCCTGGCAGTGCCCAAGGCTGGGTTGGATGGGGCTGGGAGCAACTTGGGACAGTGGGAGCTGTCCCTTCCCATGGCAGGGCTGGCACTGGAGTTTCTGGAAGGTCCCTTCCCACACAAACCACTCTGGGATTCTGTGGTTGGGATCGGACTCGGGCAGATGGCTGTGCTGGAGCTGGGGGTGCTGTCCCAAGGTGGGTGAGCAGCAGGTTCTGCCCAGCCCAGCACCCAGCATGTTGAGCCCAGGAGTTTGGTAGCCTGTGGAATTGTTCTTGGGATTCTTATCAAAGTGTTCCTGGGAGAAGAGGACTTTAGCCAGGGTAATCTGTGTTTGGAAGAGGCTGTGAGAGCAGATAATGGCTCATGCTGCTCTCGAGAGCCAAATGATGTCAAATTTTAACTTTCTATCTGGAAGTTGTTTCATGCCTTGATTTTTGTTTCTATTTCTATTTCCCCCACCACAAACACACCCTGAGCACCTCAGATGTTGTGAAAGTGATGGGGTGAGGGGTAGGAGCTCTCCCTCCCCATTCCCTAAGCTGCTTCTGGTGAAATCTCAGCTCCTCAGTGGAAAGGGGCCCTCTGAGACCCATCCTCGTCAAGGGACTTCCAGTCCCACTGCTGGAAGTGAGGATGGAGACTGGGACCAGCAAGGGAACAAAGGGGTCACAGCAGAGCAGGTGACAGATGGCACTGTTGGGGGGTAGGACCCACAGCATTTCTCCTCATCCAGGAGGGACAGAGCAGTTGGAAGCAGTTGATAGGATCAGCATTTTTCTCCTTGCTTGTGTCCACTCGGAGAGCTGGAGCTGGCATTTCCAAAGGGTGCAGGGTACATCAGGAGTCCTGTGGGGGTTCCACACAGGATGTGGCTCAGAAGGTTCCAGATGTCTGGCTGTTTCTGCAGGTTGCTGGAGCCCTAACTGTTGGTTTTTGTTTCCCTTTCCCAGTACAGTGCCGTGGACAGCAACCCCCTGTCCCTGTATGTCATGCATCCCTTCTGGAACGCCATCGTGAAGGTGAGTCCCTGTCCCACCCTGAGCAGGACAGCACAGCCCAGGTCACCTCTGTAACACCATCAGCTGCTTCGTTTGTGGTGCCACTAATGAGTGAGGGGCTGCCTGCAGCCTGCCCCAAATCTGAATGCCTGCATCCCAGCCCCACGCTTCCTGCTGCCCCGGGATGCTCCGGCTGCTCCTGGCAGTGTTGTCTAACACCCAGACAGTGCAACCATGGCTGGAGCAGCGCCTGCTCCTCGGTCCATGTTTTAATGAGTTCATCTGTTCTTTTGCTGCTTTCCCATAGATCTTCCCTACCTGGCTGGCCCCAAATTTGATAACGTTTTCTGGCTTCCTGCTGCTTGTCTTCAACTTCTTCCTCATGGCATACTTCGACCCTGACTTTTATGCTTCTGGTAAGGCTGCATGTTCCTGGTCAGGTGGGAAATCTGTCACCTCCTCTGCTGGGAATTTGGTGAGGCCTCTGGGTCTGGGCCTTCCCAAAGTGACTGGGACAGAGGAGGGGATTGAACTCGCTGGGTTTTGTGACAAGGACTTGTCAGGGTGTGACACCTTCCCTCCGGCTGCCAGGGAAAGGTGCTCCTGGCTGGCAGAGGGTGGGGCAGAGAGAAAGAAACAGCTGGAATCTTGGGTTGGAATTGATTCTGCCTGCAGAGCAAACAAGTGCCCTTGTTTGAAAATCTAACAGGAAAATGTTAGGAAGTGCTGCTTCCCTGAAATCAGCAGGTAGAGCCTTTGTTTTTCACATCCCAGCTCGCTCCCCTCTTGGCAAAACCACCAGCACATCAGACTAACAAGGCCAAATCCTCTTTCTGAGCTTCACCATTCACAGCTTTAAACTTTCTAACCCCATGATCATCTGTCAGTGAATCCAATGGTTCAGGTGTGTTCCTGTGCACATGGAGGAGTCCCAGGGAAAGGATTAATGAATTGTGATAATTCTCAGGAGCTTTTGTTCCATGTTTTTCTTTCCTTAGACCCTGCCAGGTCTGGTTTAAGTTGCTCAGGAGAGTTTGTGTAGTTCTTCTAAACTGGACCCATCATCAAAACACATTTCAAAAATCCTGGTTTCTTGGGATTTCATTTATTGGTAGACAAGTCAAAGCTGTTGAAGGCTTGGGTGGCACCTGTTGGCCAGGGTTTGGGCTGTTAAGGTCCATGAGCCATGAGAACAGAAGCTGTCAGTAGCTCAAGGTGAAAAGCCCCAGGATGTCAGACATCAGAATCATGGAATCCCAGAATGGTTTGGGTTGAAGGGACCTTAAAGCCCATCCAGTCCCACCTCCTGCCAGGGGCATGGACACCTTCCACTCTCCCAGGGTGCTCCAAGCCCCAATATCCCATCCAGCCCTGCCCTCTGGCAGTGGGAATCCATTCCCTGGGTCCTGTCCCTCCATCCCTTGTCCCCTGTCCCTCTCCAGCTCTCCTGGAGCCCCTTTAGGCCCTGCAAGGGACTCTAAGAATTCCCTGGAGCCTTCTATTCTCCAGGCTGGACATCCCCAACTCTCCCAGCCTCTCAAAAATTGGCTGTGGAAGGATGGAGAAGCTCATGGCTTGGGACCCTTTCACATGCTTGGAGAGAGAGCTTCTCCTGGTGCTTCTCCAGAATTTTGTGCCTCCCCTCCTCCTTGGATAGCTTTGCAGATGTGATGCCCTCCCTCCCTTTGCTGCTGGAAGGGCACCATCCTGCTGCCCTGAGGAAACAGGAGGTGGCATTTCACAGGATCACTGTTCCCCCAGGAGACCTCCCTGTGCCCTCCTGCTGCCAAGGATCCATGCCTCTTCCTGCCCTTCTCCAGGGCTCCCTGATTGCAGCCTATCATGATATCCATTAGGAAGTAAATATTAACAGGGGAGAAAGGTGCTGGACAAGAAGAATGGCCTGTTACTCTGCTTCTACCACAACCAACACAGTGTGGGTATTAATCAGCATGCTGAAAGCCCCAAATTAGGTTTTATTTTGGATAGCAGCTTGAATCTGGATCATGTTCACGTTCGTTCCGTTTTTCTCATGATACAAAATAAAACATTGTCCATCAGAGGAGAAACTGAAGGTGTGATCCCAGGAAATTCACAGAGCCTTGATGCACGAGTGTGGGTATGGGGTGAGGTGCAGCCAGCTCCACTGGCTCTCTGCCCGAGCAGTGCTGGGGGAGGTGGAGGTGCTATTAGGGAAGAGCTCAGTTTCCATTGGCAGGATGGGACTGGAGACTGGGCGGGGAATCCTGGCATGTTCCTGCGGGGGCAGGGAGTTGCCACATCAAAGAGGCTCCTCCACTTGGTGCTCTGTGAGCCAGTGACTGAGGAGTGTCCTCTGCACGCACTTCCACACAGCCTGCAGTGGCACTACAGAACTGGCCCCAGTTCTCAGATCCCATGGTTTTGGAGAGCTGGGGACAAAGGACAAATATATCCTGAAAGGCAAAGTCCTCACTGACCTGGTCTCATGAGCTGTTGTGGGGCAGCTCTGCCATCACATCCTGCAAAGCTCACATCCCAGATTCACTGTTTGAGTCCTCGTGGCTGTGCTTTTTGGGCCAAAATAAACCCTCTGGGAGCACATCCTGAACTGTCCTGACTCTGGTCTGTCTGATCCCTGCAGCTCCTGATCACCAGCACGTTCCAAACGGCGTGTGGATCGTGGTGGGGCTCCTCAACTTCATGGCCTACACGTTAGGTAAGAGTTTTCAGGGTCACTCACTCAGCTGTGGTTGTGTTGTCCCCTCCCTGAACCCATGGGAAATTTTAGATTCTGTGCTCTTGCCAGGAGCAGTTTCTGGGAGCTGCTTTGCAATGTGGAGACAAGGAAGTTGTCCCAGAGCATCTGATGGGAAAAGAAGATACTGGAAGTGACTTTGAGATGAACTGTGAAACTCTGTCTTGAGTCTGCTCTAAATAATCAGAGAATCCCAAAATGGTTTGGGTTGAAAAGGACCTGCAAAATCCTCTAGTTCTACCCCTGCTATGGGCACGGACACTTTCCACTATCCCAAATGTGGGAAATGAATTTGTAGAGAATTCTGAAAGTCTGATAAAGGTTCACGTAGTATGTATTTGTTTGTAAACAAACAAAACATGCCTGTGTGAACATGCCTAATCTGACACCAGGTTGCTCCAACCCCCATCCAGGCTGGCCTTGGACACTTCCAGGGATCCAGGGGCAGCCACAGCTTCTCTGGCCAACCTGTGCCAGGGCCTCCCCACTCTCACAGAGAACAATTCCTTCCCAATATCCAGCCCAAATTCCCTCTTTTCCACTTTGAAGCCATTCCCTGTGTCCTGTCCCTCCATCCCTTGTCCCAAGTCCCTCTGCAGCTCTCTTGGACCTCCTTTAGCCACAGGAAGAGGCTGCCTTAAGGAATATAAAGGAAACACAAGGAAATAAACATAATCTCATCAGACTGTTGCATTTTTCAGCCTCCCATGGAGCAGGGGTAGAAAGTCCACTCACTGAGGGTGGAAGTGGGGAAAGCTGCTGTTCCCTGGCCCATTGCTTTGTGTGGAGTGTCCAGGAGAGCTCCATGTGTAGGAATGTGCCCCCTGTTGACAGAGTGGCTAAATTATTCTTCGTCTGCTTAAAAAGGCAAAAAGCCCAGAAGTTTCTCTCCCAGTTTGGTACAAAAGACACCTCATAGGACCTTTTGGACTTCCCCTCAAGCCTGGTGTTGTCTCATTAGACAGAAGCCGAGAGGTCCCACCTAGGTAATTCACTAGAAAAAGAAGAGAGCAAAGGAAATAATCACTTTTGTGGGGTGTTTTAGCAGGAGCAAGAACCTCTTGCCCATGGCTGAGTTTTTCTCTGTAAGAGCTTTGATATTTTGCCTTTTATTGAACCTTTTCCTGTTTCCAACACTACCTCAGAAGCCATCCTGCTAATTTTATGCCATTCAGGATAGCTGAGCTATCTCAGGTGTGATGTATTTCTCTTAGAGCTCCTAAGACCTGGCTCAAAGAGTAACACATCATCCATGTTTCTTTCTCTCCCTCTTCCCAGATGGCGTTGATGGCAAGCAGGCACGCCGGACCAACTCCAGCACCCCCCTGGGAGAGCTCTTTGACCACGGCCTGGACAGCTGGGCCTGTGTGTACTTTGTGGTCACCGTGTACTCCACCTTCGGCCGGGGCTCCACCGGCGTCAGCGTCTTCGTGCTCTACCTCCTGCTGTGGGTGGTCTTGTTTTCCTTCATCCTCTCCCACTGGGAGAAGTATAACACAGGGATTCTCTTCCTGCCCTGGGGATATGACGTCAGCCAGGTGGTGAGTTCACACCCTGGGAAGCTGCTGGGTGCAGTGCTGCCCGCTGAGAGGTGTTCTGCTGCGGATCCAAAGCCTTGTCAATCATGGAGTCAGTCCATGGACATGGATTCTCCATGACAAACAAGGCTTGAAGGGTGGACATGGCCTTGGCTCTCCTCTCCCGGGTTCCTGCATGTTTTGCCCACTGGAATTGTTGCTTTATGTAGTTCCCTATGTGGTACCAGTGTGCGTAAAGCCTGGAAGTTTGGGATGCCTTTTGGCACCGGGGTCTGGATCAAAAAATCAGCAGAAGTAATTGGCTTGTTGATTGCTGTTCCTGAAACAAAGATTCCTGGGGAGCTGCCCCTCCAGACCATGGTCCCTGGGCAGTGGTGTTGAGACTGATGGTGATGGACCCCTTGGGGTGTTGGTGTGTCCATCCCTCCTTAAGGAATTCTCTGCAGGAAGCTCTTGGAACCTGGGGATGAGGCAGCTCACCTGGATTGCTGGCAGTGCCTTCCTCCAGCCCAGGGTGCTCCAAGCTTTGTCCAGCCTGGCTTTAGACATTTCCAGGGATGAGGGAGCCACAGCTTCTCTGGGCAACCACCCTCATTGTAAAAAAGCTTCTTCTTTTAACTCAAATACGTCCATTTATTTATCCTCTGCTTTGTCAGATGCTGGGTGGGAAATGCAACGAGTTGGAAGGAGAGTTCAATTAATGCAGCTGCATTAACTGGAATAATCATTTCTCCTACTACAAGGAGACCAGAGCTGGTCCCTGACTGTACTCTGATCCTTTCTCCCAAAATGTTGCTTAACCCAGGTCTTTGAGCTGCCTGCTGGAGAAAGGCAGGGGTGGAGGGCAGAGCAGCGTGTTCCACCCAGCTTCAGGGGACTATTAAAGCTGAAATAGCCCTGGTGAGCTTCTCCCTGTAATCCAGCAGCAGATGGATAAGGAAGAGTCCCTGAATGACCCCTCCAGGGTCACTGCAACTTGTGTAAAACCTGTGCTGTGGTCACCTCGAGAGTTCAAGGCTGTGCCAGGGCATCTCTCCTGCAGCTCCTGCTCATGTCCTCCTCATGGAATCAGTGAGGTTGGAAAAACCCTCTGAGACCATCGAGTCCAGCCATGCCCTCAGCACTGCCAACACCACCACTGGCCCATGTCCCCTGGTGCCACTTCCACGTAGTTTTTATATTCCTCCAAGGATGTGACTCCACCATGTCCCTGGGCAACGCCTGCCAAGGCCTGAGCACCCTTTCCATGCAGAAATTCCTCCTGATGTCCACCCTGAGCCTGCCCTGGCACACCCTGAGGCCATTGCCCCTTGTCCTGTCCCTGTTCCCTGGCAGCAGAGCCTGACCCCCCCTGGTTGTCCCCTCCTGTCAGGGAGTTGTGCAGAGCCACAAGGTGCCCCCTGAGCCTTCTTTTCTCCAGGCTGAGCCCCTTTCCAGCTCCCTCAGCCTCTCCTGGGGCTCCATTCCCTTCCCAGCTCCGTTCCCTTCCCTGGACACGCTCCAGCCCCTGCAGGTCTCTCCTGTCAGGAGGGGCCCAGAGCTGCCCCCAGCACTGGAGGTGCCCCAGCAGTGCCAGCACAGGGGATGGGCACTTTTCAATCCAGTTCCTGCTCAGCAGCTCGCCCCTCCTACACCTGGTAATGTGGGATATTTGTGAATTTGTTTTATTTTTCTCCTTCCTGCTGGTGGATAGGACCGAACGTGTCATAGCTTAGAGCTGCCTTTCCCTGGATCTGCCTGGCACATGTGTGGTGCTGCCAGCCCAGGTGCTGCCAGACTTGCCCATCACATTTCTCACCCCTGCTTGTCCTGTGCTTTCTTTCAGACCATTTCAATTGTCTACATAGTGACAGCCTTTGTGGGAGTTGAGGCCTGGTATGCACCTTTCCTGTTTAATTTCTTATATAGAGACCTATTCACTGCAATGATTATTGGTAAGAAACTCCATGTTGAAGCCTGTCTTTTAAACTTCACCTTTTTCCCAAACCCCCTGCTAATGACCTGCTAACACTGCTCTGTTTGCTGCCCCGGGCTGTTGTTGAAGTGACTAATTGAGGGTGTTCTCACAGCCTGAAAACCTTTCCCAGGATTTCAAAACAGGATTGTCTCCTGCAGAGTTATTTTGGAGAACTTAACTCTGCTCTGCCTGGGCTGACTTCACTCCAGACAAGCTTAGTTTGTCCTCAGTGAGAGCCTGGGGGTAAAAGCAGTGTGGTAAACCCAGAGTTTCCAGGGGATAAAGCCCAGTGTGCAGGGGGTGGTGGGACCTGGCTCTCAGTGGAGCCTCCTCAGCCTTGGGCTGGTTTGAAGGGGTCAGGACACTTTTGTTTTGCTGCTCTGGGGCTCCTTCTCACCCCAGAGCCCAAACATTGTGTGGGAGGGAGGTTGCAGCCATGGAGGTGGGTGGGAGCTCTGCTGTTTGGGGATCCTGCCCTCCATCCACCCACCTGAACATTACATCATTATAATAATAATAATAAAATTGAAATAAAGGCCCAGCCTCACTCTCCTGTGGTCAGGCAAAATAAGCCACTGCAAAGGGTAGAGCTGAGCTGATGTTGTTCAATGCCATTTGCCTCATTCACGAGTTCTGCTCAGTTTATTTTCTGTGTCCCTCCAGGTGTTCTTTGTAATTGCTTAATTTTGAGTTAATTGGTGTGTTAAACGTACTTGCACTTTTATCAGGTAGATGTTCCCAGCTTTCCTTTGACAGCTGTGTGACTTAACATGAATAATGAATGTGCTTTTCCTATATGAGAAATTGAGCCCAGTTCCCACACGGGGGAGAGGAGCTGGGTTATTAAAGCAGGAATATTTCCAGCTCTGTTCACACACCTTCTGCTGGATAAACAGGGAAGGAGTTGTGCTGGAATATCATGGATAGTGTTGATGGTTCTGATTTAGGTCAGGATTTTTCAGTTATTTGGGTGCTTTGTATCATTTATCCAGTTAAATGACAACTTTTTGGCAATATGGACACTGGAAATGTCTGCACACAGCCAGAGAAACAGCAAATTGCCTTTCTTGTGAAAACTTGATGTCATTTGAGGAGTGTGCACTCGTGTCTCACTAGAGTTGTATTCTAATTAAGCTTTGTCACTGTTTAAAGCACAAACCCGAGCTCCTTAATGCAGCCCTTTCAAATGGAAATGTCTTCAACTTACAGCAGACTTTAACTTTTAATTACAGCTCTCAGGCCAGACTCCGAGCAGCTACTTCCAAATGTGCTGAGCTATTCCTGGGGCACCAGGAGCTATTTTTGGTGCAGGGAACTTAAAAGCAGAGCCCAGCCAGAGCCTCCTGTTTGGGGTGCATGGGGTGTCCCCTCTGCCCTGGGGCACTAACGTGGCACTTTTCTCTTCCAGCCTGTGCCCTCACTGTGACCCTGCCCATGAGCCTGTACAACTTCTACAAGTGAGTTTTGTAGAATCCCAGCAGGGTTTGGGTGGGAAGGGGGTGGAAAATTCATCCTGTGCCACCCCTTGCCACGGGCAGGGACAGCTCCCACTGTCCCAGGGTGCTTCAAGCTCCATCCACCCTGGCCTTGGGCACTGCCAGGGATCCAGGGGCAGCCACAGCTGCTCTGGGCACCCTGTGCCAGGATCTCACCACCCTCACAACCAAGAATTCCTAATTCCCAATATCCCATCCATCTCTGCCCTCTGGCATTGGAAAATCATTCCCCCTTGTCCTATCACTCCAGTCCCTCTGCAGCTCTCCTGGAGCCCCTTCAGGCAGCACCAGGGATTTCTCAGTAATTCCATGTATTTTCCTTTCTTTGCTTGTGTTTCAGGGCCTATAAAAATAACACCTTGAAGCACCACTCTGCGTATGAAATCCTGCTGCCCCTGGTGTCCCCGGTGTTGCTGTTCCTGCTCTGCACCACCTGGATCTTCCTGTCCCCCACTGACATCCTGGAGGTCCAGCCCAGGCTCTTCTATTTCATGGTTGGAACAGCCTTTGCCAACATCTCTGTAAGAGCTTCTACTTTATGCTTGAGGGACTGGAGAATTGGTTAACTTGAGTTTTCACATGTGCTGTGAGCAGCAAAGTGCTGATGGGAAAGGAGTTCCTGCCTCCTTTTGGGGATAAACTTAAAATGGGAGGACTAAATTTTTGGTCAAAATTTAATTTAGCTGCATAGTGGTAGAATACTGGGATTGTTAAGGCTGGAAAAACCCTCTGAGACCACCAAGTCCAACTGTCCCCCAGCACTGCCAAGGTCACCCCTGCTCCATGTCCCCAGATGCCACATCCAGAGGGTTTTAAAATCCCTACAGGGATGGGACTCCACCACTGCCCTGGGCCTCTTCCAATGTTTAACAACCCTTTCCAGGAAGAAATTCCTCCTGATGTCCAACCTGAGCCTGCCCTGGCCCAGCCTGAGGCCATTTCCCCCTGTCCTATCCCTGTTCCCTGGGAGCAGAGCCCGACCCCCCCGGCTGTCCCCTCCTGTCAGGGAGTTGTGCAGAGCCACAAGGTCCCCCCGAGCCTCCTTTTCTCCAGCTCCCTCAGCTGCTCCTGGGGCTCTGTTCCCTTCCCAGCTCCAGCCTCTCCAGGTCTCTCTTGCTGTCAGGAGGGGCCCAGAGCTGCCCCCAGCACTGGAGGTGCCCCAGCAGTGCCAGCACAGGGGGCAGTGTGCCAAATCCCACGAGTGACCAACCCCTCTGCTCTGGGGACAAACATCTGTTCCTCCCAGAGCCCACAGCAGGCTCAGGCTCTGTCCCTGTCCCCTCAGTGCCAGCTGATCGTGTGCCAGATGAGCAGCACACGGTGCCAGCCCCTCAACTGGATGCTGCTGCCCATCGCGGCCGTGCTGCTCCTGGTGGTGTCTGGGCTGGCTCCAGGCAGTGAAACGCTCCTGCTGTACCTGCTGACAGCCTTCCTCACCCTGGCACACATCCACTACGGAGTGGTCGTGGTAGGTGACACCTCCTGGGCTGGGCTGTGGCTGGGAGTGCTGCTGCTTGGTGGGAAACTCGGAATATGGCTGGGAATGGTTCTGTGTGCCTGTTGGATTTGGGGTGGGTTCCTTATGAGAGGCTTGGGGAGGTTGCACGGGGTTGAAAGGAACTGCACAGGATGTGACAGGGGCTGTCCTTTCCCTGGGGTGTGTCAGATGAGTTGGAAACCAAGCAGAAAATCCTAGAATAGTTTGGGTTGGGAGGGACCTCAAAGCCCATCCAGTGCCACCCCAGAGCCGTGGCAGGGACACTGCCACTGTCCCAGGGTGCTCCAAGCCCCAGTGTCCAACCTGGCCTTGGGCACTGCCAGGGATCCAGGGGCAGCCACAGCTGCTCTGGGAATTCCATTCCAGCCCCTGCCCACCCTGCCAGGGAACAATTCCTAATTCCCAAGATCCCATCCAGCCCTGCCCTGTGGCAGTGGGAGCCATTCCCTGGGTCCTGTCCCTCCAGGCCTTGTCCCCAGTCCCTCTGCAGCTCTCCTGGAGCCCCTTCAGGCCCTGCAAGGGGCTCTGAGTCTCCCACTGAGGTCTCCAAGGTGGTGGGAGAGCCAGGCTGGCATGGGGATTTTGCTGCTGGGGAAAGTGGGAACACAGCAGCTCCAGGGCCTCCCTTCCTCCTGTCCATCTGTGCACAGATCCAGGGATTGGTTTCCTCCTCATGCTCTGAGTTTGGATTAACAGAGAGAAAAAACTTGGAGAAGCCCAGAGTCCCATTGGGAAGCTGCTGAGGAAGGGAGGACAAGAGGCCACGTGTCCCAGCTGAAGTGGGGACACCCTCCTTGGGAAACCTCTTCCCCTGGGAGCCCCAGTTCCACCCCGGAGCCTATGGAGTCATGTCCCAGCTGTAATTACAGCCAAGGAGTAATAGCCTGGTTGCCTTGTCTTTCCAATTAGTGTAATGAGGCTTCTGGGCAAGAAGGATTTGAATTACTAAGAAGCTTAAATAAATTTGGTCTTGGAATCACAGCTGGAGATGGGGCTGAGCTGGTGGTGTAATCCTCCTGCCCATCCCCTCCTGGGAGATTCCCAGTGCTCTGCTCCCTCTTTCCCTCCCTCTGCCTTTCCAAGGGCCCATCTGTGCCAGCTCCTCTTCACTTTGAGCTGAAGAGCTTTTAAAGGCTTTGGGATTGGGGCATAATCCCAAACTGCTCTGAATTTGGGAAGAATGATTAGGATTAAAGCCTCTGTGTCAAGCTCAACCTCCTTTTGCAGGAAGTGAATGATCCAGCTCCCACTTTGAATGGATTCGGGAATATTTTATATAGATATCTGAGAGGATCAAATGAATTTAAACAGAATAATGAAGGAGGAGGGTAAAATCCTGCAGGACTGGGCTCAGCATTCCCAACTCCTGCCCCTGTGGAGGGGAAGAACAGAGGGTGACCCTGCTCCCAGATGTTGTTTGGGAAGGTTGTGAAGGGAGCAGGGCTGTTCCCTGTGGAACCAGTGCCTGGAGACAGGGATGGGGCTGGGCAGGACATGAGCTGTGAGCAGGGGTGGGGTGGGGACAGTGGCTGGCAGGGGCTTGGTGGGAACAGGGAGCAGGTCTGGGGCTGTGCTGCTTATGCCTGGGAGCCGGGATAATCCCCCGGGATCCAGGATAACCCAATCCCGTGTCTGCCTCGTCCCTAGGTGAGCCAGCTGAGCAGGCACTTCAACATCCGGCCCTTCTCCCTACGGAAGCCCACTCCGGACTGACTGGGAGCAGAGGAGGAGAAAATCGGCCTGCGGGCTGCAGAAGGACTGTAAATACCTGCTGCAAATACCTGTAAATACTTCAGCCATCACCACAGATCAAACTATCCTCTGGACAGGGCCAAGGACACGCGGGATCCGCTGCAGCCGGGGCCGGGCCGGGCCGGGGCGGCTCCTGCTGCTCTTCCATCCCTGCAAGCTTCGGGTTTTGGGTGGAGCTGGAGGAGGAGGAGCCTTTCAGGTCGCTGTTACTGTACCTTAGACCAGCTGAATGTTCCCAGAGAAGCCTCTGGCTCCGGCCCTTGCTCAGGGGAAGCTGCTTGGGGATGCAAAGGCTTTACCTGAGCAAAGCACCTTGGCCTGACACCAAAACCAACGCAGCTGATTCCTCCAAGGGCAGGGGGACATCCTGGTGGTGGGGGTAGTTCCTGGCTGTCCCCAGTGCTGCTGTCTGGACAGCCCCTGTGCTGGGCTGGTACTTTGGGAGCAGATGGTGGCAGTTCTCCCACATTCTGTCCTGCCTTCCTGCTTTTGGGCAAACACTTGCTAGCACCTTTGTTGTCTTTTTTTTTTTTTTTTTTTTTCTTTTTTTTTTTTTTTAACGGGGGAAAAAAAAGACAAGACACTCAAAGCTTGTAGTTCAATCCTAAATGGGGGGCTTGGAAAATCAGGGCTCAATTTCCCATAGGAGTGGGAATGTGGCTTCTGCACGTTGTGTGGTACCTGGGACCACATCTCGACACGTTCCTGTGTGTCCATGTGTGTTCCCAGTCTGGGAATGGGGTCTGGGCCATGGAAGGTGGCTGAGACTACAGAGCCAAGCTCTCCCCATTCCTACCATCATGGATTTGCTGTCGTGGTTGGCTCCCTGGCTCCTTTCCTGCTGCCTGAGCCCTCATTCCACAGCCAGGAACAGCCTGGCCCTTCCCAACTGCAATTCCACCGCTGGGAGAAGCACCTGAAGCCCTGTGTTGGTCGTGTGTGCACCTTCAGGATGCTCCCAGGAGTGGGAACCTTTCAGATCTCCCTCTCTTTGTCCTCAGCACCCGCGTGTCTCATCCAGGCATCTCTTTGTTTACTGTCCACTTGTCAAAGATGTGTTTGCGTTGATTTTATTTTTTAATTTGTTTTTATAATTGACTTCGAGTGGGGTGGTGAAGACTGAATGCTGATTTTCTTTCCTGTTGGCTTGATTCAATGAAGACCTGTGCTTGAATGAAGAGTGTAGCTTAAACCCAGGCTCTGGAAAGGCTGCATCCGGAAGAGAACAAGCACAGCCGATCGTGCAGGTGGAACTACCATGGGAACAAATTCCTTCAGACACTGATTGTTGTGCAACGTGGGGCATCTGACAGCTTGGTCAGAGCAATTTCCTTCTGCAGGAAAAGCCTCTTCCTGCTCTGGGAAGCCTTCAACGTGTAACTGCTATTTAATGCTTTTTCTTTTGGAAATGGAATCACTGTCATGCCAAGACTGGAAGCCCTGAGGTTGAGCTCGTGAGTTCATGGGTTGCTTGGGTAGCCCCTGGTCAGTCTTGGTCACCCCTGGTCAGCCCCATGTCACGGTACAGCCTGTGAGGAGCAATCTGGGCCCTTCCCAGGGCTGCCATCCCCTGTGGGAGGCTCTGGATCTCACGTGTCCCTACGGCTGCTGCGGGGCTGGGAGAGGGGGCCGATGGTTTTCAGAGTTTATTTAATAAAGTAGCTTCCTCCAATCCATTTTACTGATGTTGTACAGCAAAAAAAAAAAAAACCACAAAACCCTCCATGGACAAATGACTTGGGCTGCACCTGAGTTTTTGACTCCTGCTATTTCATGAAATAGAATTATGGAGATAAATTTAAGTCCTGCTCGCACAGGAATTAGAGGGAATTTTCAACTGGGACACAGCTTCCTGTGGGACTTGTGCAGATAGCAGAGCTGGGCTGGCAACGCTGAAAAATGTGTATGTTGGATGATTTTCTGTCTAGTTTTGTGTTTGCCCAAGCAGAGAAGAACTGAGCTGTTTTCTCAGGCTTCCAACTGAACTCTGGGCTCCCAAACCTGGCACTTGCCTTGTCCTGTCTCTTCCAAAGGGGAATCACTGGCCCCTGAGGACTGGGATGCTGCTGAGGCTGGGAGGAGTTGTCTGAGCTTAAGTCTTGGTGTAAGAAGAACATCCCTCTCCAAAACTGGAACTGCTTCCTCTGCACAGGCATTTTATCCTGGGGGAGTTCTGGCTCTTTGGTGCCTTAATTTATTGCACCTTGAAAGTAGAAAAAAAATCTCCTTAAATCCGCGCTGGGGTTTGGGCTGGCTTGTACCTGGTGGGGACAGGGATGGAGCAGAGCCCATCCCAGTGCCCAGGCAGCTGCTGGGGAGGGGGGTTCTCCTTGGGCTCTTAGAAATCCAGTGATTTCTGCTCCTGGATTCTGAGAGGGGAACAGAAACAGAGACCAAACCTTGTGTAGCAGCTGAGAACCAACCCTTCTATTGCTTACCATGGGTTTAAGTCTTAAGTATTAAAGTGTTCCTGGGTAACAGCCCCTGAGGGGGATCTTCTGTGCTGGTGGTCTCTGGCTGGGCTCTGGGGTGTGCTCCTGGGGATGGAAAGGGCAGGTCCTGGCTCCTCAGCTCCTCCTGCCTGGTGCCCCAGAGCTGATCTGTGTTGTCTCTTCTTCCAGGGATAGGTTGCTCCAAGCCTGGCAGGGATCCAGGGGTAGCCCCAGCTGCTCTGGGAACCCTGTGCCAGGACCTGCCCACCCTGGCAGGGAACAATTCCTAATTCCCAATATCCCATCCAGCCCTGCCCTCTGGCAGTGGGAAGCCATTCCCTGGGTCCTGTCCCTCCAGGCTCTCTCCAGCTCTCCTGCAGCCCCTGGTTGGTCACGGTGGGGTTTGGCAGCTGCCTCTCCTCATATCCCCCTGCCCCAAGGCTTTGCCAGAGCCAGGAGCAGCGTACTGGAAGTGGGAGCTCCCTGGGCTCTGGGAACATCTTTAAGCTCCTTAAACAGAGCTGGCCTGGTGTCACCTCCTGGCCTGTCAAGGATCTGCAGCTGGGAGTCAGGGCTGGTTTGATCTTAGCTCCAGTGAGGGCCCTAATCTCTTCCCTGAGAGCATCCATGCCTGCTTCTGACAGAGCTGGAAAGTCCCTAGGGAAGGGGTGCTTTTGGGGAACCAGCCTTGGCTCCTCCTGGTTTTGCCCACCTCTACTTCTGAGCTGTGTCAAAGCAGTGGCTGAGGTGACACAGAGGCTGCTCTTGGTGGGACAAGGACAGGACGAGAGGAAATGGCCTCAAGCTGTGCCAGGGGAGGCTCATGTTGGATATTGGGAACAATTCCTTCATGGGAAGGGCTGTCCTGCCCTGGCACAGCTGTGCAGGGCAGGGGTGCAGTCCCCATCCCTGGAGGGATTTAAAAGCTATGAGGATGTGGCACATGGGGACACGGGACAGCACTTTGGCCGTGGTTGTGCTGGGAATGGCTGGACTTGATGGGCTCAGAGGGCTTTTCCAACCCCAGTGATTCCGTGGTGACAGTGGGAGCTATGCTACCCTCCTCGCTTGTGGAAAAAACCCTCTGGTCCATCCAGGTGTGGTCAGACCTGGCTGGAGAAATCCCCAGGCTGGTCTCCAAGGAAGTGGCTGGGCCATCCATCACTGCCCAAGGAGCAGAAGTTCTTGGGGTAACTCCCTGCTCACCCTCCAAGGTGCCAATTGCCTCAGCCCACAGCACCTGCAGAGCCCGTTTGGTCAGAGCTGGTTGGAAACCTCAAAATCTGCCCCCATCCCTCTCTGCCAGCAGGGACACAGCCCTGCTCCTGTCCCTTGGGCTGAAGGGGACACTGGTGCTGGCCGTGGCCCACAGTGAGGTGCTGTGATCCCAGGGGCCCCGATGTTGTTCCCAGAGTCCAGAGTCTGGGGGTTCAGGTACTGCAGTGGGTGTGAATTCCAGTCTGTTCAATGCTACTGCTGAAATATTTATTGTGTTTAAGCCAAACAGAAAACGAATAAAGTTCAGTAAAGAATAAAATTTTCCACACCTTTTACTGGTGTTTGTCTTTTCTTTCTGCTGAACGTGGTGAAGAGGAAAAGGTGGAGCAGGGAATGGGCTGGAGGGCAGCAGGCAGAGATGGATTCATCAAGTGACAGAGTGATTTGGGTGTGGAGGGACACTCAAGACCAGCGCATTCCAGGGGCAGGGACACCTTCCACTACCCCAGGCTGCTCCAAGCCCTGTCCAACCTGGCCTTGGGCACTGCCAGGGATCCAGGGGCAGCCCCAGCTGCTCTGGGCACCCAGGGCCTGCCCACCCTGCCAGGGCACAATTCCTCATTCCCAAGATCCCACCCAGCCCTGCCCTCTGGCACTGGGAGCCATTCCCTGGGTCCTGTCCCTGCAGGCCTTGTCCCCAGTCCCTCTGCAGCTCTCCTGGAGCCCCTTCAGGCCCTGCAAGGGGCTCTGAGTCTCCCACTGAGGTCTCCAAGGTGCTGGGAGAGCCAGGCTGGAGTGGGGATTTTCCACCACCTCCCAAAAACTCATTTCCTCTCAAACCACGACACAGGGGCTCTGAGCTCTTCCTGGATCCTTCTCCTCTCCAGGTGAGCACCCCCAGCTCTGCCAGCCTGGCTCCGTGGCAGAGGGGCTGCAGCTCTCAGAAGATGTGCAGGATGTGGGGGAGCAGCTGGGCTGGGGAGCAGCACAAGTGACACAGGTGACAGCAGTGACAGGCTGTGAAGCTATCCCAAGAGCAGCAGAGGCTGCAGGCTGGTGGCAGTGAAGCATGGACAGACGACTCTTCAACTAATTGAAGTTGAAAAGAAGTAATAAATAAATAGTGTTAAATAATGATAAATAGTATAATTATTAGTTGTTAATTAATAATGTTATTAGTAATAAAAGAAGTAGTACATTGTATTTATGACAATGCTGGATACATGTGGAATCGTTTCCAAAGCCATGCCTGAGGAGCTGCAGACTCCTGCTCTCTATTTATCCAGAAAAGTTTTTACACATCCAAGAGGTTTCTAAGGATGCATAATACATAATCATTATGCTTTGTATTATAATCAGCTGAATATCCATTATGGATGCACAACTGTCCTCTTTAATTGGGTTAGTGGGCTTCTGGGGAGGAAGTAAGACATTTTCCTCATGGTAAACTCTTCACCCGTGTCAAGCTGGCAGGGCTCCTTGACTTGCTGCTCACAGTCCAAACCTCCTCTCATTCTTAAAAGCCAGTGATATTTATGGCTCCTGCACTCTTGGAATACTTCATATATCACCTATCATTCCCAACCTTGTTTCAGTTATCCCCACCTGGTGGATAAATCGACTGATTTTCTTGCTAAGCTCTAATCACAGTATATGATCTTTGCTAATTCTATTTCTAGCTTAACCCCTTGACTCAGCCAGCCGTGAGCAGAGCCCAAGAGCCCTGCGGCCACTCCCGTGCCCTGGGCCGTGCGCTTCCCGCCGGGATAAAGCCTAGGTGTATTTAAGCGATGCCTCCTCCTTCCTCAGCCTCTCCAGAGCTTCCCCTAAGCGGATTGCTGCGGTAGGTGTAATGGAATTAAGGGATTGCGACTGACAATAGGTTTCGGTAGCGTACCGGATGCCGGCGGCGCGGGCTGCTCCCACCTTCCTGAGGCTGCTCCCACTTTCCCGGGGCTGCTCCCACCCTCTCGGGAATGCTCCCACCATCCCGGGGCTGCTCCCACCCTCTCGGGAATGCTCCCACCCTCCCAGGACAGCTCCCACCTTCCCGGGGATGCTCCCACCATCCCGGGGCTGTTCCCACCCTCTCGGGAATGCTCCCACCTTCCCGGAGCTGCTCCCACCCTCTCGAGAATGCTCCCACCTTCATGGGGCTGCTCCCAAATTCCCGGGGCTGCACCCTCCTTCCCAGGGCTGTTCCCACCTCCTCGGGAATGCTCCCATCTTCTCAGGAATGCTCCCACCTTCCCGGGGCTGCTCCCACCCTCTCGGGGCTGCTCCCACCCTCTCGGGGCTGCTCCCACTCTCCCGGGGTTGCTCCCACCTTGCTGGGGCTGCTCCCAGGACAGCTCCCACCTTCCCGGGGCTGCTCCTACCTTCATGGGGCTGCTCCCAAATTCCCGGGGCTGCACCCTCCTTCCCAGGGCTGTTCCCACCTTCTCGGGAACGCTCCCACCTTCCCGGAGCTGCTCCCACCTTCATGGGGCTGCTTCCAGGACAGCTCCCACCTTCCCAGGGATGCTCCCAGCCTCCCAGGGCTGCTCCCACCTTCCCGGGGATGCTCCCACCTTCATGAGCTGCTCCCACCCTCTCGAGAATGCACCCATCCTCTCGGGAATGCTCCCACCTTCCCGGGGCTGCTCCCACCTTCATGGGGCTGCTCCCACCCTCTCGGCGTTGCTCCCACCTTCTAGGGAATGCTCCCACCCTCCCGGGGCTGCTCCCACCCTCCCAGGTCAGCTCCCACCTTCCCGGTGACAACCCCAGGGCTGCCGAAACCCTGCTGTGGAAATTGAGGTACCGGCAGGTGAGGGATGGATTCCAGCCCTGCCTGGGCAGGGATGTTTGCAGCTCTGGGGGAGGCAGGAAGGCGATCCTCTGTTTGCACCTCCTGAATGTCACTGAATCATCAATTGATACAACGGCTGGGGTGAAAAGGGACCTGAAAGCTCATCTCATCCCACCCCTGCATGGGCAAGGACACCTTTCACCATCCCAGGGGGCTCCAAGCCCCATCCAGCATAGCTTTGGACACTCCATAAGGTCGAGTGCCTCTGAGTAAGTGTGGTAGTTTGACGTTTGGCTGCTGTTTTAATATAAAAGTTAGAGTTTTTTATGTTAGTTGGTTACAATGGTTTCTCCCATGTAACCTGTTCTGTTCCCGCAAATGGTTCAGCCCTAAGTTTTTTACCTCAAGGTTTTCCCGCCACTTGTTTGTCCCTCGCTGTGTCAGTCCCCTTGTCCCTCCCCTCATTCCCTTACATGTCCCTGCCAATCCCGGTCACCCTGCCCCTTGCTCCTGTCAATTGCTGTTGCCACTCCCCTCGTGTTCCAGAGAGTTCCCTGTCAGTTAGCTCTGTTTCAATGATTTATTGGTTTAAAAGGCTTCTTCCCTCCCCTGAGTGTTCCCTATTGGTAAGTTATGCGATGTTATCCTCCCCTAAAATCCCCCCATTGGTTAAGAGTAATATCCACCCCTTGTACCCTCCCCTCTTTAAAAATGCTCTCCAGACTCCTTTTTTCATGGCATTTGCTCCTGACCCCCTCTGGGGAAATGAACTGTTGTTGGAGACTCAGGCAAGTGTCCTTCCCTGCTTCCTTTTGTTATGAATGAGTGTCAAAATTCATATTTATTAGGGTAGAAGAATAGATTCAGAATAGTATAGAGTAAGGTAGAAGGAGAGTTACGTTTAGACATGTTCTCAGGGAAATACACTAGAAAAGTCAGTGCAGCAAAGCACCAACGCCTACCACACCAATAGACTCTATTTACATGTAAAAACCCAACAGAGACAGTCAGTTTCACAATTGCAGCCCCACAGGGAATGATGTCATCAGCAGCACACCTGAATCCCCTGACTGAAAGGGGAAACTCACTACTTAGAATTTTAAAATAGTTCTAGGAAACTTCGGTTTGCAAAAGAGATTTCCAGTAAGAACTGAGTATCGGATGATAAGGATATCTCTCTCGGGATGTGATTGTGTATTGTTAAGATTAATCCTGTCTAGCACAAGACCAAAAGTCGATGAATTATTCCCGAAGACATCGAGGACAGGACCACCTTCCATCAGATACCATTCTACTGGACCGGAGAAACCTTGGGAACTTATTTGGTTATAAAAAGGACAATGAACTTCCTAGCCCGCGGCAAAAAAAATGGGATAAAAAGACCTACATGGAGAAAGCTGGTGTGCTCGCCGCACTCTGGAGCAGCCAGTGCTTAGAGTTGCTCAGGGCGTCACCCAGAGTCTACTCCCGGGCTAGACTCTGTCCGATCCGTGGCTTACCGAAATTTTGTCAATTTGCGCGAAATAAATTCTGTACTTTGTTTTTATATCATAATTTGGCTCTGGCAAATTATTGATAAAATTAAATTGGCAATCTCACTCACAACACTTTACTTCGAGTTCCTCGTGCAGAGCCCCTGCAGTGCCATCCATGCTGCTGCAATCGCTGCCACCAGGGATGATCTCAGCAGAGATTGGGTCGGCCATCCTCGTGTGGGCCCTCCGGCCACGAAGGGTGTTGCTGGCCAGCAGACCTCCACCCCGTGGCCACAGACAGCTCCCTCAGGTAAGACTAAGGGGAAGCCCATTGTGAAAAATGCCAGCTGCTTGTTTTTAAAAACTTAAAAGTTTAATAGTAATAAAATGGTTATAAAAATAGTATTAAAATAGAGTCATAAAAATTTGGACAGTTAGGATTAGGACAATATGAAACAATAAAAACAAAGAGTTACAGACCGGTCGGGATAACTTTTCTGGGCAAAATAAGCCCAAAAAAGGACCCACGTTAATAGAGGATTAACCCTTAAAAGCAACAGCCTGTTGCATTTTCATGCACCTCATACATGATGCATAAATTCCATTCAAACAAAGGATTCTGTCTGGTCAGTGTCAGCTTCTTCCTCTGAATCCTGATGGCATTTTCAGGGCTGAGCAAGGCAGGAAGAAGTTAATTTCTTCTGATAAGGGAGCAATAAATTCTTTTTCTTTGAAAGATTTAGGTGTCCTGTGGCTATCTCAGTGAGGATACCTAATTTCTCTCTTTTAAAAAAAGTATCTTACATGGCATAGTTTTTATTTACTATGTTTTAGCCTAAAACTATATTTAACTCCCTACTTAAGAAAATTGATACAGCATAACTTTCTAACACAACGCATATATAATTCATTTTAATATTTGCAAAAAGTCAATCATAAAATATGCATTTTTCATGAATTGACTGAAATTTTCAATTCTCCATGAAATAAGGAGGGACTTCAACAAAACCTTCAACTTCCAGGGGATGGGCTTTGTCTTGTTTAGGATACTGATTCAGAGAGTTCCTTGGGAAATAGTCTTTAATAATTGATGAGTGTGGGGGCTCAAAAGTCTACCACTGAGGCTACAACACCTCAATCCTTGAGGGGCAGAAAAAAGGTAGGAGAAACCTCCCCCTAAAACTGGGGTGAGAAGAGTTTCCCTCCCATGGGCCTCTGCAGGGACATGTTAATATTTCAAGTTTCATTGGTCCTCCCAGTTTTTCCAGCCCAGCCCAGCCCCCCGTTCACCATATATGTATATCCCCTAGAATATTCTCCCCTTCCTCAATCCCTATTGGCCCCAGTTTGCTGCAGTGCTCTGCCCCATCATCCCATTGGTTCTTCTAGTTTGCTGCCCCTCCCCTACACCACTTTTCCCTGTTCTCATTGGTCCTTCTCCCTCAGATCCACCCCTTTCCCCCCATATTTAGCCCTGTGCCCTCCACTCTTCTGGGTCTTTTCTGGACCCTCTTCAAAGTGGTAGACAGCTCTTGGATCTCCAAGCAAAGACCTCTCCTTCACCTTTCTTTCTTAGCTCCTTTTAACAAGTGTGCTCCAGGCCCTGAAAATGCAGGTCACTCTCAGGGATTTGTTGAAGTGCAATGCTTCAGAGGTGGTCAGGAGGGCTGGATGTGCTCTAAGAAGGAAAACTTAAAGGCACAGGAGTTGTCAAAAGATGAGCTAGAGTGGGAGGAGACCAGCCTGGCTGAACAGGGAGCTTGGAACTCAGGGGAACTCATGACTTTTGGAAGAAGGTGGGGGGAGCTTGGGAAGAGTGCAAGGATCTTGTTAGGTCATGTAGAGAGAAAATTAGAAAGGCGAAAGCTCAGGTAGAATTTAGTCTGGGCTCTGCTGGAAAAGGTAACAAAAAAAATGTTTTTCTAAATATATCAACAAGTAAACAAGAGCCAAGGAAAATTTCCATCCTTTTTTTGGACACAGAGGGGATCATTGTCACCAAAGAAGAGGAAAAGGGTGAGGTACTTTATGCCTTTTGCCTCAGTCTCTAATATTAAGACCAACAATCCTGGGGGCAAATGGGTCTCTGAGCAGGCAGCCAGGGATGGGGAGCAGAACAGATTCCTGTAATCCAGGGGGAGGCAATTGGTGACCTGCTGAGACTCTTAAAAGTCTACAGGACTGGATCCAATCATCCCAGGGAGCTGAGGGAGCTGATGGAAGAGCTCCCCAAGCCATGCTCCATCATTTATCATCCATCCTGGCTCACCAGGGAGGTCCCAGAAAACTGGAGGTGGGGGACTGCAACACCCATCTACAAGAAGGGCTGAAAGAATGATCCAGGGAAGTACAGATTTGTCACTTGTTGGTGCCCAGGAAGGCCATGGAACCGATCAGCTTGAGTGAAATCACACTGCATGTATAGGATCACAAAATTACAGAATTATTTAGGTTGGAAAAGACCTCTGAGACTAAGTCCAACCCATGACTGATTCCCACCTTGTCCCACCAGCCCAGGGCACCAAGTGCCATGTCCAGTCCTTGCTGCAATTCTTCCACGGATGGGGACTCCAAACCTCCCTGGGCAGCCCCTTCCAAGGCCTGACCACCCTTTCCAGGAAGAATTTCCTCCTTATGTCCAGCCTTCTTGTAAATCACTTACGCAGAAGTCAGGGCCGCGGGAAAGTTATGTAACGGAAAGTTATGTACGGAACTTTGAAAGCTCTGGAACAAGTCAAACCACCCCAAACCCATTTGGTTCAGAAACACCTTTGGCAGCTTTACATAACCTGGGAAAAACCACGATATATGGAACCATCACCAAGCAACCCTAGAGGACCCCCAGGAAGACACCAAGGCAAAATTAAAAAAAAAAAAACAAAACAAACATGTAAGGAATATCCTGGAATCTTCTATAACCACCTATGCAATGAGTATGGATACTTCAGGTTAATGAACACCTGTAACCCCCTGAGCCTGGCAGGCACTTCAGGTGGGGTTATCCCCCTACACCCAGTGCTGCAGTACAGTGATGCTGCTGCTTAATACACACCGGGGTTTAGAGGGTTTATTTTGGTGACAGTTTCTGGTGACTCAGATGGGACAGTGCTTCTGATGCTCCGTGGTTTTGCAGGATTGAGAGGACATCAAGAACTCACTGAAAGGTTTTTTTGGGGAGATCCTCTGTTCTCTGGATCTGGTGACTTCAGGGCAAAGCTCCTGGTATTTTACAGCATTACTAAACGAGAGGAAGGGTGCACTTGTCCTAAATCATGGTAGAAAATCCTCACAGGATTGGATTAAAAGGAAGAGTAAAGGTAAGGGACGTAATGGGTTGCAGTAGTCTCACTCCCAAGGTGCTGAAAGTTGTGCTGGCTGTTTTGTAGGGAGCTTACACAGGTGCCTTGTTTCAAGCTCTGTGGTGTGTGAGTGGTAAATTTTATATTGTTGTAGTTTTGTGTTACGGGATCAGGTCAATCCACTGAAGGGGAAATTCTGAAGAACTTCCCTTTGGGCTGTGTCTTGAAACACTGGGGAAAGGGATGGGTGGAGACTCCTTGGCATGAAAACAATTGGTTGAATACTGTAACCATTGGTGGCCAATCTGTGTGTTAGACGATGAAGAAAAATAGCCAAAGAATGGTTTCATATATAACACCTTATTATAATTAATGTTGTTTTGTCACTGGAAAGGAAAATGGGATGGAGTATTGTATGTCCATTTATTTCTCACTGCACCATTATCCAGTACAGCAGAAGGATGGTGATGTAGTACCTAAAGATGCCATGGGGTTATCAGGGGGAAAAAAGCCTGAAAGATTTTATTCAGCCTGACCTACAGGAGAGTGTTGTCTTGAAGCTGGAAAGATGGACCGTCCTGGTTTAACAGAGTCTGCCAAGGAAGGTGAGAACCTTTCCTGGAATTGAAAGATGAAGCCCTCCTTCCACATTATTATAACTTTGAAATTTTTGGTCTTCTAGGCAAAGATATGGAAAAAGGAATACATGTTCTTTGCTAGGAGATGCATAGATAAATATAGATGATATAGATATAAGAAGACAAAGAACAACAGTTGTAGGAAATGGAAAGATGGAAACTTCCACAGACACTGAAGAGTTTAATTTGCAGTCAGCTTGGATTGATGTAAAAATAAGAGTACACAGATGTGGTTGTGATATTTTATGAAAATCCCTTTGCTAGGATTTTCTTCTCCTGAGAAGCTGAGAAGGCCTCAGCTTCAAGTGTAAACAATTTGTTACCTGCTACTGTGGAGTGCAGCAGGTGCTTTCTCGATTGGTCAATGTGGGATGTTTCTACTTGGTGGCCAATCGAGGAGGCAGCAGCTCTCAGACTCTCTAGGAGTCACAGAACCTTGTTATTCATTCCATTCTATTCCTGTCTCGCCTTCTGATGATTCTTTTCTCTCTGTTCTTTGTAGTATAAGTTATAGTGTGGTCTTTTTTAATGTAATATATATCATAATATAATAAACCAGCCTTCTGAAATGGAGTCAAGATCTCTCCTTCGCTTCACCAAGTCCTGACTGCCCAGAAGACCCACGGTAATACACAGACATTAAGCAGAAAAATTATCAACTTATGTTTCTGTAGTTGTAAGTAAGAATATGCCTTAAGTAAGTGAGAAACTGTATTGTGTAAGATGGTGAGAGGTTTTATAGTGTAGTAATGTAATTACATAGAGTAAGCTGAGAGTTTAGCTGTTATCATAGAAGTATAACTGTGTATGTGTAATAGTAGCCCATTGGATGAAAGTATCCACAGTGCAGCAGAATTAAGTAAAGGTTATAGGTTAGAAAAACAAAATAAACTTAGTGGCAACTTTCCATTGGATTAGTATGTTATATATTGCCTTGTAATGAAGAAACTTGTGACTACTTTGAACTATGGCCAACCATTTACGCCTTTAAAATCTGAAGGCCTTTGAGGCTGATGTTTATCTGAGTAATAAATTCTTTTTAGCCTGACAGTAGTCCCATCCCTTCTGTAAGGCGTTGATAATAGGCAGCAACAACAACAAGAGGAACAAAAAACCAACAACCAAAACCAGCCTTTTCTCACCCATCAAGTAATTTCCCTTTGGTGTAGTTACACCCGTGACCAGCAGGGAGTGCTGTTGGCTCAATTGAGGCAGAGAGGCTGCAGTGACACCCGGCAGCTCCAGGGGGCGCTGCTGGCAGAGGGGCCACAATGGCTCCCCTGCGGCTCCAGAGTGCCTGGAGTGGGCTCGGAAACCTCCGGAGGTGGTGGTGGGACCTCGGGCAAGGGTAAAAAGATGGGAGATGGGTGTGTGTGGTGTAGGCATAAGACGCTTGTCTTTCGTAATGTGAAAAATGCTATTTACTTTTTGTTAAAATTTTAAAAGTTTAGTAGTAATGAGAATAGTAATAAAAAATAGAACAGTAAAAATTAGGACAATAAAAGACAAGAAGAGACAACAAAAAGTAAAGAATTATAGATGTCTGGGTGTTTGATATTTTGGTAAAAGGCATACTTTGCTAATAAGGGATTACTCTTTAAAAGTAATAGTTTATTATATATTCATATATCTTATATACTAATTAAACATTCTTTTCAAATTAGGGTGTTTTTGTTTAATTTTAGCTTCTTTCCCCATGTTGTAAATTCACTTTTTTGGTTTTTTGAAGTTTGAGTTTTCTCAATAAGGAGCTAATAATTCCTTTCTTGGGATTTTGGTGTCTGTTGTTATTTTTATCTGGATTGGAAAATCTGAAGAATTTCTTGGTTATCTTTTTTAATTTTTGAGTTAGTGTCAAAAAAGTAGCTCGCATCATATAGTTTCTATTTTATTATGCTACAGCTTAAAAACTCTATTTACCACAATACTTAAAAGAGATTAATACAGCCCTACTTAAAAGAGATTAATATAGTATAACTTTCCAACATAACACATATAGTGTTCATTTTAATATTTACAAAGAGCCAATCTTACAATACGTATTTTTCACACCTAAGATGGAGCAAAAGGGTTAAACTGTGGGAGGATCTGCGGAGCAGTGGGCTGGAGCAGTGGTGTTGGGCAGACCCAGGGTGGAGAGCTAAACTATAGCAATGTCCCTGCAGGAACATACACAACGTCTATTCTCAACCATTGAACCAAAAAAGCGGCCATAAACCAGCCCCCCACATCCCAGACTGAGTCCTGGACTCTGCCCCAAAACATCTCAGAGTATTAGGCCAGAACAGAAAAGCGCCTCCTGGAGCAGGGACCCTGAATGGAGCAGAACTTCTGCTGTCTCACCCCCTCCCCCAGTGCCACCCCCTGTCCCCTGCCTGTCTGCAGCACACAGAGCATGAGTCACCCCCCAGCTGTGCCTCCCCTGAACACAAAGGAGACACAGACCAGTCCAAATCAACTCCTTTATTAGCAGAGCCTGCAGGTGATGAGGCTGAAGCAGCCCTTCAGTAGCTCTCCAGGAGGGTTTGGCCCTCCCATTGCCAGCAGGGTTGCAGCACCTGCACAGCAAAAGCCCCCACAGCTCCCTGGGGCAGAGCCAGCTGGTGCCACCTTCTCCAGAGCACCGCTCCAGTGCCACCAGCCTGCCTGGACAGCACCAGCACTGCCCCAAGGGCTGCTGCAGCAGGTGCTGGCAGACAGGATTCTCCACATGGGGCATTCCAAAGGCTTTTGCTCAGCAGAGAGTCCAAGGGCAGGAGCAGCTCCTGCTGGGGCTGAGGGCTGCAGGGAAGGGCAGCAGCCCCAGTCACCGGAGCAGGAGCGGCTGCCCTGGACAGAGACATAGCAACCCTGAGACAGGGAGTGAAAACACTGCCTGGGCCCCTGGGAGATGATGTCACTGCTTTCCTGAGCTCGCAGGCACAACAGCTCCTGCTGGGAGAACGGCCTCGGTTGATCCAGGAGGCTGCAGTGAGGGAGGAAAAGAAGGATGATGCCCAAAAGCCAAGCAGCCCAGCTTGCAGCCAGCGTGGAGCTGGCCTAAGGTCTTGCAGACCTTTCTCCAAGCAGGAAAACTGCCTTTGGGACACTGTACCTTCTTGTCTCACAGCAGCTGATCCAAGGAGTGCTTTGAGTGTTGCCTTTGCCCCATCCCTGGCCCTTGGGCTCAGGCTTGGCCATGAGGCTGATAGCCTCCAGGAAGGGTTTTGGTTTGGCTCTGTGTGAAAGCAGAGGGAAATGTTTATGGCAAACAGGCAAGCAGATTCTGGCTTTCCCATGAAGCAAGGGAATTGCTGAGCGAAGGCTGCAGTAATGTGCCTTATTTCATCAAATTTGGGAAAAATTAGACACCATTATGGGGAACATGGTTTGAGAGCATTATCATTGTAAGTGCATTTTGTGGAGAGCCTGGTACAAAGTTCTCCTAAACCGCAAAGCTCTTGTGGTTCTTCCTCCACATGGCTGTGGCCTAACGCTTCTTCAGCTCAGACAGTGCTTCCTGCTTGGTAATTCTCCGCCATGCCTCAGGGATTTCTCCTTTGCCCTGAAATTTCCGATTGTACAAAGCTTCCAGCTGTGTCCTGAAATGAGACACAAACCACTTCCAGTACGCCTGCATGGATGAATCAGGAAGAATGTTCCAAGTCGAATAAGGGGGTCCAGCATCACGGTATCTCTTGTATGGCATCCATTCATCATCACCAACTCCAAATGAGACATCACTTGCAACGAGGCTGGAACAAATATCAATGGTTAGGTGGTCTGTCCTATGCCACTTGCGTCCCATCAAAGCTTGTGGGCGATGGTAAACCACCTGATGGTCTCCATCGTGATTCCACATGGTGTTTGTGCACACAGCCCCACAAAAGGGACACTGTACCCAGCATCCTGAAAAATGCTCCGCCAGGATGGTGTGAGGCTGCCTTGGAAATGAGCTCAGGTCAGCACCAGCCAATTCTTTCATGAGCCTGTCCTTTAGGGCAACCAGAGCTTCTGCCATGGCACTGCTCAGGAACTCAATGTCTGTGACCTCCTGGTGCTCGATGCCCTTCAGGTCACTTCTGGGCAAGTTGATCACCTCTGACAGCTCCCTGCAAAATTCATCCAGCCAGAGAGAGATTTTGTTTTCTCTGTCTTTTCTGTCTTTGACAATTCGGGTTGATAAAGAAACAGCTGAAAGGATGTTTTCATAGAAAATATCAAGGGAGGAATCTAAAAACATCTCCAGCCTCCTACTCTCATCTAAACAGTGCTTTCTAACTCGTATCTCAATGTAACTCTCAAAAAACTGTTTTGGAGACCTAAGGTACTGCTTGAAATACTCAAAATTTTCCTGTTCTGCCAGGTATCTCAGGATGCAAACTTCCAGATTGGCTCTGCTGCCCTGGAAATCTGGGAATTGGCCCTGCATGTCCTCAGCGATGTCTTTAGCCGTCCTCTCATAGACGGCACGGCGAAGAGCTGGTTCAATCTTGTCACAAAGGAAAACAGCAAAAGTTGTTACAGAAGTGGCTCCTTGGCAGGAAATCTGGAAACACTGGAAGAAATCTTCTCTCTTGCTGTTCAGGTACACAACTGGGTCATTTGCCTTTCGGAATGCTTCGTGCATGGCTTTAAACCTTTCTGCTGCCATTCTGCACAGATACAGAGTCAAATCTATGCTGTACTCCCTGTTCAAAGTACATTTTCCATTGCTAGGGACTGAGTTCACATGTTTCTGTACTTCATTGAGTATTTCATGGATAAAATTTCTACTGTAATCACGTTTCTCCTCTTCCTTCTTAGAAATGTTTGCCTTCACAGACGCTATGATGATGTCTGTGATGTGCTGAAAGTTGATCATATCAGCATTGAAAATGCTCCTGGGATCAGTGATAAAGCCTAAATACTTTTTCTTCATGATGTGTTTCTCTGGATCAAAAGAAAATCCTCTGCCTTTTGGAAATGACGTGATCCGTGCATGGATTCCCGGCTCCTTAAAATACTCAAGAAGGACATCTTCAATTTCTGCATCAATATCCACCCGTTCTGGAGGAGGAGCTGCAACAGAGACTTCAGTAATCCACTGGTTCCAGACAAGAGTAAAGTGGTTCTTTAGTTCTCTCTCACTGAGACTCTTCCCTTTCAGACTCACAGCCAGCTCCCTGCTCTTTCTCAGGAGCTCATCTTCGTATTCCAATTTCCTTGCATCCAGTTTCCTCTGCTCCTTCTGTAACTCAATAAGATTCTCACATTTCTTTTGTGTTTCAAGAAGAAGAGTCTCTTTTAATTCTTTCAGCTTCAGCTCGGTGCTGGATTTCCACTGGACCAGTGTCTCACAGTCTTTGTCTTCCCTGAAATACTCTTCCACTTCTTTCTCAATGGCATCACTTGTCTCTTGCACCAGCCCTTCAAGGTGTTCTCTGGTGACATTCTGAAAGTCCCCATTCCGAATTTTGTTGTCCAGTCTCATCTGTACATCTAAGATGTGATTCCTCAGCCTCCAGGTCCACTGACTAAAGGCACTTTCCAGTCTCCTGTAGACAGCAATCTCCAGAGAATTCTTGAAGCTGAAGACAAAGTTTTCATTCAGCAAAGCATTCCAGAGGTCACCAATACGATCCTTCAGGCTTGAGAGCCTCAAAATGCTGCGCTGTGACTCCTTCTTGGCAGACTGGAAGATTTTGCTCTTGAGTTGCTGGATGTTCTGGCTGTAGGTGGGGTTGGGTGGTGCCATTGGGGGGTTTCCTTCCCACAGGTGAGCAAAGTAGTGAATGTGGGTGTTCACATCAAAGCCAATGACATCGCTGAAGGAGGAGACATCACAGAATTCCTGCTGAGCAGCAACCACCGCCATTTCATCCAGCTTTTCCTGCAAACGCCTTTGTCCTTCCATGTTCTGCTCCTTGGCAGTTGCTTCTCCCACGTTTTGGTGGACAAAGAGGCAGCTTGGGGAAAGATTGACTTTCTTCATCCTCAGGAAAGCCTGCACAGCAATCTGGAGAACATCTTGCATTTCTGACGGATTTTCTCCAAAGATATTGATCACAGTCAGGTTGCCGACACCAATGACAAAGGTGGCCAGCTCGTTGTCATGGTTCAGGGAGTGTTTATTGGCCATCTCGATGGCACGAAGTCCCTCTGTGTCAACCACCAGCACAAAATCAAAGCCCAAGTCTTGCTGCAGCTCCTCTGCCACTGGGATGAGCTGCATGAAGGCTCCGCGGGTGCATCTCCCTGCGCTGACGTTGAACTGCAGACCAAACATGGCATTCAGCAGGGTGGACTTGCCCGTGCTCTGGATGCCCAGCACGGAGAGCACAAACACTCGTTTGTCCCCCAGCCTCTCAATTAAGCTGTCAAAGATTGCTCCCACCCAGCGCAAGGCCAGGTAAGAAGCATCCCCATCCATCAGCTCCATGGGATATCCTAAAACCATCAGATCTGCTGCAATTTCTGGCAGTTTGTCAAAATTGTCGTTCTTGGAGTTCATTAATTGCAGAGCTTCATAAATCTGCCCTGCCTCTCTCAGAAGGTGCTCCAGGCCGATGGATGAATCATTGATTTCATCAGAGAGGGCATCCAATCGACCCAGCAACTCAGCATTGCCTCTGGATTTTTTCTCGGTTTTCTTTCTTGACAGGATTTCAGACCATAACTTGTGATAGTCTCTCCTCAGTTCTTCAAGGTGACCACAAGACAGCTCGTCCATAAAGACCTTCATCCACTGCAGGAAGTATTTCTTGGTATCTGCTGGCTGGGCCTGGAGAAAGCCAAGGAATGATTTCATGAGTGTGTTGAGAGGGAAAGCTTGCTCAAGCTGCTTTCTTCTTATTGCTTTCTTGTCATGTTCAATTTGGCTGCGATGATGCTCAATGCTCTTGTTCCCCTTCTCCTGCAAGCGAGTGAGTTCTTTGTCCTTTTGGCACCATTGGAGCCACAGTTTTCCTTGAAGTGGCAGCAGCTGGGATTTGATCTCCGACAGCTTCTTTTTCTTCAGAAGCTCCACCAGCTCCTTTGCCTTTGCTTTGGCTGTCACACATGTGGGTTGATCTGCATCCACTATGAATCCATGCTGGCGAGCTTTGTCCACACAGGCCTCCAGGCTGAAATATGGATTAGACCCATTCAGGAGATTCCCAATTGTCTTGGTCAGCTGGAGCGTCATTTCTGCTTCGTTTCTGTTCTTGATCCCTATTGTTATGGTTCTGCCGGATTGTCCAGCTGCAACATTCTCTTTTTCTGTGAGAAGGCAAACCAAAGGTCTTTCTGACTGCCACAGGTCCTGCAGAATATTTTTCCCCCTGTCGTCCATGTGCTCCCAATCAGACACAAGAGCCACGTTGACAGCAGATATCTCCTGCAGGAACTGCAGCTGTGCTCCGTGATCCCTGGCGTCTCCATGCAGGTTACAGAAAGCCACGCAGCAATCAAAGGTGTCATCGGGGCTTCCACGGGGGCAGTACCAGGCGATCTCCACCAGCCCTTCCATCAACAAACGCTCTCTGGTGCTGCCTCTGCAGTGGCGGTGGAAGAAAGTGTCGTGTTTGCGTTTGCTCAGCAGAGCATTCAGGAGCTGGGATTTGGAAGAGGAGGCTGAGCTGCCAATGCGGATGAAAGACACAATGGGTGTCTGTGCCTGAAAGATGAGTTTGTTGCTGACAGTCTTTGTTTGGGCCTGCTTTCCTGACTTGTCCGCCTCTTTCCAGCTCCTTTGGATTTGGCTGAGGGCATAGAGCGGGAACTCGATGCGTGAAGTGCTTGGGTTGGGCACCAGCAGAGGCAGCGCCAGTTGGCAGAAGGCCAGCTTGGTTGCAAGGGTCTGTCTCAGGAAGTCATCAGCACAATGGAAAATGGCCATCTGCAGGTCCATGGGGTGCACATGGCTGTCCATGCTTGCATGTTCAGGAGCTGCTTCCATCATCTTACCAAGAAAGTTTTCAAAGGAGTCTGATTGTTGGTGCTCTTGCTCTCCATTTTGTAGCAGAGGTGCAAGGCCTGGGTTGTTCCTTTTCCAGCAAGTCAGGTACCTCACCTGGTAATCCACGGTTAACAGCTTCTGCAAGAAATAAAATGGCAGTTCTTCGTCTTGGCTGGGCTGGCTGTCCTGCAGAGATGTCTTGCCGATGGTGCGGAAATCTCCCATCCCCATTTTCTTTCGATAGTAACTTTCCAGTCCAAGGCGCTTCAGCAGCTGGAGGAACTCCTGGTTTGAAATGGCTTCCTTTTCTTTGGATTCACTGCTGTCTGACTTGGATTGGGACTGACTGGAGGACTCAGGTGTTGGAAAAGTGTCTTCCAGGTCACTGAGTATGTTCTGCTTCCTCTGTTCATCCCATTTATCATCCAAGCACCCACTGATCAAGGAATGTAAGTTCTGTTCCAGCCTCTCCCAGTCTTCGCCTCCCCGGTGCTTTTGGAGGAGATTCTTTATCCGTGTGGACCACAAGCCTTTCATGTGATCTTCCATGAAAACTAAACGCTCTCTCTTCTGCCCAGGGGACAGCTTTTGACTTTCAGGGGTCACAGTCAGACCCGTCAGCAGAAGAGAGGCCTCAGCTCTGTTGGCATCTTGCTCCTTCAGGTTCATGTACTCCTTATGTGCCGCTTCCATTTCCTTGGCCATGTAGTGAATTTCTGGGTGTCCAAGAAGGTGCTGAAAAGTGCTGCTTTCCACCTTGTACCCTGTGCTGGTCACAACCAAGAGCACCAACAGTTCCATGTCATTCTGAGCCTGTTCCTGGAGAGACTGGAGTAAGGAATAAATGGCAAGGCTGCTCATCTGGGTGGCTTCTCTCTTTGCTTTATGAACGTCAGAGGCAGAGCTTCCTGGTGCGTAGGTGACAGCATGGATTCGCTCCTTCATTTGCTGCAGTGTTTTGATGAGCCCTTGAACCTCAGAGACTTTGGGAGATCTGGGACGTGGGTGCTCAGTCTGGAAGACCCATTTCATAATGAAGGAAGCCTCAGGGAAGTCCTTGACAGAGTAGATATGAGGATTCAGGAGGCTCCTCAACTTTACCTTGATAGATGTGGTGTTTTCTGGAGGTGACTCCTGGCAGCTGCGCACAGTGTTCACCAGGAAGTCCTGCAGGGCTTTATCCAACAGGCACACGTTGATCCACACACTGGGGTTCCCAGTTTTTGCATTCAGATAATCTTTTAGCTCCATCAGCATGATCAGCTTCTTTTCGTCCACTTTTGTCACCTCCCAGGCTCTCACAGTCCCCATGAAATCTCTGGCCTCTTGCACTGCACTGCCCAGTTCCTCTCCATAAATGGTGCCGATGCTCTGATTTGTCAGCGCTTTGTACCCAGCCCTGAGGGCTCTGCTCACCTGACCAACAGACTTAAAATCCCCGCAGTGATTGCCCAGGATGATTTCCCACACTGGGATCAGCTGAAAGCCACGGTCGATAATGCACCACGTTGTGTTATCAGACATGAGCCCCGTTTTCCACTGAGGAAGGGAAGCTGTGTCTGCTGGGCCCCCTGTGTTCATCACATAGAGCTGAATTGCTGCATGAGAATTCTCTCTGGCTCTCCCCAGGACAGAAGTCTTTGACCTGGATTTAGGAACATCCAGGGCCCCCGCAGCACTTGCCACCAAGTCACCATAGCTCTTCCTGACAAAGCTGTTCAGTGCTTCAGACGTTTGTCGCTTCATCTCTTCCTTCTGCTCAGCTCGGAATCCTTCTGTAGATGCCTTCCACCAGAATATCCCCCCAAAGTGGAGGGGACCCTGGTTTATGTGGGTCCCAAACCTGCTGAAGAAGCTCTCACACATCTTCACCAAGGTGGGGTTGTCTTCTTTCCAACTAAAGTTCAAAAGCTGCTTCTCCATGTCTTGCAGCTCCCGCAGAGCCGCATCTGAGAGGCGAAGCTGATGCCTTTGGAAGTAGCAGGAGGCCAGAGGGATGTACTGGTACTTGGAGATGCAAATGTAGCTCTGCTCAGAGCGGGACTGGTGGGTGTCCTGTGACTGCGAGGAGCTGCTGTGCTCTGTACTCCCTCCCAGATTAATCCCCCAGAATGAGGATTTGGCAGAAACGCTCATGCTGAACCCCAGCTGCTCCATGGACTTGGTGAAAGTGGATTCTGCTGCAGAGGAGGAGAACTCCTTCCTCTCAAGCAGCGATCCTTGCTCCGGACCGGCCAGCTGGAAGCCCTCAGGAACCCTGAGGAGCTTCTCTCGCCTTGCCAGCACATCTTCAGGTCTGCTGGTTCTGTAGATGCCCTGCAGGGCCAGTCCCCCCGACGCCCGTGTCAGCACCTCCGTGTCAGGGATGTTCTCCCTCCTGCCTACTGACAGCTCCTGCAGCTCCAGCTGCTTCTGGATGCTCTCCACCACATCTGCCAAGGGTTTCTCTGGTGGTGGCCAGAACTCTTTGGGAATCTCCATGGCTCGCCACAGAGTCTCTGCTTTCTCCCTCAGAGTATCCTGGCTTTGGCTGCGGCTCTTGAGCATTTCTGTCAGATCCTTCAGGGCTTGTTTGGCCTCTTCTTGTTTTTGCTTTGTCTTCTCCATGTACTCCTTCTTCACCGCTTTAGTGGTTGTTTTGTCATCTGTTATTTTCAGGAGTTTCTGTAGTGCCTTCTTTTCCCAAGGGTGCCTAACCTCACAGTCCAGCTTTAGGAAGTCTTCGTATTCCAGATGTTGCAGGGCTTCTCTGCACTTGATTCCCAGGATCTGTGAAGCTTTGGGCAGCCAGTATGCAGCATCCAGTCCTTCCTTCTCAAACGCCTCTGCCAGGAGCTGGGCCTTTGCATCCCCCTCCTGTGTGTCCTCCTGTGAAGCCATGGCTGTGGAGCAGGTATAGAATGATAATGAGATGATTGGCTCTCCCAATAAAAGGATGAATACTGTGTGAATATTAAGAGAAGCTCTATTGATGTTTCATTATGTTCTTGTAGTCTGTTGTTTAGATGTCCTCTCTTCTTTCCATAGTCCCCTTCCCCTCCCGGCCCCATATTGTTGCCATCAGACTGTCTGAGTCATCTGGGACATTTCCCATCTGGGAAAGAAGGCTTGTACAAAAACTTGTCTGCAAGAAAGCAGACTCCAGAAACAGCAAACAAGAGTTGACTGACAGACTTTGGGAGGGGCCAGGGTTGACTGATGGAAACCTCTCCACCAGAGGGTATAAAAGGCAAAGCATCCATCTTGAAGATGAGCCAGCTACTAGGTAAGCAGCTATGAGGAAGCTCCCAGGTCTGTTTTTCTTATTTAGTCTTTTTATTGCAATTGTTGTAAAGGTTTTATATCCCTTTTAAATTTTTAAAAAGGGGATGGTCATTTCTCATAAGGAAGAACAAAGACTTTCCCTAAGGTGTTGTCAGAGGCCCCAGGCTCCTGTCAGAGACTCAGCAGCAGCTGTAGCCCTGGGGATCTCTCCCACCCAGCTGCTGGAGCCAGGCCTGGGATGGCAAAAGAGCCAGGGTCTCCTTCCCTGCACTCTGGATGTGCCTGTTACTTTCCTGTTTGCAGGATCAACCCTGAAGCTGAGTGTGTATCCCAGGGGCACAAACACAGACAAAGAGACACACACAGACAGACAGACACACACACAGCACACACTCAGCCACACAACCTGCTCTGGACAAGGTACTGCCTTCACCATCACCCACGTCCTCCCAGCAGAACTCCTCAATCCACAAATGCAGACAGCTGGGGCCATTCCTGGCTCCCTGGAGCACTGGCACAGCCCCTCTGCCCATCCAACAGCCCTGCCTGCATCCTGCAGCCTCTGCCCAGCCTACAGATGCCCTGCTCGCTGCCTGGCCCAACCTGCTGCTCCCAGCACCCGGAGGCAGCGCTCACACACTCCCCCCATGGGCACCCCACACTCCCCAGACACACTCCCCCCATGCCCGGCACGGCCCCAGGGGCTCTGAGCTGTGCTCCTGCTCCAGCTGCCAGCGCAGCCCCTCCCTCGCCCCTCTCTGGCCTCTTCCCAGGAGCTGCTTCCTGGCACACTCAGGGGCCCAGCCCAGTGCAGGAGGAAAATCCACCTTGTCCCTGCCCACAGCTGTGCCTGGGACATTCTGGTGGCCCATCAGGAGTGACTGGAGATGCTGGGAGCCAACTCAGAGAGGTGCCCTCTGTGATATGCTTCTCCTTAGCACAGAGGGTCTCGTCTGGCAAGTGCCGATTGGCCATCTCGTCCACGGAGCCACCATAGACCCACTGAGCCTAAAATCTCTGCTGACAGGAGGAATAGTGCCAGCAAACCTTCAACCCCAGCCTTGAGGGGAGCAGACTTCAGGCTGCTCAGGCGCAAATTACAGAGGGCCTCTGGGAAATGGCTCTGGAAGGTGCTGGGGTCCTGTTTTGGGGGTGGTTCTCATCCCATAGCCAGTTTGGTTTTGGATATGGTTTGTGTCTGGAGCTGTCAATGTCCCCTCTCTGATTCAGGAGTATCATGATGCATGAAGGGTGGCCCAGGGTTCAGTGGAGGGTTGGGGGCCAGGGGCTGCTCTTCCTTCCAGCAGGGGTGATCAACACAGGGGCCATGTGGTACAGTGGGTCTGACCTGAGATCCAGTTGCCCTAATGCGTTTTTTCTTTTTTTACCCCCTCATGTTTTTTTCTTGTTTCAGCACTGTGACCACAGCTTGCCGATGTTATAAATGACAATATTGGTTTTCACATTTTTATATTGGCTTTCCCAAGTTTTTAGTGATCACAACAATTTTGATATAGTTGTATTTGTAACCTTTGAAAACTGATTTATTATGATATAATCTGACAGCTTCTGTATGCACAATATGACTTTTATAAATAGTAGCATGATAAATATATATATATTATAGCTTAAGCTTTTGCAAAAGATTAAAATAGAGACTATGTAATGTTAAATGCTTTTCTTTGTGTAACTGTCTCAGATAATGGTGTGAATATCTATGTTGATTCAATGTACTTGTGGACTATCTTATCTGAATGGTAACAGTGATGAGATCCAGGAGAATAAACACCAAAGCAAAAATGCAAGAACTGACCCTCGGAGATTATCTGAAAATGTCGAAGAACCAAACAGAGCCTCAAGAAGAAATAAAAAATATGAATTTCACCCGCAGAATAGAATGAAGATGCATCAACGGTCAAGCCAAGCAAAAGTATTCCCTGAGTGTGTAAGCTCACAGGAATGTTTGACTATGTATCATCCACATAAATACGCATTTAACCAATGTAATGAAAAAGCTATAAAATAAATATTTTAAGGTAACGGTGGGCTTTTGGCAGTTTGCCAAGCACCCCAGCTCTGGATACTGTCCCTTTTATCTCTTATTAAACTTTAAAAAAATTTAAAGAGTGAACCTTGTTTCTCACACCAGCTTGCTTCTCTGTTCCTGTGCTGCTTGGGAGCCCAGAGCCACTGTGTGCTGTGCTGAGACCAGCCCCACCAGGCCCAGACCTCAGGCCCAGCCATCACCGGTGAGCCGTGCAAAGGAGTGATCCCCACCTGGCCCCCACTGCTTTGGGGTTTTTTGCTACATTTTAATTTGCCACCCCGGGTGTGCAGTGGCACTGAAAGCAGCTGCTCCCTGTGGGCTGTGCAGGGGAAGCCAACTCCTCTCTCCTGTGTCACCAGAGCCGCCATTGCCAGTGGAGGGGTTGCCGAGATTGTGCCACAGTGCCCCCTGCAGCTGTGGAGTGCAGCAGGCGCAGGCCCTGCAAACCTGCCTGGCTTCCTTGGCGTTTGGAAGCCTAAGATAGGCAAAATGCTGAGTCATGGTGACTGGACCTTAGGAGCCCCTCTCTCCTGCTCTTAGACCTTTGCTTATCTCTCTGTAAGGCTATAGGTCACTTTCCTTTAACCCTTACCATCGGACAATTCTCAATCCCCTTTTGCCCTATATAAACCCCTGTTTCTGCACGGCTCATTAGAGTCGCTGTTCCTGAGACCGTTCGCAGAAGAGCTACAAAGAAGACCAATAAAGACATCTTCTCGGAACCTCACACAACTTCTCTCCTCTCTTCTCCTACTCGGCCGAATGCTGCTCTGCCTGCCTAAGCCTAGCCTAGCAAGTCCAAGAGCTGAAATCACTAATGAGCTGATGTAGCGTTTTGCCCGGGGGGTTTTGAGCTGATCTGATAAGCTCTCAACCCCTCAACACTACACCCCAGAATAGCTCAGCATTCATTGGGAGGCATAAAAGGAGCAGGAGGCTGATGTGACAGCGTCAGGAATAAAAAAGGTTTAATAAAGGCAAAATAACAAACTCAAAGCTATCCAGGTGCCACAAGCTTGTGCTCCTGGTAAAGACACCTCACAAAAGCGATTTGGCTTCTTTGTTCTGTCCTTTTCTACTAAATGGCCCAGGCGGGACCTTTTGGCTTATGGCCAATTAGCTGTCCCCAAACTTGAGGAGAAGTCCCCAAGGTCCTATCAGAGACTTTTCTACCTGATCATCGGGAGAAACTTCTGGGCTCTTTCCTTTTTGGGGGACAGAGGAAGGTTCGGTCACTCTGTCCATAGGGGGCACATTCCTACAAGCTGAAAATCACAAAAGCTGAATATCACTAAAGACTTGCCAAGGCGCAGGCTGGGAAGGCGCTGCTCAGAGCTCGGGCCGGCAGCTCTTATCAGGGCTGAGCTATCCGGCTTTTAATGCAGCTATCTGGGAACACCTCGTAGCCCAGCGAGTGGTATTAAAAGTGGAGGAATCATTGCACCTGCCCTGCCTGGCCAGGAGCCAGCAGCGCCCCTGCTGGCTGTGCCCGGAACTGCACCGCAGGGACGGTACCTGACAGGTGAGACGAGGCTGGGATTGGGTTTCTGGTTTTGGTTGTTGCTGCTGTTGTTTGTATCTCTTGGTAAATACATATGTTATAGATACATAATATAATATTGGCTTTTTGTAAATATTAAAATGGATTTTATATGTGTGATGTTAAAGTACCTTTGTTATAAAGATACAGCTTTTATTTCTGTTGTTAATGAAGCTTAGACATAGTAGTGAAATAGCTATGCTTGTGTTAAAATGCCTGCTTGGATGGGATAACATCCAATGAACATAGGATAAGGACACCTGCTACAGATATGCCAGCTATCAGCATCTACTGTCTGAAGGCAGTGTGAACCAAGGCCCAAACTGGAAGTGATAAAGAGAAGGAGCCAAAACCACAGTCAAGAAACACGCATGCTCTAAAAAGGTGGACCGAAGGAGGGGCCATGTAAAATAGTTCCTGGAAAATGTAAGCTAGTTTATGGATATGCATAAGAGTATGAATATGCAACAGGCTGATGTAATGGAAAAGGTATTTAAGGGGTATCCCCAAAGGTGATGGTGTGCTCTTGGCTGAGTGCCAAAACGCACTTGGCTGTAATCTTTGCTTCACTGTCTTTGTCTCCTATTGTCCTTTATTAAACTTTTAAAATTTTCACAGGAGACTGAACGTGTTTTTCACACATATACTCTAGTAAATACCTGTTGTTCCTTTCCCTGTATCTTTGCCTAAAAGCCCCATAATTTCAAAGTTGTAATAATATGGAGAGAAGGGGGTCATATTCTCCATTCCAGGAAGGTTCCAGGACACCTGTCTTTTAAACCAGTACAGGTCCATCACTGCTGGTCAATTTTATTGAAAAACTCCTGAAGCACAAGGCAGTCATGGGTCACAGCCATTGCAGACTCAAGAGAAAAAGTCCTGCTTTTCACCCTAAATTTCCTTTCACAACACATGAACACATGGAGTTGATCAAGGACAGACAGTTAATCTGAGTGTTTGGGAATTCAGTAAAGCTTTGAATCCTGCCTCTCCTAGCACCATGGTGTGTCCCTTCCAACTCAGACCATTCCATCATTCTTTGATTCTCACCCTAACAGACCTTGCATTTTCACTGGACACCTGCCTTTAATCCTTTGGGGTTTTGGCACTGTCACACAACCCTGAAAATTGTCCCAGTCTCAGTTCAGTTGGATACAGGGGAGATTTATTCCTTGCAAAAAATCCTTCTAAGCATTCAGCTTCCATCCCACCAAGGCCACAACACTCTTACCAGCACAGGAAATGGACCAAGGGGATTGGACTCAGGTCCTATAGATCCAAGGGCTCTTGCACCCTTCCAGAGCCTTCAGGGGCAGCTTTCCCTTGGGAATCCCTGCAGATTTGGGCAATGTGTGCAAGGGCTGTGGGCTCTGATTCCCCTCACCCACCTCACATCAGATGCTCCCATTGCTTCCAGCCTTGGCTTCCCAGCAGACACTGGCAGCCAAGGGCCCCAGCTCAGGGAACACAGCACAGCAGCAGTGGCAGGACTGGGGT
Organism: Motacilla alba alba; assembly: GCF_015832195.1. NCBI lineage: Eukaryota > Metazoa > Chordata > Aves > Passeriformes > Motacillidae > Motacilla > Motacilla alba. The sequence goes on from NC_052018.1 coordinate 954,048, forward strand.
ACACGGCAGGGTGTGGAAAAGAAGGAGCTGGGGCCTGAGCTGGACAACATTAACTCCAGCCCAGACAAGCTCTGCCCCCAGGCACCCTTGGCAGTCCCTGCACGGCATCCCAGTGCTGCAGGAATAGGGAACATGCCCCATGTAACTGTGTCAGTGCCCACAGAGAGGCACGGAGCACATTCAGGGCATAACTCGGGATCAAGATCCTCCTTGGAAGCAAAGGAAGGAAGCAGCAAGGCTGGCAGCAGGACCTGCCATGGGAATGCCTGCACCCCATTTCACAGGAACAGCCCCCCGAGAGTGTTTTCTGCAACCCTGCCTCAGGGAAAGGGGCTCTGGGAACACTGCTGCCTTTGTGGGGCTATCCCAGGGACCGGAGCGCTCGGGGTGGTGATGCTTGGAGTGTAAGAGAGGAGAATCCCAATCTACCTGCATGGGGAGGAAGCGGGACTGCCTGGGCTTGGGGACAGAGTGGGATGTCCTGTGCCTGCCCCTCATCACGACGGAGCTGCCCTGCTCCCAAAGGAGTGGCGCAGGGCCAGGAACCCCCCCCCCCCAGCATCAGTCCCATCGCTCCTGCCTTCAGGAAAGTGCAGGCATCCGCTCCCACCTCTGACCCCGGCCCCCTCCCAGCTCAGCTCAGCCCCCGCAGCGCACACGGCTCCCCCGAGCTCCCCCAAAGCGGTGCCAGCAAAGGAGGCTTCCTGCAGCCCATGCTCGGAGCACACAGTGCCCGCCCGCTGCCCTCAGCCCCCTCTTCTCCTGCCCTGCCATCTCCCCAGCCCGGCAAAGCACCGGGAACAGGAGGCAGGAGAGCAACAAGATCCCGCTCCCGGCTGCTCCTGGCTCCCAGCCCCGCTGCTCCTCCCCATCCCCATTCCCATCCCCTACCTTCTCCCTCCAGGCCCTGCAGCTCCCGGGCTGGGTGAAGTCCATCCCAGCCCCTCTTTATGCAGCCCTGGCTCTTTGATGGGTGCGGCTTCACCTGTTTAGAGGCAACGGGGTAATGCCAGGAAATCAGGCATTTTATTGCAGCTGAGTGTCAAAGTGGAATCACTCCTTTGCAGTCAGATCATTGAATTACTGTCTGAATTCCACGCAGGAGCTGTAATACAGTTGGCTCACAGTCAACTGTCATATGATGCAGAACTCTGACCCTTAGCTACCTCGCTGATTGCTGGTAATGATAATATTGTAAACTCTGATTGTTGGATATGCATACATGTAAAAAAAAAGCAGGACAGGGACTTTGGACAGGGGCCTGGAGGGACAGAACAAGGGGGAAAGGCTTTCCACTGCCTGGGAGCAGGGATAGATAAAATATAGGGAAGGAATTATTCCCTGGGAGAGTTGTGATGCACTGGGATGGAATTCCTAGAGAAGCAGTGGCTGCCCCATTCCAAGACAGGGATACCTCCCACTGTCCCAGCTTGCTCCAGGCACCGTCCAACATGAACTTCCTTGGGCACCTCTCCAGCAGAGGAAGCAAAGCAGGAACGGAGCCTGGCTGCAGCTTTCTTGGCAGGGGAAACCCCACACCTGACAGTAACAGAGCGCTGGGGTTTGGCACAGGACATTCAACACCCAGCCAGAGCAGGGGGCCTGGATTGCTTTCCCTTGGCATGTGGACACACCAATCCTGCTCCACGGCCTCAAAACAAGCACTGGAGTTTGGATATGGAGACCTCCAGCCTGCCAGGAACAGCCATCACCTGCCCCAGGCTGACAAGTCACAAGTGCTGGAGCAGACACAGCTGGCCTTTGTCCAGCTTCAGGGGAAGCCTCAGCAGCTGCCAGGAAGGGCTGGGACACATCACCTGCAGAGCATGGATTTGGTCCCTCTGTTCCCAGTTTAGCTGAGCCTGTCTCCAGAGGGATATTTCCTCCAGCCAAAGAATTCCCTGCTGCAGGAGTGTTACAGGCACAGAATCCCAGGATCAATGAGGCTGGAAAATCCTAGACCCTCGAGTCCAGTCTGTGCCTGATCCCTACCATGTCTCCAGCACAGAGAACTGAGAGCCACATACAGGCCTTCCTGGGACACCTGCAGAGATGAGACTCGACCATGTCCCTGGGCAGCCCATGCCAAGGCCTGACCATCCTTTCCATGGGGAAATTCCTCATGATGCCCAACCTGAGCCTGCCCTGGCCCAACCTGAGGCCATTGCCCCTTGTCCTGTCCCTTTCCCTGGGAGCAGAGCCTGACCCCCCCCCCGGCTGTCCCCTCCTGTCAGGGAGTTGTGCAGAGCCACAAGGTCCCCCCTGAGCCTCCTTTCCTCCAGGCTGAGCCCCTTTCCAGCTCCCTCAGCCTCTCCTGGGGCTCCATTCCCTCCCCAGCTCTCTTCCCTTCCCTGGACATGCTCCAGCCCCTGCAGGTCTCTCTTGCTGTCAGGAGGGGCCCAGAGCTGCCCCCAGCACTGGAGGTGCCCCAGCAGTGCCAGCACAGGGGACGGGCACTGCCCTGGCCCTGCTGCCACCCCAGAGCTGGCATAGAGCCCAGGGCTCAGTGGGCTCTGGCACACCTGGGTGCGTGCCCAGCTACTGGCACCAGCATCCCCAGGAAATCTTCTCCAGCACCATTAAACCATGACCCCCTCTCTGCCAGCACTGCACCTCATGCTGCACGGCTTCCTCGGGCTCAGGAGCTCCTCAGTGTCCCTTCAGGAGCAGCCAGAGAACCTTTCCCTCTCTGGCCCTGCCAGCCTGGGACAGCAGGAGCCCACTCCTGCCTCGCCCCCAGCCAGCAGGAACGTGCACACTGCAAACTGAAATCATCGGGACTCCTGACTCCATGGCAGGAGTGACCATGGCTGGAGAAGGCTGGGGATCATCCTGCATCAAGCTCCTCTGCTCCTGCTCTGTCAGCCCCAGGGACACCAGCTCCTCTCCAAGGACAGGCTCCTTCCCTGTTGGGGACACTCTGCCTCCTCTACATCCCCCCACATCCACTGTCTCTTCTCCAAGTTGATGGTGTGTGGCCAGAGAGCTTCTGCCAGGCACAGCTCAAAGGCTGAGGCACAGCCAGGCCCTGGCACAGGTTGCCCAGAGAAGCTGTGGCTGTCCCTGGATCCCTGGAAGTGTTCCAGACCAGGCTGGACCTGACTTGGAGGAACCTGGGATAGTGGAAGGTGTCCCTGCCTGTAGCAGCATGGTGATTTAGATGGTGAATGCTGCTGGCTATTTCCCAATGAGCCCCTCCTGTGGAAAAGCCACTTGGGTAGGCATTCAGGCAAAGCAGTCAAGTGCACACACCACAACTCACACTTCACTCTCAGTGAAGAGAGGCAGAAGGGCCTATTGTGTGATAAATTCCAGTGAAGGTTTATCCTAGCACACCAAAGGGTAATCAGGGACAAAAGACCTGGCTGTGTGGTGTGTACAAGTTTGAGTAGGGATCAGCACACAGGGCAGGGGAGCGGCACAAAGTGCAGGACAAAGGCCATTAGCCTACAGGGAAGACAGGCTGGCCACCAGGAATACCACAAATAATGAGGAAACAGGAAAAGGGGAAACCATGAGAAATTGGGACATATGGGGAAAGTATCTGGGGTGAATCATAGTGTTGGCGTGGCTCCATAGGGGAAGTCTTTTCTTTCAGCCTAGGTGGAGACTCTATGGTGTATTGTTCATGGGCAAGGCCCTGGAGATTTCCCTGAGGGGTTCAAAGGATTCCTGAACTCCCCTGTTTTTTCTTACTATGAAGACTTCCCCAATGGACTTTTGCAGACACTTAACTAAACAGGGACACATAGGTAAAACAATAAAAACAAGGATTACAACTAAAAAAAAAAATCCCTTTAATAAAAGATGAAACGCATCCTGTCAACCCCCATTGTCCAAAAAGGTAACAGTGCAAAACAATGAGCAAATGAAATTCAACAAAGAGTCTTATAATCTTCTGGAGCAGTGGAGAGTCATCTTGTGTGGCGAGCATCTGCGTTTACACTCATTCCTTCTCCTCCTCTATGTTGGAACCCAGGACGTCTCTCTGATGTTCCTGGATGATCCGAACCCTAGCCGGGGTGGGGGGGGGGTCAGAGACCCTGGCGTGCAGCCACAGACCCCTGTGGCTTTGAGTTTGACCCATGGAACCAGTTACCAACTTTACATGAAGAATTAAATGTCACACAGGTTTAGATAACACAGTAGTAATTATCACAGGGTGAAGGGAAAGTTTTTAAAATTTTGGACATGGGGGTTTTGTACATGGGACTTTGTACAGGGGGGTCGGAGGCTTCAAGGTGGAGGAATCAGGGCGTGCCCTGCCCTTCTTTCTTCTTCTTCCCAGCCTCCATGATTTGGGTGTTGTTGGCACTTTCAGATTGGAATAGAGTAGAAGGTCACTGTCTAACATAACTGATAGGAATTGGAACATAACAGTAAATATCAAATACGAAGCTTATAGTATAAAAGACAACACCAGCCTCTTGGGAGGGCAGTGTGCCTTGGGCTGACCTGCTGGACAGATCTCGGCAGGCCAGACAGAAAGTGTTCTAGATAACAATTAATAAACAACCCTGAGAACAACTTCTGAAGACCTCTGACTCCTTCTTGGACAGCCGGGTTAGAAAAAGAACTTTTAACACAATACTGGGATCACCCTGATAGTGGCAGTGACAGGGACACAAGAGCAGCCAGAGAACCATTCCCTCTCTGCCCCTGCCAGCCTGGGACAGCAGGAGCACACTCCTGCCTTGCCCCCAGCCAGCAGGAACGTGCACACTGCAAACTGAAAATATCAGGACTCCTAGTCCTTGGCAGGAGTGACCCAGCCAGGGCTGGAGAAGGCTGGGGATCATCCTGCATCAAGCTCCTCTGCTCCTGCTCTGTCAGCCCCAGGGACACCAGCTCCTCTCCAAGGAGAGGCTCCTTCCCTGTTGGTGACACGCTGCCTCCTCCACCTCCCCCCCACATCCACTGCCTCTTCTCCAAGTTGATGGTGTGTGGCCAGAGAGCTTCTGCCAGGCACAGCTCAAAGGCTGAGGCACAGCCAGGGACTGCCACAGGTTGCCCAGAGAAGCTGTGGCTGTCCCTGGATCCCTGGAAGTGTTCCAGAGCAGGTTGGACTGGGCTTGGAGCAACCTGGAACAGTGGAAGGTGTCTCTGCTTTAAGGGAGGGAGCTTTAAGGTCCCTCCCAGCCCCATGTGTGAGTCTGACAAGGTAACCCAGCTCTGGAAGCTGCAAAGGGCAGAGCACGCCAAGCCTCAATGCCTAAATCAAGGCTGGAATACGTGACCCAGTACTGAGATTTGTGCTGGATCAGGCATTTCCCAAGGCAAAAATAGCCAAGAACAAGACACAGTTTGGCACATGGAGACGGGAACAACGTGGGTTCCATGGGTGTGACTGCAGGGAGCACCCACAGGGCAGGCACACGGCGGTCCTGAGGTCCATGGGGGCAGTTCCTGGGCTGGCCCTGCTCCCAGGAAGCCCACAGCCCCCTCTGCGGTCCCTTCATGGGGGGCACAGCCCCAGAGCTTGCTGTGTGTGGGGACAGATCACCACTGCCTCCCTGGGCCCCAGCCCAGCAGGATGAGAAGCTCCCAGTCACACCCTGATCATTCCTGCAAGGGGGGGTCCCATGTCGCACACGGTCCCACCTTTACCACACTGGTCCTTGCTGTACCCACAGCCCCCAAATCCTGGCTCTCACTCACTGCAATTTCTCTGCCACACAACTCCGGGTCTCTCTGCAGTCCCCCAGCCCATAAACCTCAGGTTTCACTGCAGCCATCCCCCCAAACCTTGTGTTTCCTTGCTACCCCCTCCTCCCCCCCCCAAACTGGAGTCTCTCTGTAGAGCTTTCCATACACTGAAACCCCAATGTTTTGAGGACAGACTGGAGTCTGGCCTCAAACCCCAGATTTCCTTGCAACCTCTTGTTATGGTTTGACACCAACCAAAAAGCAGGGACCCATGATGAACTTCTCACTCATTTTCCTCTGCTGTAGTTGAGCAGAGAAGGGGGAAAGAAAAATACTGAACTCATAAGGTGAGATAAGGATGAGGAGAAAGCACTAAAGGCAAAACTGGCTTAACCTTTAACAGTAGAAAGAAAATTCATTAACTGAATTAAAGGAGGACAATGAGAACTAAAATAAAGCTTTAGAACACCTTTTTCTCCTTCCTCCAGCTGCCACTTCCTACTCACCAACAGCGGCAGAGAGACAAATCAGGGAGTCTTTAGTCAGTAAGTTATTTCTAAAAATCTTTCTTTGGTTTTCTTAGGGAAAGGAGTTTCTTTTTTCTGCTGTGCCGTGGGGTCCTTCCTAGGAGAGACAGCTCTCTATGAACTTTTCCAGCATGTTTTTAATTTTCACGAGCAGCAGTCCCACCCAACCTGCTGCAACATGAGTCCCTCCCACAGGCAAACAGTCTTCCCACAACTGTTTTTTCATGGGTCATTCCTTCATAGGTTGTAGTCTTTTAAGGATGAGCTGTTCTAGTTTGGAAGCAAGGGTCCTCTTTGTCTATCCCTGGAAGCAAGGGTCTTCTCTCTCTGAGTTTCCCACTAGATTACAGATTTTCAGCACGCACTCGCTCCGGCATCAGCACCTTTTCTCACAGGCTGTGAGTGGATCTCTGCATCCCCCCATGCACTTCATGAATTACAGGGAAAAACTGTTGTATTATGGTCCTCACTATGTCTAGTGGAAGAATCTTTGCTCCAATATTTGGAGCACCACCTCCCCACTCCTTCCTTTTCACTGACCTTATGTCGGAGCCCAGGACACCCCTCTGGCTGCCCTGGATGGCTCTAGGTCCTGTCAGGGGGCCCAGAGACCTTGGCACAGAGCCCAAGACTCCTGTGCCTTTGACTTTGATCCATGGAAAAAGTTACCAACCTTATATGAGGATCTGCAAGCCACAAAAGTTTAGGTAGCGTAATAGTAGTAGTTACAGGGTGAAAAGTAAAATGTTGGGATTTTTAGAATAGGGGTTTGGGGTTCCAAGATGGAAGAATTTGGGCATTACCTGTCCTCCTTCTTTATTCTTCCTAGCGTCCATGTTCTGGGTGATGTTAGCATTCTTAGATTGGTTTAGAGTAGAAAGTCACTGTCTAACATAGGTGATAGGTGTTGGAACATAATTGTAAATATAGTACACATGGTTTTTAGTATAAAAGATAACACCACGGAGGTGGGCAGTGTGCCTCAGGCCAACCTGCTAGACAGACCTGTCGCGGGTCGGAAGAAAAATGTTTTAGATGAGAAACAATAAACAACTTGAGAACTACAGCTGAAGAATTCTGACTCTTTTTTCCGACCATCGGGCTGGCTTGGGGTCATCCTGACCGCAGGGAACCTGAGAACCTTAGTGTCGCCATGTTGTTGTCTTCACCTTTTCCTTTTCTGTGACTCCAGAGAAAATTGTTGTCCATAGGTTTGTTTGTCCTCAGGTTCTAATAATTGACAAGATCTTCTAGGGCTTTGCAGCACTGAAACATTGATCTTGCCTGGGCTCCATATCAGGGAATTGTTCATCATGCCCCTTGCTGTCAGCCACCAGTCCCCACTACTGCCATGTGGGTGGTGCCAGCCACCACGGTGCTGGCTCCATTCAGCGCCTGTCTTCATGCAGGGCGCTGAAAAAGAGAAGCTGCTGGTGCCACCCTGCCCTTCAGCCCACAGCACAGCTGATCAAAAGCCATCATGCAGGCACAGTTTGCTGCAGACCGTGCAGAGACAGCCCTGGCTGCATGGGTGCTCCTGGCACTGACACCAGCTGCACAGTCCTGGCTGCGTGGCCACTCATGGTGCTGGGATGGCCCCTGGAGGCCACACTGAAATGGTCCCCTGGCAGCCATGACTGGACGGGCCCCAGCAGCCATGTCAGGATGAGCTGTGGTGGCTGCCTCACCAGCCCTCATAAGAGAAGAAAGATGGTGTATACCTTTCTTTTTTATTTTTAAATACATCAGCACAGAGAGATTACCAACTTGTCTAACTGGGCTAACCATATGTCCATCATGAGAGCCTTCAGGGATTGGCTCTGCTGGACATAGTTTCTCCCATTTTCCACACGCTTTTCCCACAGCTGTGTTTATGGGCCATGTTAACTTATGGGGTACTGTTTTAAAGATGAGCTGTTCAAAGCCAAAAGTTCTCATTATCTATCTCTAAAATCATCTTCATCTCTAGGAACAGAGATTTTCTCTTCCTGGGGGCACAGGACCATTCTTCTCTCCTTCTCTATTCAGACTTCTCAAGGATCACAGCTACCTCAACATCTGCTTACTTTGGTATGGTGGCCTTTGCTCAATATCATATTTAACCCTTTATCTCTCCATGTTTTCATGTTTTACAGGGAAACAGAGTCTTTTCTCCATAGCTTCACAAGGGGATTTCCGCCCCAAGATCAAGGCATCTCCTCATCCCTCCCATCTGGGACTTCACTTCTTCTTCACTGACCTCGACGTCTGCATGTTGCTCCTTTACATGCTTGCATTTTGTTCCTTTCCCTCACTTGAGGCAGGATTGAAGCACTGAAAGAGTTAACATCTCACCCAGGGCCTGCAGATGGTCACCTGGCCCTGTCCCATAGCTTGCGGCAGGAGCTGTGGAAAGATATTAACAGCCGCAGCCCAGCCCTGTCTCGGCCAGAGCCCCCACAGCTTCCCCGCTCCCTGCCTGGCAGCTTCTGGGGCCTGGCCAAGCCAGGACAGGGCCCCCTGGGCTCTCCGGAAAGGGGCCAGGATCTGTGGCACCGCCTGCCTGATTTGGCCCAGCTGAGACAGAGGCCAGGCCGGGACTTATTCCTGTTCCCAGGCCAGAAGGAAAAGAGGAGGTTCCGGGGTTTCTTTAGACTTTAACATGGGTTTTTCAAGAGGCATGTACAGCTTTCTGCAGGAAAGACATTCTGTGCTGTTCCTGTGAAACAGTGAAGGCTTCCTAAAGATAAGGAAAGCCCCATATCTCTCCTGAAGAAGGCACCAAGGTTGTCACCATGGGAACATGATGAAGGAGAGAAAGTTAAGAGATACGGACTCTAGCTAGCTTACAGAATGGCGTTGCTCCTTGTCCACCTATTAAGAACTTTGTTTCTTTTCTAATACCAATGGGCAATGTATGTATGTGTTGAGTAAATGTAAATATCTTGGAGAACTATAAAAGTAACCGGTTGCTCTAATAAACTCTCTTTATGAACCCTTCTGATGGAGTCTTGGTACTTGCGCCGTGTCGCCCTGTATAGCGACATCTGGTGACCCCGACGTGATTGCAATTGGACTGTAAAAAACGAGGGAAAAAAAAGAGAGAGAAAAAGTTGAAGGGTACCCTAAAAACGAGTGAAGGCAGCAAGGACGCTGCGAAGGTCCGGACCTAATTCAGATTTCTGATTTGAGGTGAGAGATTGGGAAAAATAATGGGAAATAATTTATCAAACGAGGAAAAGACTGTTTTGTCCACGTGGAAAGCTTTACTGAAAAGGAAAAATGTTCAAGCTTCTTATTACGCTCTTCGTAGTTTACTGATATGGTGTAAGTCACAGGATTTTGAAGCTGATGCCAACACTGCCTTCAGTGTCCGGGCATGGAAAAAAGTTGGGAAGAGACTATGGGAAGTGATATCTAAGGGGGATAAGACGGTTGTCGATTTGGCTACTGCCTGGAGACTGTTGTATGAGGCATTGAAGGAATGGAAAGTAGAACGAGATAGCGGGGACAAATTGGAGGAACAGGAATTAGAGCAAGAAACTGAAGTAGAGGAACAGGAGGAAGATGAGGCTGAGCCTGTTGATGTATCTTCCCCTGAGGAGTCTGCTGCAGTTCCTGTGGAGGCTCCCCCAGGGTTTGCTATTGTGAGAATCAAACAGCAGGCTAAGACTGTTCCTCGGTATTTATCTCCAAGACACTATGTTAAACCTGTGTATACTTCACCTGCTCAGCTAGTTAGTTGAACTGAGTACCAAACCAAAGTATCTTTTGCCTGCACAGCAGTTAGAAAAAATGAAGTTACAGAAGCAGCAAAGTCAAAAACAGGCTGGGTCATTGGCCCTTCTGTCTCTCCCTGGGCCATTTGCCCCCCCCCCCACCCTCCTGCAGATCGGCTGCCCCTCCCTTACTCGTCCCTCGCTCGGCTGCTCCTTCCCCACCCTTCCGTGGTTCAGCTGCTCCCCCCCACTTTCCCTTGAACCATCTGCCCCTCCTCTGCCCTCCTAGGAGTCATCTGCCTCCTCTCCATGTTCCCTTGAGCCATCCGCCCCTTCTCTGCCCCCCTTTTAGTCGGCTGCCTCTGCTCCACCTTCAGTTGAGCCATCCGCCCCCACCCTCCCTCCCGAACTGGTTGAACGAATGCAATCTTTAACATTGTGTCCTTCTTTGTCTAGTGATAGTTCTGACTATGAACTGCCGGTTATAAGTACATCTAAAAAGGACTCAGGAATCTGTTTCTGTTAGACCTTGTAGCAGATCCAGGCCTGCTGTTTCTTGGACCCTGCCTCCCTGCCAGGTGGCTGTGACTCCTCGACATCCTTTGCAATTTTGGGAGCATGTGAGAATGAAAGCAGCTGAAGTAGGAGATTGGAATTTGTTAGAGAAAATAGGTCCACCTAAAAGGATGGAGATGGCTGCTGCTGCTTCTGGTGGGCCTGTGGCTTTTCCTGTTTTCAAAGCTGCTCCTAATTCAGGACAGCAAGATAGCCATCAGGTTTTTGCATGGAGGGTTGTGCAGGATCTTCAGTCAAAAGTAGATCAGTATGGTGTTAACTCTTCGCAAGTGGTGCAAGTGATTCGTGTCCTAAATGCTGATGTACTTGCTCCTTATGATATTGTTCACCTTGCTACGATTTTGTTTCAGCCAGTGCAGTATGGTGTGTTTCAAGCTACCTGGAAACAAATGGTTGAAAGAGGAGCATTGGACAATATGCAGTTACCTCAGCACGATCCACGTCATGCTGTGGGAGTTGATGCCTTGCTGGGCAATGGACCGTCCTCAAACCCGGATTTGCAGGCAAGATGGGACCCCCTGGTTCTGGCACAGGCCCAGCAGCTGGGTATGAGTGCCTTACTTAAAACGATGGAGATGGCAGCTCCTAAACCAAGGTATATTACCATCCAGCAAGAGGTGAAGGAACCTTTTCTACAGTTTGTGGAGAGGGTTGCTGCAGCCCTTGAGAAGCAAGTAGAAGATGATAAGTTGAGGCAAATTCTATGCAGACAGCTAGCACAGGAGACCGCGAACAATGTTTGTAGGAGGATTATTGATTCTTTACCAGGAGATCCCTCACTGTCTGATCTTGTAGTTGCTTGCTCAAAGGTTGGTTTGGTTGAACATAAAATGGCTGCTTTGGCAAAAGTCATGAAGTCTTCACCCAGATGCTCTGCCTGTGAAGAATCAGGGCATGTGAAGACACAATGCCCTCAACCTGCTGGACGATATGCACACTCTAGAGTAATTTGGACCAGTAAAATGCCTTGTCATCATTGTGGTAACTATGGCCATATTGCTAAATTCTGTAAGTTAAAATCTTTTTCAGGTGGTCGACAAGTGCAGGGAAACTGGAAGAAGAACGCAAAGGGGCGCGTGGAGACACAAATGCCCCGACAACAATCACGAGCCCTGCCAGCACTACAAAGCTCTCCATTTGTGACCGATACACAGGGGTCACAAGAGGCTCGACAGGGATTGATATACCGATAGCTGATACAGTGACTATTTTGACAAGAGGTATATGTAAAGTGCCTCTTGATGCCTATGGTCCTATAGGCCAAGGTTTGAGTGCTTTTCTAATGGGAAGATCTAGCAGCACTATTCAAGGTATTAATGTCCATTTGGGTCTTATTGATTATTATGTGGGACAAATTCAGGCTATGGTGTCTGTTAATGAACCTCCTATTGTTATTCAAAAAGGTACTTGTATCGCTCAACTTGTTGATTTTATGAGTTGTGTTCCAACTGTAGTGGACCGGAGTCGTGGCACTGGAGGTTTTGGATCTACAGGAGCACCTCAGGTTCTTTGGACTCAAAAGGTGACAGATGAGCGTCCGGTAATACAATGTTTGGTCACTGCTAAGGGATGTCACCCAGAAGCTATAACAGTATCAGGTTTGCTTGATACAGGAGCAGATGTAACTATAATTTCACAGTTTGCTTGGCCTCCAACATGGCCCCTCACTCAATCAACCTTTGGAGTTGTTGGGTTAGGTGGGTCAACTGCTGGTGCTTTATCTGCTATTGCGATCACTGTAACACATCCGGAAGGCCAACAAGCTAACATCAGACCTTATGTAAATAATGCTCAACCTAACTTATGGGGACGTGATTGCTTAACCCAATGGGATGTTAAAATTACAACGGATTTTTATTAGGGGCCACTGGGATGCAGGGCCTTAAACGTCCAGTTGTGTCCTTGAAATGGCTGACAGATAAGCCTGTCTGGATTGATCATTGGCCCCTGCCTACTGAAAAGCTTCTTGCCCTGCGAGGCTTAGTGACAGAACAATTACAAGCTGGACATATTGAAAAATCATTTAGCCCATGGAATACACCTGTGTTTGTAATAAAAAAGAAATCGGGTAAATGGAGACTTTTGCACGACTTGCGGTGGATAAGTGCTGTGATGGCTGCAATGGGTGCTTTACAATCAGGTCTCCCAACACCTACAATGATTCCACAAGGATCAGAAATAATTATCATTGATTTGAAAGATTGCTTTTTTACAATTCCATTGTAAAAAATCAGGATAAGGAAAAATTTGCCTTTACTGTGCCTTCTTTAAATCATGAGGAACCAGCCCAAAGATATCAGTGGACCATTTTGCCTCAAGGAATGAGAAATTCCCCAAGTATTTGTCAATGGTTTGTGGCACAGGCTTTATCTAAGGTCCGAGAGCAATTTAGCAATTGTTATTGCTATCATTATATGGATGATATCTTGTTGGCATCCGAAAATAAACAACAACTATTGGCTCTTGAACTATGTGCTGTGAAAAACTTGGAAGCCTTTGGTTTGGTTATCGCCCCGGAGAAAGTTCAAAGACAGATGCCTTGGAAATATTTGGGGTTGATAATCACCAATACACAAATTGTGCCTCAACCTGTAAAACTGGATATTGAAATTAAAACTGCTGTTGAAGTACAGAAATTGGTTGGTGCAATAGGGTGGCTTAGGCCATACTTGGGGATAACTAATCATCAACTGCAACCTTTGTATGACCTATTGTTAGGGATTACTTCCTCTACCGATGAGAGACATTTGACCGCTGCTGCAAAAAAGGCTGCAGAAGAAGTTGAATTGGCCTTGACATCTAAATTTGTTACCAGGATAGATGTTTCTGTTGGTGCGCAAATATTTATTTTGAGACATGATGAAATACCATGCGGATTGTTGTGTCAATGGAATGATAAATGGGAGGATAAATTAAATATTCTGGAATGGATATTTTTGTCTTTCAGGTCCAGAAAAACAGCTCCAGGTCTGTATGAGCTTTTTGCAGACATCATTATTAAAGGTCGCAGACGCTGCCATGAAATCTTAGGCCGTGATCCTGTAACTGTTGTCTTACCGGTACAACAATGGTATTTTGAGTGGTGTGTCCAAAACAATAATGAACTGCAATCTGCTTTATCTTCCTTTACAGGTCAAATAGCATATCATTTACCTTCTCATCCTATTTTGAATTTCACTAAGAGGATTCCCTTTCAGGGAAAACAACTTTGCTCTTCTGTGCCAGTGGAAGGAGCGACAGTTTTTACAGATGGATCAGGAAGAACTGGAAAAGCTGCTGTAGCCTGGAAGAAGGATGACCACTGGGAATATGAAGTAATGGTTCAACAAGGGTCTCCTCAGTTAATTGAACTTTGTGCTGTACTTTTGGCTTTTACTTTATTTCCTAGTTCTGTAAATATAGTTACTGATTCTGTTTATGTTGCTAAGTTAGTGAAGCAGTTGGATCAAGCTGTGTTGTATAATGTAAAGGAGAAACCATTATTTGTTATGTTGTTGAAATTGTGGACTGTTATTCGTAATCAAAAGCATTCTTATTTTATTATGCATATTTGTAGCCATACATCGCTACCTGGATTCTTTGTTGAAGGTAATGCCTATGTGGATTCCCTTGTGGCTGCCTCAGCAGTAAAAACAGTGCCTAATGTGTTACAGCAAGCTGTTCTGTCTCACCAATTTTTTCATCAGGGTGCTCAGGCACTACAGCAGCAATTTAAATTATCACATAGTGAAGCAAAGTCAATTATTTCTTCTTGCCCTGATTGTCATATGTCTCATGTTTCACAATATTACGGTACTAATCCTAGAGGCTTACTCCCTCTGCAAGAATGGCAAACAGATGTTACAAAAATGCCTGAATTTGGTCGTTTAAAGTATGTTCATGTTACAATTGACACCTTTTCTCATGCCATGGATGCTTCAGCATTGGCAGGTGTAACAGCTCGGGATGTTATTCATCATTTTTGCCACGCCTTTTCCATCTTAGGCATTCCATCACATGTAAAGACAGATAACGGCCCGGCGTATGTTTCAAAGAAATTGCAAGTGTTTTTTCGTGCCTGGGGTGTTGGTCATTCTACTGGTATCGCTCATGCTTCGACAGGCCAAGCAATTATTGAACGTGCCCATGGTGTGTTGAAGCGCCAGGTACAAAAACAAAAAGGGGGAATGCAGGAGGAGACGCCTCAAGTGAGATTAGACAAAGCCGTTTATGTCTTAAACTTTTTGTGTCCTTTACCTGACTTACAATTATCTCCTATATTCTATAATTTTTCGTCTTTGAATTCAAGACAACCAAACTTTCGGAAAGGTATTAAGGTATGGGTAAAAGATTTAATCACGGGAAAGTGGACTGGCCCAGTGGAATTAGTAACATGGGGCAGAGGATATGCATGTGTTTTAACAGAGAATGGCCCTCGTTGGGTTTCTGCCTGTTGTATTAAACCTTATTTGGAGCACACAGAAAAGGACAGGATGGATGATTCTACAGCAGAAGCAACATGAGTAGGTAATTGAATTGGTTATTAGGTGGATGGAAGCATGAACCCTCAAAGAATGTGTGGTAAAGATGATAATTCAAGACAGAATAAAGGGAGTTATAGACTTACACTGAAAATCCTAAATTTAGGTTAGCGGATTTTTTTTTTGCTTATTTTCATTGAATTCTCTTATAGAGAGGTTAGTAGTACTGAGAAATGTGTCTTGTACCATTTCCTTTTGCAGGCACTGACAGTCCCAAAATAGGTGAAGTTGATGTACCTAAGGGAGAAGTGTTGCCTTTGCATAGGGGTTGAATTAGTAGCTGAAGTCCACACATTGAGCAACTAGGTTGATTGCCCATTATGATAGAAGCGACCAGTTGTAAGGTTAAGTGGATGCTACTTGGTTCTAAGCGATGACTAGGCAGATGACTTGGTCTCTGATTCTGTGTGGGAGAAACTTATTTGATTAGAGGTGAAGGTGTCATTCTGCTACAAAAGTGTCATCTGGAAATTGCAAGGTCTGTAACGGTATTTGAAGATCTATTATGTACCTTGTTCATGTATGAAGGTTAAGATTGTGAGGGTGTGTGTTGTGGAGTTGGTAGAAGTTGGTTATCTGTAAGTGAATGAAGAATGGATCCTCTGTCTGCTTGGATTTTTGCAAGGGCCCTGCAGAAGTCCTTAGCAGTTGTGTTTGCGGGTCAAATACAAAAAGGGGGAATTGTAGGAAAGACATTCTGTGCTGTTCCTGAGAAACAGTGAAGGCTTCCTAAAGATAAGGAAAGCCCCATATCTCTCCTGAAGAAGGCACCAAGGTTGTCACCATGGGAACATGATGAAGGAGAGAAAGTTAAGAGATACGGACTCTAGCTAGCTCACAGAATGACGTTGCTCCTTGTCCACCTATTAAGAACTTTGTTTCTTTTTGACTACCAATGGGCAATGTATGTATGTGTTGAGTAAATGTAAATACCTTGGAGAACTATAAAAGTAACCGGTTACTCTAATAAACTCTCTTTATGAACCCTTCTGATGGAGTCGTGGTACTTGCGCCGTGTCGCCCTGCATAGCGACAGCTTTCTAGTGGCTAAAAGCTTTGCATCACTTCTGCAAATGACTCCCTTGCAAAACCAGGACACAAGGCCATGTAAAGGTAAACTGTCCACACCAGTCCATACCACAGGGTGTAGCAGGCTGAATTGCTGCTAGCATAGTCCAGGGTAAGGAAGCAAAAAGGACCTTTGCGTAACATCCACAGATGTTTTATTCAGCCGCGCAGTGAGATGATCAGGTCCCAGACACACACACACATTGAGAGTCCAGATTTCTCTCCCCAGGGGCCGGGGGCTGACCCTGGTCTCAGGGCAGTACAAAGGAAAGGGCCAATCAGGGAATCGGGAGGGAGTGGCTCAGGGACATAGGAACAGACATAGGAACAGGGGAAGGAGCCAATGGGGTCTAACAGCTTTTTGAGGGAAGCTTCTTGTGTCTCCCTAGACCAGGGAATGCCTCCCCAGAGTCTCCACAACAGGGGACATTTCAAAGACAGCCCCATATGTACTGGGCTCAGGTCGTAAGTGATCAAAGACCTAATATGGTTCATCCTACCCCGGACTACAAGCAACATCCTCCTGACAGCCTGTCAAGAGATGTGGAGCTGTGTGTGGAACAGAGGTGGAAACAACTTGTTTGCCTACCTTATGGAAATCTGGGACTCTTGAAGTAACAGTTCATTTAAGGACCCTATTTGATTACAAATTTGTTTTTCTGTTTACAAATTGTTTTTTTCTGTTTGCAATTTGGTTTTTGGGTAATTTTTTTTTTCTAAAGGTTCGAAGGGTTAAACAGTTTCTTAGTTTCAGAGTTAAGTTGTAACTTGTAACTATAAGTAGGTAACCTGTAGCATGCTAGCCTGACAGATTGTGATCTCACTAACAGCTGCTGGAAGGGAGTGCTGCAACTCCAATAGTACATGGAACACATTGCTAGCTGGGGAAGCTTGGTCTGTCCAATTAAATAAAAGACCTCATTCAAATTAAAATCATGTTTGTGGTAATCACATATTCTTTGAACAGAGAGAGACACAGACTTTCCCAGGATTTTCCTGAAGAATGTCTGTGAGAAAGCTCAGACAAAGAAGAAAAACAAGTCTTCTCTTCACCTGCTGCATCTGTTGTTTGGCACATGTGGAATGTGTTATGGAGATTGTTTGCCAAAAGGGATTTCTTAATTGGACCCTGGTGAGAGTGTTTTGATTGACTGACCAATTAGGTCAAAGCTGTGTTGTGACTGTCTGTAAGGCTCATGGGTTTTTAGTTAGTATAGTGTAAGTGTTAGTGTAGTATATAGTATAGCTTAATAAAGCATTTCTTCAGCCTTCTGAAATCATGGAGTCAATGCACATGATTCCCTGATCAGGGATTTGATACAATGTTCATACAATGAAGGTTCCACTTCACAGTCACACCCCAACACCATCAACTCTCCTCAGGACCCAGGCAGGGTGTCAGAGACTGGAAAAGGCTGATCAAATTCCTTGATTTTCTATCTTTTGCCACCAGAGTTGTGTGCAATTTTGACATCTTAAGAATATCTGCTCCGTATTTCTCTTGTGCGCCAAGCAGAGGAAAGGAACCCCAGTTTTGCCCCTTACATTTAAATGTTCTGGGGTGTTACACAGGGTCACCGCACCCTTAGTCCCAACTGGGGCAGCCTGGGAGAGCTGCTGCATCCCAGTGTCACGGGAAGGCACTGCATCACAAACTGGTTGAGGTTGGAAAAGACCTTTAATCTGTTTGTGCTCGTCCCCACAGCAGGACCTCCAAGGAAGGACATGCCAGATGATGTCACTGAGGGAGACTTTGGCCAAGGAGTCCTGGCAGAGACAGGGAAAGGTGCAGAGAACAGTCTGGCTGTACTGGAGAGGGATCTGGGACAGCTGGCACAGGGAAGGTAGCAGATGAGGGAGCCTGCACCCTCCTGATACCCCAGCCCAGGCCTAAGGCCACCCCCCTTGCTGCATTGGGTCCTCTCCACTGCCCCCCTTGTTGCACTGGGACCCCCCAGTCACTCCAGTAGCTGCACTGGGACATTCCCCACGCTGCCCAGGAGGTGACACCATGGCCAGGGGCACCTCCACTCCCAGTCTGGCTCCAGGAGCCTGCCCAAATCCCCTCCCAGCCCAGGTGTCCCCAATCCCTGGCACTCAGCCCTTGCAGCACATGTTTACATGGCCCCAGCTCTGGCTCCTGTCACTGGCTCTAGGACTGCTTGGCCAGGGCTGGCCTTGGTGGAGTTTGGGCCCGTTTCCCTTTTGTCCCACAGGTTCCCAGCTGAGCAGCTCCAGAGCAGAGCACCTCGCTGGGATCAATCTTCTCAGCCCTCCATGTGTGTGACAGGCCAGGCTTGGTTCGCAGCCCTGCCTCCCTTGGCACCTGCCCCTGACATTGGTTTCCCTGGATGTTGTGGATTGGGGCTTCCTGCCCTCTCTGCTGTCCCTGCAGACAGTGAAGCTGCTCCTGCAGCAGAGCCCCTGAATGGAGCAGAGCCTCTGCTGTCACATCTCCTCCCCCAGTGCCACCCCCTGTCTACTGCCTGTATTCAGCACACAGAGCTCGAGGCACCCCCAGCTGTGCCTTCCCTGAACACAAAGGAGACACAGAGGAGTCCAAATCAACTCCTTTATTAGCAGACTGTGAAAAATGCCAATACCTTGTTTTAAATTCTTTAAAGTTTACCAGTAATAAAATAGTTATAAAAGTAGTAACAAAAAATTACAGCAATAAGAATTTGGACAATCAGATTAGGACAATAAAAGGCAATAAAAAGCAAAGAGTTACAGACATCTAAGTGCATTTTACTCTTTCTGCCAAGCAAAAGCACACCTCGCTAACAAAGGATCAATCCTTAAAAGCAATAGCCTGTTGCACATTCATATATCTCATACATGATGCAAAAAATTCCTTTACAACAAAGGATGTTTTCTGGCTATTGTCAACTCCTCCGCTCATCTTAGAAATCAATCGTCTTGGTCCCTAAAAGTCTGGTTCTTCCCAATAACGAGGCAATAATTCTTTTTTTAGGATTTTTGGTGTCTTCTTGATGTTATCTCTGTGCAAAGAATATCTTGATTCTCTTATCCATTCTTTGAGCTAGTTAGAAAAGTATCATCCATCACATAGTTCCTATTTTATCTGATGCTATAGCCTAAAAACTATATTTATCACACTACTTAAAAGAGAATAATACAACATAACTTTCCAACATAACATATATAGTATTCATTTTAACATTTGTGAAGAGTAAATAATAAAATATGCATTTTTCACACAAAGCCTGCAGGTGATGAGGCTGAAGCAGCCCTTCAGCAGCTCTCCAGGAGACCTTGGCCCTCCCATTGCCAGCGGGGTTGCAGCACCTGCACAGCAAATGCCCCCACAGCTCCCTGGGGCAGAGCCAGCTGGTGCCACCTTCTCCAGAGCACCGCTCCGGTGCCATCAGCCTGCCTGGACAGCACCAGCACTGCCCCGAGGGCTGCTGCAGCAGGTGCTGGCAGACAGGATTCTCCACATGGGGCATTCCAAAGGCTTTTGCTCAGCAGCGAGGCCAAGGGCAGGAGCAGCTCCTGCTGTGGCTGAGGGCTGCAGGGAAGGGCAGCAGCCCCAGGCACTGGAGCAGGAGTGGCTGCCCTGGACAAAGACACAGCACCCCCGAGACAGGGAGTGAAAGCACTGCCTGAGTCCTGGGGATGTTGTGTCACTGCTTTCCTGAGCCCGCAGGCACAACAGCTCCTGCTGGGAGAATGGCCTCACTTGATTCAGGAGGCTGCAAGGAGGGAGGGAAGGATGGCACCAAAAGCCAAGCAGCCCAGCTTGCAGCCAGAGTGGAGCTGGCCTCAAGCCCTGCAGGCCTTTCTCTGAGCAGGACACCTCCTTGCTGCAGGAAAGCTGCCTTTGTAGCACTGTCCCTTCTTGTCTTATAATAGCTGATCCAAGGAGTGCTTTGAGCACTGCCTTTGCCCCCTCCCTCGCCCTTGGGCTCAGGCTTGGCCACGAGGCCGATCACCCCAAGGAAGGGGTTTGGTTTGGCTCTAGGACAAAGCAGAGGGAAACGTTTATGGCAAGAAGGCAAGAGGATTCTGACTTTATCACAAAGGAATGAGTTAATGAGCAAAGGCTGCAATAATACGTCTTATTTAATGAAATTTGGGAGAAATTGGAAAGCATAGTTTCTACGGGGCGTAAGAGGGTTCTAATGTGATTTTATTTTGTGGAGAATCTCGTAAAAAGCAGATTGAATTGTCAAATACTTCTTGGATCTTTTTCTCTGCTGACATGGGCTATACTTGTTGAGATCAGACAGTACTTCCTGCTTGGTAATTCTCCCCCAAGCCTCAGGGATTTCTCCTTTGCCCTGAAATTTCCCATTACACAAAGCTTCCAACTGTGTCCTGAAATGAGACACAAACCATTTCCAGTACGCCTGCATGGATGAGTCAGGAAGAATGTTCCAAGTGGAATAAGGGGGTCCAACATCCCGGTAATTCTTGTAGGGGATCAATTTGCTGTTATCAAACGTGAATTTGAGTTTAGTTGTAACAAGGCTGGAACAAATATCAATGACCAGCTGGTCTGTCCCAGGCCACGTGGTTCCCATCAAAGCTCGTGGGCGATGAAAGACCACCTGATGGTCTCGATCGTGATCCCGCATTGTGTTTGTGCAGACAGTCCCACAAAAGGGACACTGTGCCCAGCACCCTGAAAAATGCTCCACCAGGATGGTGTGAGGCTGCCTTGGAAATGAGCTCAGGTCAGCATCAGCCAATTCTTTCATGAGCCTGTCCCTCAGGTCATCCAGAGCTTCTGCCATGGCACTGCTCAGGAACTCAATGTCTGTGACCTCCTGGTGCTCGATGCCCTTCAGGTCACTTCTGGGCAAGTTGATCACCTCTGACAGCTCCCTGCAAAACTCATCCAGCCAGAGAGAGACTTTGTCTTCTCTGTCTTTTCTGTCTTTGACAATTTGAGTTGATAAAGAAATGGCTGACAGGATGTTTTGATAGAGAAGATCCAAGGAGAAATCTAAAAACACGCTCAGCCTCCTACTCCCATCGAAACAGTGCTTCCTAACTCGTATCTCAATGTAACTCTCAAAAAACTGTTTTGGAGACCTAAGGTACTGCTTGAAATACTCAAAATTTTCCTGTTCTGCCAGGTATTTCAAGATCCAAACTTCCAGATTGGCTCGGTTGCCCTGGAAATCTGGGAATTTGCCCCGCATGTCTTCAGCAATGTCTTTAGCCATCCTCTCATAGACAGCACGACGAAGAGCTGGCTCAATCTTGTCACAAAGGAGAACAGCAAAAGTTGTGACTGAAGTGGCTCCTTGGCAGGAAATCTGGAAACATTGGAAGAAATATTCTCTCTTGCTGTTCAGGTACACAACTGGGTCATTTGCCTTTCGGAATGCTTCATGCATGGCTTTAAACCTTTCTGCTGCCATTTTGCACAGATATAGAGACAAATCCATGCTGTACTCTCTGTTAAAAGTACATTTTGCATTGCTGGGGACAGAGTTCACACCTTTCTGTACTTCATTGAGTATTTCATGAATAAAATTTTGACTGTAATCGCGTTTCTCCTCTTCCTTCTTAGCAATGTTTGCCTTCACAGACGCTATGATGTTATCTATGATGTGCTGAAAGTTGATCACATCAGCATAGGAAATGCTCCTGGGATCAGTGATAAAGCCTAAATATTTTTTCTTCATTATATGTTTCTCTGGATCAAAAGAAAATCCTCTGCCTTTTGGAAATGACGTGATCTGTGCATGGATTCCCGGCTCCTTAAAATACTCAAGAAGGACATCTTCAATTTCCCCATCAATATCCACCCGTTCTGGAGGAGGAGCAGCAACAGAGACTTCATTAATCCACTGGTTCCAGACAAGAGTAAAGTGGTCCTTTAGATCTCTCTCACTGAGGCTCTTCCCTTTCAGACTCACAGCCAGCTCCCGACTCCTTCTCAGCAGCTCATCTTCATATTTCAACTTCCTTGCATCCAGTTTCCTCTGCTCCCTCAGATTCTCAATGAGATTCTCACATTTCTTTTGTGTTTCAAGAAGAAGAGTCTCTTTTAGTTCTTTCAGCTTCAACCCTGTGCTGGATTTCCACTGCACCAGTGTCTCACCGTCTTTGTCTTCCCTGAAATACTTTTCCATTTCTTTCTCAATGGCATCACTTGTCTCTTGCACCAGCCCTTCAAGGTGTCCTCTGGTGACATTCTGCAAGTCCCCGTTCCGAATTTTGTTGTCCAGTCTCATCTGTACATCTAAGATGTGACTCCTCAGCCTCCAGGTCCACTGACTAAAGGCACTTTCCAGTCTCCTGTAGACAGCAATCTCCAGAGAATTCTTGAAGCTGAAGACAAAGTTTTCATTCAGCAAAGCATTCCAGAGGTCACCAATACGATCTTTCAGGCTCAAGAATGTCAAAATGCCGCGCTGCGACTCCTTCTTGGCAGTCTGCAGTATTTTGCTTTTGAGTTGCTGGACATTCTGGCTGTATTTGGGGTTGGGTGGTGCCATTGGGGGGCTTCCTTCCCACAGGTGAGAAAAGTAGTGAATGTGGGTGTTCACATCAAAGTCAATGACATCGCTGAAGGAGGAGATGTCACAGAATTCCTGCT
This sequence comes from Motacilla alba alba, assembly GCF_015832195.1. Taxonomy (NCBI): domain Eukaryota; kingdom Metazoa; phylum Chordata; class Aves; order Passeriformes; family Motacillidae; genus Motacilla; species Motacilla alba. The sequence continues at coordinate 976,660 of NC_052018.1, forward strand.
GGGCAGCTACTCGGGTCATTTCATCCAGCTTTTCCTGCAAGCGCCTTTGACCTTCCATGTTCTGCTCCTTGGCAGTTGCTTCTCCCACGTTTTGGTGGACAAAGAGGCAGCTTGGGGAAAGATTGACTTTCTTCATCCTCAGGAAAGCCTGCACCACTGTCTGGAGAACATCTTGCATTTCTGATGGATTTTCTCCAAAGATATTGATCACAGTCAAGTTGCCAACACCAATGACAAAGGTGGCCAGCTCGTTGTCATGGTTCAGGGAGTGTTTATTGGCCATCTCGATGGCACGAAGTCCCTCTGTGTCAACCACCAGCACAAAATCAAAGCCCAAGTCTTGCTGCAGCTCCTCTGCCACCGGGATGAGCTGCATGAAGGCTCCGCGGGTGCATCTCCCTGCGCTGACATTGAACTGCAGACCAAACATGGCATTCAGCAGTGTGGACTTGCCCGTGCTCTGGATGCCCAGCACAGAGAGCACAAACACTCGTTTGTCCCCCAGCCTCTCAATTAATCTGTCAAAGATTGCTCCCACCCAGCGCAAGGGCAGGTAAGAAGCGTCCCCATCCATAAGCTCCACGGGGTACCCTGAAACCATCAGCTCTGCTGCAATTTCTGGCAGTTTGATAAAATTGTCTTTCTTTTTCTTCATTAATTGCAGAGCTTCATAAATCTGCCCTGCCTCTCTCAGAAGGTGCTCCAGGCTGATGGATGAATCATTGATTTCATCAGAGAGGCTTTCTAAATGATTCAACATTTTAGTATTCATACACATTTTTCCCTGGCTTTTTTTTAATACCAAGATTTCAGTCCATAACTTGTGATAGTCTCTCCTCAGTTCTTCAAGGCGACCACAAGACAGCTCGTCCATAAAGACCTTCATCCAATACAGGAAGTATTTCATGGTATCTGCTGGCTGGGACTGGAGAAAGCCAAGGAATGATTTCATCAGTGGGTTGAGAGGGAAAGCTTGCTCAAGTTGCTTTCTTCTTATTGCTTTCTTCTCTTGTTCAATTTGGCTGCGATGATGCTCAATGCTCTTGTTCCCCTTCTCCTGCAAGCGAGTGAGTTCTTTGTCCTTTTGGCACCACTGGTACCACAGTTTTCCTTGAAGCGGCAGCAGCTGGGATTTGATCTCCGACAGCTTCTCTTTCTTCAGAAGCTCCACCAGCTCCTTTGCCTTTGCTTTGGCTGTCACACACGCGGGTTGACCTGCATCTACAATGAATCCATGCTGGCGAGCTTTGTCCGCACAGGCCTCTAGACTGAAACATGGATTAGATCCTTTCAGGAGATTCCGAATTGTCTTGGTCAGCTGGACCATCAGTTCTGCTTCATTTCTGTTCTTGATCCCTATTGTTATGATTTTGCTGGCTTGTCCAGCTGCCACATTCTCTTTTTCTGTGAGAAGAAAAACCAAAGGCCTTTGTGACTGCCAGAGGTCCTTCAGAAGCTTTTTCCCCCTGTCGTCCATGTGCTCCAACTCAGATACAACAGCCACATTGACAGCAGATATCTCCTGCAGGAACTGCAGCTGTGCTCCATGATCCCTGGCGTCTCCATGCAGGTTACAGAAAGCCACGCAGCGCTCAAGGGTGTCACTGGGGCTTCCGCCAGGGCAGTACCAGGCAATCTCCACCAGCCCTTCCATCAGCAAACGCTCTCTGGTGCTGCCTCTGCAGTGGCGGTGGAAGAAAGTGTCGTGTTTGCGTTTGCTCAGCAGAGCGTTCAGGAGCTGGGACTTGGAAGAGGAGTCTGAGCTGCCAATGCGGATGAAGGACACAATGGGTGTCAGTGCCTGAAAGATGAGTTTGTTGTTGTAACTCTTTGTTTGGGCCTGCTTTCCTGACTTCTCCACCTCTTTCCAGCTCCTTTGGATTTGGCTGAGGGCGTAGAGTGGGAACTCAATGCGTGAAGTGCTCGGGTTGGGCACCAGCAGAGGCAGCGCCAGTTGGCAGAAGGCCAGCTTGGTTGTAAGTGTCTGTCTCAGGAAGTCATCAGCACAATGGAAAATGGCCATCTGCAGGTCCATGGGGTGCACATGGCTGTCCTTGCTACCATGTTCAGGAGCTGCTTCTGTCAGCTTATCAAGAAAGTTTTCAAAGGAGCCTGATTGTTGGTTCTCTTGCTCTGTGGTTTGTGGCATGGGTGCAAGGCCTGAGTTGCTCCTTTTCCAGCAAGTCAGGTATCTCACCTGGTAATCCACAGTTAACAGCTTTTGCAAGAAGTAAAATGGCAGCTCCTCGTCCTGGCTGGGCTGGCTGTCCTGCAGAGATATCTTGCGGATGGTGTGGAAATCTCCCATCCCCATTTTCCTGGGATAGTGATTTTCCAATCCAAGGCGCTTGAGTAACGGGAGAAACGCCTGGTTTGCAATGGCTTCCTTTTCTTTGGATTCGCTGCTGTTTGACTTGGATTGGGACTGACTGGAGACCTCAGGTGTTGGAAAAGTATCTCTTAGGTCTCTGAGTATGTTCTGCATTCTCTGTTCATCCCATTTGTCATCCAAGCACCCACTGATCAAGGAGTCCAGGTCCTGCTCCAGCCTCTCCCAGTCTTCGTCTCCACGGTGCTTTTGGAGGAGATTCTTTATCTGTATGGACCACAAGCCTTTCATGTGATCTTCCATGAAAACTAAACGCTCCCTCTTCTGCTCAGGGGACAGCTCTTGACTTTCAGGTGTCACAGTCAGACCCGTCAGCAGGAGGAAGGCCTCAGCTCTGTTGGCATCTTGCTCCTTCAGGTTCACATACTCCGCATGTGCTGCTTCCATTTCCTTGGCCATGTAGTGAATTTCTGGGTGTACAAGAAGGTGCTGAAAAGTGCTGCTTTCCACCTGGTACCCTGTGCTGGTCACAATCAAGAGCACCAACAGTTCCATGTCCTTCTGAGCCTGTTCCTGGAGAGACTGGAGTAAGGAATAAATGGCGAGGCTGCTGGTCAGGGTGGCTTCTATCTTTGCCTCATGAACATCAGAAGCAGAGCTTCCTGGTGCGTAGGTGACAGCATGGATGTGCTCCTTCATTTGCTGCAGTGTTTTGATGAGCTCTTGAAGCTCAGAGACTTTGGGAGACCTGGGAAGTGGGTGCTCAGTCTGGAAGACCCATTTCATAATGAAGGAAGCCTCATGGAAATTCTTGACAGAGTAGATATGAGGATTCAGGAGGCTCCTCAACATTACCTTGATAGAGGTGGTGTTTTCTGGAGGTGACTCCTGGCAGCTGCGCACGGTGTTCACCAGGAAGTCCTGCAGGGCTTTGTCCGACAGGCACGCGTTGATCCACACACTGGGGTTCCCAGTTTTTGCATTCAGATCATCTTTTAGCTCCATCAGCATGAGCAGCTTCCTTTCATCCACTTTTGTCACCTTCCAGGTCTGCATAGTCCCCATGAAATCTCTGGCCTCTTGCACTGCACTGCCCAGTTCCTCTCCAAAAATGGTTATGATGCTCTGATTCATCAGTGCTTTGTACCCAGCCCTGAGAGCTCTGCTCATCTGACCAACAGACTTGAAATCCCCACAGTGATTGCCCAGGATGATGTCCCACACTGGGATCAGCTCAAAGCCACGGTCGATAACGCACCACGTTGTGTTATCAGACACGAGCCCTGTTTTCCACTGAGGAAGGGAAGCTGTGTCTGCTGGGCCCCCTGTGTTGACCACGTAGAGCTGAATCACTGTATGAGAACTCTCTCCAGCTCTCCCCAGGACAGAAGCCTGTGAGCTGGATATAGAAACATCTAGGGTCCCTTCTACACTGGCCCCAAAGCCACCCCAGCTGGCCCCAACAAAGCTGTTCAGTGCTTCAGTCGTTTGTCGCTTCATCTCTTCCCGCTGCTCAGCTCGGAATCCTTCTGTAGAAGCCTTCCACCAGAATATCCCCCCAAAGTGGAGGGGACCCCGGCATACATGGGACCCAAACCTGCTGAAGAAGCTCTCACACATCTTCACCAAGATGGGGTTGTCTTCTTCCCAACTGAACTTCAAAAGCTGCTTCTCCATGTCTTGCAGCTCCTGCAGAGCCGCATCCGAGAGGTGAAGCTGATGCCTTTGGAAGTAGCAGGAGGCCAGAGGGATGTACTGGTACTTGGTGGCGCAAAAGTAGCTCTGCTCAGAGTGGGACTGGTGGGTGTCCTGTGACAGCCAGGAGCTGCTGTGATCTGCACGCCCTCCCAGAATAATCCCCCAGAATGTGGATTTGGCAGAAACGCTCATGCTGAACCCCAGCTGCTCCATGGACTTGGTGAAAGTGGATTCTGCTGCAGAGGAGGAGAACTCCTTCCTCTCAAGCAGCGATCCTTGCTCCGGACCGGCCAGCTGGAATCCCTCAGGAACCCTGAGGAGCTGCTCTCGCCTTGCCAGCACATCTTCAGGTCTGCTGGTTCTGTAGATGCCCTGCAGGGCCAGTCCCCCTGAAGCCCGCCTCAGCACCTCCGTGTCAGGGATTTTCTCCCTCCTGCCTGCTGACTGCTTCTGCAGCTCCAGCTGCTTCTGGATGCTCTCCAGCACATCTGCCAAGGGTTTCTCTGGTGGTGGCCAGAACTCTTTGGGAATCTCCATGACTCGCCACAGAGTCTCTGCTTTCTCCCTCAGAGCATCCTGGCTGTGGCTGTGGCTGTTGAGCATTTCTGTCAGATCCTTCAGAGCTTGTTGGGCCATATTTTGTCTCTGCTTTGTCTTCTCCAAGTGCTCCTTCTGCACCTCTTTAGATGCTGTTTTGTCATCTGTTATTTTCAGGAGTTTTAGGAGTGCCTTTTTCTCCCAGGGGTGCTGTGCCTCACACTCCAGCTTGAGGTAATCTTTGTATTCCAGATGTTGCAGGGCTTCTCTGTGCTTGATTCCCAGGATCTGTGAAGCTTTGGGCAGCCAGTATGCAGCTTCCAGTCCTTCCTTCTCAAACGCCTCAGCCAGGAGCTGTGCCTTTGCATCCCCCTCCTGTGTGTCCTCTTGAGAAGCCATGGCTGTGGAGGAAGAACAGAGACTTTACCTTGAAATGGAGGTTTCGGGAGTTTACTTGAGTTAGTTATATGAATTAAGCGTTTAAAGTTTATCTTGAGAATTTTAACCTTTTACTTTAGAAACCTCTGCCATGGTACAAAGGGCAGAGGAAAATGCAAATTTCTGAATCTTCTTGCGATAAAGAACAATCCTTGGGAGAAGACCAAGGAATGCAAGAAACCGAGATAAATGAGTTTCTCTGTCTCGAAGGTGATCAAAATCGACAGACGTACTCAGATAAGCACCAAGTGCCAAAGCGGACACGCAAAGGAGAAAATTTCAAAAGTTCAGTCATGAGGAAGACCACAGCCTTCAGCCTCAGAGACCACCAGAAGAATCCCTCGCGACCACCACCATGAACAATGCATGCTCAGAAGTGTGTGGATCTAATTCCCATGCTAGGCGAGGACAGGCGGTGCCAGGGGTTGAATATGCATGGAAAGGTTGTGCAATGTCATGTATATGGAACACCTTTGCGAATGAAAATGTAGCTCAGACCAGGGCTCAGGGCACAACTTTTCACAAGAGCTATCTCACTTGTGCTGGGCACTGACAATACATACCCACCACTTCATAACTACATCAGGTTGTGGAGTCTATTTATTCTGTGTATCACTTCACCCTAAGTTGTTGTCAGGGGCCTCAGGCTCCTGGCAGAGGCTCTGCAGCAGCTGCAGCCCCCGGGGATTGCTCCCACCCGGCTGCTGGAGCCAGGCCTGGGATGGCACAAGAGCCAGGGTCTCCTTCCCAGCACCCTGGATGTGCCTGTTGCTTTCCTGTTTGCAGGATCAACCCTGAAGGTGAGCCTGTATGCCAGAGACAGCACAGAGAGACAGAGACACAAACACAGACACACACACACAAACAGAGACACACACACAGACACGCACAGACACATACAGACCCACAAATGTGAAGTACAAAGTTGTGTTTCGTGTCAGGTAAATAAAAGTAACCTGTTGTAAGACTCTGGCCGAAATTTCTCTCATCTGCCTCATGATTCTCGGACCACCGAAGATCCTATTTGATATCCTGGTTTGGTGAAAGTCTGCCAAGCTCACAAGGCCGAAGCATAGTCTCTGGCCTACCAAGCTATTGTTCACAGGTGTGTTTGGAGAAGAAGTCATTGTGCCCTTTTACTTTGCCTGCATCACCCTGCAACAATGATCCTGCAATCTTCCCAAATTCCCAACTTGGCTAGACCTTTCTGAGATGACCTTTGGTGGTCCCCATGGAAAAGAAGACTCTTCATGCAACTACTGTGACAGAGGGACTGAGATGGGAAAAGCCTTTCCTCCAAGGACTGAGACATGAGACCCTTACATAGAAAAAAAGTCCTTTTCTCCTCAAAGGCTGAGACTGAAACCTCTAACCTGGGAGGGGCGGTGAGTGGGGGAGAACAGCTGACCAAACTGAGGTGTTTGTCTGCAGGTAGTGACCACTGGACCAATGGCTCTCGCCCACTGCTGACCAAGATGAGATCATGGACTATTGTATTAGTTCTCCCCTCCTTCTCAATTCTCAATAGAAAAATCCTAATAAAAGCCCCCCAAGTTAGCTAGTCGAGTTGAGATCTCCCCTGACGTGAATGCGACAGGTGCCCCTCAACTGGACTTTGAAGGACTTTCATTGCCTCTATGTTTGGTAGCTATAACCTCCCTTTCTCTTTTACTCTTTTCTTTCCTTATGCTTTCCCTTTCCCCCCTCAGTTCCCTCCAATGCATTTTTGCTGTGATCATTCAATAAAGTACACTGGTTTTGATTATTACTGCAAACCCCCTTGCCTTATTAGTGCTTTGTACCTTGAGATCAATCTAACGAGCAATCACGCACCCCATTCATAAGGACGGATCATGACACCTGTGTAGTTGTGGTTTTAAAATGTGTGGAACACGGCCATGGGACAGTTACAAAGATGAGTTCTAATAAACAACTGAGGAAAGAAAAGCATGGAAGAATGCCTTTGAACTAACATTTTGTTTGAAATTAACTATTATAAGTCTTAAGATATTTTGTAATAACAACCCTTGAATTATAACTTTAGAATGTTATTTTGTACTAAGGATTTTTAGACTGCAGCTTAGCATTTTAGAATGTTACCATGTATTAAGGATCTTAACACTGTAGCTCTAGATTGTGTAAAGGATTTAAACAAAATAGGGAAGTCTCCTAATGAAACAGTGAAAAACATCCTGAGAAAGGAAGATGGACAGCAGCATCACTGATTGATGATTTCGAAAAGGGAAGCTGGACATCATTGTCATAGATTAATTGTCTTAGAAAACAGAAGCTGGGCCCCACCATCTGGGATGCACATCCTGGGATATCTAAACCTGGAATAGATCCCAATAGAGTATAGAAATTGTAAAGGAACCAATCATCACCATCATAGATTTACAATCCTGAAGTATAGAATTGTAATGTAAAAATTTGGAAATAGAAACTGCTGTAGAAATTGGGAAATAGAAACTGCTGTAAAAAATTGGAAATAGAAACTGCTGAGAAAGCTTATGAATATGCGTGAATATGATCAATAAATACCAGCCAAGCTCAGCAATCAATGTGCAGTTGGAGGGGAAAACCCCCACCACTCAACCCAGAGCTGTTTTTGCTCATACTGTGCCATATCAATTAATAAATTTAATTACTGCTTGATATATTGGCTGAGTCAAGCTTCTCATTTCTGACATAAGCTAATTATAATATGAAGTGGGGCTAGGTGGGGCTAGGCGGGGCTAGGAAATGGATAGGCGTGGAACTATTGTGAAACTTGATGCATATGTAACATTTTAGAGAATAAAAGAGGATTAGTTTTCTCGGGAGGCGGGAGACGTGTTTGTCTTTGTGGGGAGGTCCCACATGTTTCTGATGCTGAATAAATACATACCTACTTTACAACTTTACAAGTTGTGGAGTCTGTCTGCCTATCATCACCCAGAATTTCCTTTTATAATGTGTGTCTTGGGGTGATTTTATGATGATACTCTATTGCCTAATCGTCTGCTTTATGCCCAGAAAGGGTGCTGTAGATTTAAGATGAACCAGGGAGCAAGGCCAAAGCCTGGGAACCCTAGGCAGGCTGTGTTCAAACTTTCTGTCTGGGCGCTTGGCAGTGCCGACCAGAACTCTACATTGTTTCTTTTGTTGGATTAATTTTTTTTTGCTAGCTTGAAGCAAGAAGTTTTTTTCCTTCCCTTCTCCTAGCCTAGACGCTGTACCAGGAAGTCTTCTCAGTGGCTTTTTTATTTTTTCCTTTTTCCTTGAACTGTTTTGGATATGCTTGTTTTTCTTTTCAGCCCATCCAAGGAGCCGAGGAGGGTCACCTTGAACCGATCTCGGAGAAGCTGGACCAACATGAGAAAGGACACTTAAACCCACCACTTCCGCCTGCTGAGAGGCAGAGACTAATGCTAGAAAGGTTCCCACCTATTCTGCTCGAGTGGCTGCATGAGCTCCTGTTCCTCCCATCCCCTGAGACAAAGAAGGGTAGCCACCATCTTTGCCCCTTGGCCATGCGGCAAGGTAGGGGTGGGGTGTGAGGTTCAACTTCTTTCCTGTCCTTTGTGGGTATTTTGATTTGTTAATAAAGAGGTTTACTTTTTTCTTCACTTTCATCCATGGGTATTCATTCCTCTCATTGGCAAAAAGGGATTTTTGGAGACATTCTCTTTGGAGGAAAAGCTCATTCCAGGGTGTTTTCTCCTAAAATTTGTCTCTAAACTGAGACAACGCATTAACCCACAGAGTTGGTCAAGGAAAGCCAGTTGATCTGAGATTTTTGGATTTCAGTAGAGCTTTCAATCCTGTGTTTCCCAGGATCCCTGTGTGTCCCTTCCAACTCAGGCCATTCCATCATTCCATGGTTCTCACCCTAACAGAGCTGGCACTCTCACTGCACACCTGCCTTTACACCTTTGGGTTTTTGACCCTGAAAGGAAAGAGAAGGAGGTGTCTTTACAAACAAACTGTGGCCCTGATGGTAGATAAGGCCACATATGGAGAAGTGAAAGAAGCTATGGGAAGTAACCATAAATTCCATAGAATTTCCACTAATTGACACAGACTGCTACTCACTCAAGACTCTGCAAAATCTCTGGATTTAGAGGAAAAAAAAAAAACAAACAGCGACAAAAGAAAAACTGGGGGAGGTATACATTAGAAGGGGGTCTGTATTAGGCATTTCAGGTGGTGTGTACCTCTCAAATACGTCAGCCAATGGGGAAAGAGAGAGGGAAATGCAGTCGGGAAACCAGGATAAAAAGAAATGTCCCCTAAAAATTTTGAGATACCCCAGGGGAAATACCCCATGGCCTCTCCCTTTAATGGAATAAAATTACAGGACTCCTCTGTCTCTTTTTTGACATAAATCTTTAGTGTTTGTGGATTAATTTTCCTGACAAGCTGGGGAATTTGTCTGGGATCTTTCCACTGTTTGGGGCATTGTGCACAAGCGGAGCTGGAGGCGCACGTCACCCAGTTTCAGTGATCAGCTCCCCTTAGCGGCGGCCGGTTTGGGGGGATTGACTGGGGTCCTGAGACTGTCCAGGAGACAGACGAGTGGTGGACATGGGGGATCCGTGAAAAGTCCATAGGGAAGGACCACTGAAAATCTCACCGGTGAGTAAAATGGGTTCTTTGAGGAGAAAACCTGGGAGGACATCCATGGAGGGTAGCACAAGTAAAGCAAGGCACACATGGAAGGCTGCAAAGGTAAAGCTGGGAAGGGATCCCAGCAAAAGGGATGATGATCCCATAGTACCCCCGGAGAGTCCCTTGGGGAGAATGCTGAGGTCTTGGGACAGATTGTGCATTCCCCCAGAGGTAACTAAGGAAAGAATGGTAGAATATAGTAATTTTTGTGGCCAAAATATGAATTGCCAAAGGGGCTTAAGTGGCTACCTTATGAAAGAAATAGACTTTGTTTAAGTCAAAGTATGTGGTGGTATTTAGAAGAGAATTGGAAAGGAGTGATTGAAAGGGAATGTTGATTGATATGGTTGAAACAAGCATCAGGAGAGGTCTATGTGCTAAGAAAGAGGGAAGAAAAAGAAAAAGGGGAGGAAGAGAAAAATGGTGAGGATTGGGATGTTTTTCAGCACCTTGCTTGTCTTCTCTTCCAGTTTTGCTAGCTGACCCAGGGCCAGCTGCAGGTCCTCCTGTATCCTCAACTTCCAGAGCAAAGGGATCAGGGAAATGCTGTTCCTACAGCCCCATCTGAGGATAATGACAGTGAAAGGGGAGGAGGACAGCATATCATATCATCCCATAGAACTAGAAGAGGAACTCAGTATAGGACATCAGAGGCCCCCTGGACCCAACAGTCTGGGGTACCAGATGCCACTATGCCAAGTTCCCTTGGGGATCAAGTGGGAGGGTTTGGGTTTGTAATTGTACCACTTACTACCCAGGATATAAGAGAGTTAAAAAAGCAATTTCCCACCATATTTGGATGATCCCATAGGAGTGGGAGAAACAATAGGGGAGTATTTGGAAAATGTGGGTTATACACGGAAGGACTGGGATTTTCTTTTGGGGATTTTGTTTGGGTCATCAGAGAAATTAATGATTTTTCAGAAAGCTCAGCAGCTGTGGGAGGATGAGCATCCACAAGTGGCAGGGGACGCTGGACCCAGCACACCTACTGCAGATGATGCAATCCCCTAAGGGAACCCCTAGTGGGACCCAAATAATCAGGCCAGTCTGGCTTGCCTTTGTGATTACCATTCGTATTTGATTAGGGCAAGAGAAACTGTCTTTTCCACCAGAGGAACTTGAGATAATTAAAAAGAGTGGGGCAGAAGAAAGAGGGGATAATTGGTCTACAAGGGATGGTAAGCAGTGGATACCAAAAGCTCTGGCCTTAATATTAAAACAACTCCACAAAGGGAAGGATTGGGGCTCTTGAGGACTAGCAGAAGTCTTCCTCAAGATATATGTTGCTGTGGGTCTTCTTATTTTGGCAAAGTGAGCTATTGACAGTTGTTTTGTTTGTGCTAAAACCAAGAACAGGGTTACAAAGAAAACTGCCAGGGAAGGGAGGCCTAGCCACCCTGTTAGCTGACATACTATTACCAGAAGATATTTAAACCTTGATACTTGGGGCATTTTGGTAAAATCCACCTGGCATTTCTGGAAGGGTTGAAAGAATGAGTGGAGAAATGAAGAAACACCTTTCAAAGCTGGTGATAGAAATCAAGATGCCATGGGTGCAGCTTTTACCATTCACTTTGGCAAGAATAAGGGCCAGACCCAGAGGAGATATTCAATTCTCTCCCTTTGAACTGATGTTTGGAATTTCTTATCCTTGTAATTCTCAACCTGGTGGGGGTGGGGGGTAGAAATAAGTGATGTATATTTAAAACAATACGTGGCCATGATACTGTCTCTTGTGAAATCTCTTCAACAGGAAGCTCAGCTTGCACAGACCCTGCCTTTGGATTTTGCTGCTCATAACATCCAGCCAGGAGACTGGTCCCAGTTAAGGAGTGGAAAGAGGCACCACTGGTGGCAAAGTGGCATGGACCTTTCCAATTGTTGCTGACCTCAGGAACAGCTGTCAAGACAGCTGAACACAGGTGGACCTGTCACACTCGCATCAAGGCGCCTGAGGCCATGGAGATTTGGACATCTCAGCTGGAGGAGAAGGATGGGAAGCCGTGACTGACACTCCGTGGGGGCGGAATGGAGCGGTAGCCAGTGTGTCGACATCGGGAGAAACCCTGTGTGCCTACCTGCACACCGACTGTGTGCTTAAATAGTCTGTGTGGGCATCCCTCGTAGCAGGCGTAGGCCCTGCAAACCTGCCTTGGCGTTCAGAAGCCTAAGATAGGCAAAATGCTGAGTCATGATGACTGGACCTTAGGAGCCCCTCTCTCGCACTCTTGGACCTTTGCTTATCTCTCTGTAAGGCTAGAGGTCACTTTCCTTTAACTCTTACCATTGGACAATTCTCAATCCCCTTTTGCCCTATATAAACCCCTGTTTCTGCCCAGCTCATTGGAAGAGCTGTCACTGAACCCCTTTGCAGAAAAGAAGATAATAAAAGACATCGCTGCGGAACATTTCACACGGCTCCTCTCCTCTCTTCTCCCGCATCAGCTGAATGCTGCTCTGCCTGCCTAAGCCTAGCCTAGCAAGTCCAAGAGCTGAAATCACTAATGAGCTGAAAATCACAAAAGCTGAATATCACTAAAAGACTTGCTAAGGCGAAGGCTGGAAGGCGCTGCTCAGAGCTTGGGCAGGCAGCTCTTATCAGGGCTGAGCTATCTGGCTTTTAATGCAGCTATCTGGGAACACCCCATAACCCAACCAGCAGTATTCAAATCCCTCCTCTCAGATCTCCAGTCATTGGGGGCCAATCCTTGCTGTCACTGTTTTCTTTACATTGAGTTGTTTCTGTGCCTTCACTTGCAACAGGTGGTGCAGAAGACAACATGAGAATTAGATTAGGAAATGAGATTATATCATTAGAATGTTTTTCTTCATGATCTTACCTTTATATTGTCAATTAGGTTTGAGCCAGAGATGGGAGAATTGTTTTTTAGTCCCAGGAGAAGAAGTAGCAAAATCCTTTAATGTTAGCAATTGCTGGGAAAGTAGAGGGCAAGGAGGATATGAAGAGTGGCCATGGGTGGCCAGCTCAGTAGAGCCTACATGATGGGTCAGCACCCTGAGTGAGGTCCATAATGGAACTGGGTTTTGGGATGAGGAAGGAAGTCCATGGAGACTTAATTTTTCTGAAAGAGGCATTTATTGTTGAAATAGAACAGGGGGCGTGTATGTCAGAAAAAAAGTTTGTGACTGGACTTTACCTTTGAGTTTAGACTGTTCGACCCCCAACTGCCCTCCTTACAACTGAGGGAGCTGGAAGCAAATGCATGTTAAGCTCACTAATGGTAGCTGGGTAAGGTGTTCCTTCCATAATTACAAAAGGATTTTGAAGGCTGTAAAGCAGTGGGAAAGGACAGGTTTTTTGACTGTTTATTTTTAAGCTGCCCCCAAGATAATTCCAAAAGCAGGACGCATGTTGTGTGTGACTATCAGTGGAAGTGGCAACACTGGAATGAAACTCGAACCCTTTTTAATAGGTTCTGGTCCAGATCCAACAAAACAGATCTGGAATGTAACTGCAGAATGTAACTGTAACTGGAACATCATGTGGGAGCTTGGAAATGAAAATATTGTGATTCTTACGGTGGGACAACTATTGTTGGGGGACCACTAGGCCCAGGAAGCAAGGAAGTATTTTGACCCATCAATTAATGATGAAAATTGGGAAGGCTCCTTTGCCAACATGACCTGGCTCTGAAAGGGCATTTTCCAATTTGTGGGCAACACACTGTCGTGGTTTAACGTGGCTTGATTTTTAGTTAAAGAGAAAATCCATCAGTTACAGAAGTGATTCTCTCTGAGGACTGCTGACAGCTTCCTCCAGACTCAACAGAACTAATCAGTGGCTACTTTTGAATATTGACACCTTGTTAAACCACTTAAGAAGGCTGGACACCCCTCTGTGAAATCACATTTAAAAACAAGAAAACCCCTGCAAAAACTCTCTCGCTTTCCAGCCTTTGAGCATATAACTGGACTGGCTGGGTGTGCTGGTTTTGCACTGGAGGCCTGGAAAGGCTGGGCCAGGCCCTGCTCTGCTGCAGCGCTGGCCAGGCCAGGCTGGCTCTGCTAAGCCCCAGGCCAGGTGGGGCATGAAATTCTGCTGCTGCTACTGAGTTTCACCGACAACCACGGGGTAGGGGAAGCCATCAGCCCATGGCATGCTGCTGCTGAGCCCTGGCCTGGCTGCTGAACTCCTAGCCACTTCCCACTACAGCGCAGCCACCAAAAAAATCTTCCACCGTGAACAGCTCTGGCTGCTGCCCAGCAGAGATAATGTGAGCAACAGCAAAAGGCCATGTCCTAATGCAAGGCCCAGGTAAGATTAACTCTTTCAGTGCTGTAGAATCCCATTTAAGAACAGATAAACCTGCAGGAACCAATCTTCTCCTGAATCAGAGAAAGGGAAAGGTGAAGACACATGGAGATAATGACATAGAGACATTGGTGAAGGGATGGAGGGACTCACCATACTACCTGAGGTAGTCACCTTGACATCTCTGCAGGAGATAACTGTCCAGGCTTTATGCTTAGACCCTCCCCTTTTCATTCCAAAAGAAACAGTTATAGCCCAAGCCTACTTCCTCCCAGTCATGGTCACCACACCAGCTGATCCAATGGTGATGTGGGCGCAGATTACAGGCTGAAATAGACCCTTTTAAAGTGTGCTTTGTCCTGTAAAGGGAGAAAGATATGTCTTTCAGGACTATTAGATATGGGAGCTGACATAACCATAATTTGCTTCTCTGATTGGCCAAAAGAACGGCCCCTGGTTCCAGCTGCTGGGGTAATTTCAGGCATCAGGGGAGCCACTACCAGCCTTTGGAGTCAAGGTACCATCTGCGTGGAAGGTCCTGAGGGCAGAGTTGCTGCAGTAAGACCATCTGTCCCCCAGGCACCAATAACACTTTGGGGAAGGGACCTCTTGTCCCAGTGGGGGACAAGGCTAGAGATCCTATCAACACCTCAGGTTTTCTAGCCATCGCCACTGAGTGGGGTGCCACCCTTAACCTGGAAGACCAACGATGCCAAATGGGTGGATCAGTGGCCCCTCCTAGGCAGAAAGTTAAAGGCACTGCAGTCCCTCATTCAGGAGCAGCTGTCTTTGGGCCACATTGCACCATCTACTAGCCCCTGGAATACACCTGTCTTTGTCATACAAAAGCCAAACAAAGACAAGTGGTGGCTCCTGCAGGACCTCAGGAAAATCAGTGAGGCCATTGAGGGCATGGCTCCCCTCCAGCCCAGCCTGCCCTCAGCCTCCATGTTACCTTGAGATTGGCAGATGGTTGTTACAGATCGAAAAGACTGCTTTTTTAACATCCCCTTGCACACCGATGATGCTGCCCTGGTTCACCTTTTCTATCCCCTCTTTAAACCGACAAACACAGAGGTACCAGTGGACTGTATTGCCTCAAGGAATGAAGAACAGCCCGACTATTTGTCAATGCTTGGAGCCCAAATTCTCTTGCCCATCCAGAAAAGCCATCCTAATGCTATAATTATTCATTACATGGATGATACATTAGTTTCTGCCAAAGCTCAAATTATTTTGGACGTGGCAGTACAAGATATCATCACTGTGGTACAGGAGAAAGGTTTTGAGAAGATTGCAGGAGATAAAGTCCAAAAGACAGCCCCTTCGAAGTACCTCGGCCTAAAAATCATAGAGAACAACCATCACACCCCAACCACTGCAAATCAAGGACAACCCAAAGACTCTGCGAGAACTCCACCAACTCCACGGAAGCATCTGTTGGGAACATCTACTGCTGGGAATCACCACAGAAGATCTCGTGACACTGTTCCTGCTCCTTAAAGGTAGTGAAAGACTCGATTCCCTGTGGTCATTGACACTGGAGGCTGAAGCAGCTGTACAAAACTTGGACCAGGCGATTCAAACAAAACATACCACCCTAATTTGCCTTTGTCCTTGGCAGTCCTTAGTATAAGTCCAAAATTCCATGTATTATTGTTTCAGTGAGACTCAACTATCTCAGATCCCCTGATAAAAATTGAATGGTTTTTTAGATCACACTAACCTAATAAAACGATAACAACCCCACAAGAAGTTACTGCGCAACTGATCAGGAAAGCTAGAGCATGTCTGTGTTCCCTTGCAGGAACAGACCTTGCGAATATATACTTACCTCTCACTCAAGAGCACCTCAATTGGCTACTTCAAACATCTGAACCGCTGCAATATGCCTTAGGTAGTTACTCAGGACAAATTTCTAGTCATTTTCCAAAGCTTAGACTGTTTATTTTGGCTCTCAATTTAGTCCCCAAACCTCTAAAAAGCCAAACAACGTTAAAGACCCTAAGTGTTTTCACAGATGGCTCTGAGAGCTCACACAAATCTGTCTTTACATGGAAAGACCCCACAACCCAACACTGGGACTCAGATATTGAATTTGTTTAGGGGTCTCCCCAAATTGCTGAATTGGCTGCAGTCATTAGGGCCTTCTCCAAGTTCAAAGAACCTATTAATTTGATCACTGATTTGGCAAACGTCTATGGCATAATGCAGCGGCCTGAAAATTCAGTTTTAAAAAGATATTTCTAATCCCCAACCAGATGATTTTTCTGTCCTGTTTAATTTATTTTTTACCCCAAAGAGAACAGTCGTACTGTGTCATGCACACAAGGTGTCATACCATCCTTCTTGGATTTATAGCAGAAGGGAATGGTAGAGCAGATGACCTGGTGATGGTTGTCCAAAACACCCTACCTCATGTTTTTGAACAGGCCAGGATCAGCCACCAATTCTATCATGAAAACATTC
Source organism: Motacilla alba alba (assembly GCF_015832195.1). NCBI lineage: Eukaryota > Metazoa > Chordata > Aves > Passeriformes > Motacillidae > Motacilla > Motacilla alba. The sequence continues at coordinate 993,057 of NC_052018.1, forward strand.
CTGCGCTGGTCAGGATGTTTAAAATTACCCAAGACCAGGCGAGATGCATTGTGGCCACCTGCCCAAATTGTCAGGAATATGTCCTTCCTTCTGTCAGAGCTGGACTCAATCCAAGAGGACTACAGAGTCTCTAGATCTGGCAGTCAGACATCCCACACTCTGCCCCTTTTGGGACACTAAAATACATCCATGTCTCAATCAACACCTTTTCAGGTGCAGTTTTTGCCTCTGTCCATGCTGGTGAAAAATCAAAATATGATATAAACCATTACTTTTTAGCCTTTTCCACCTTAGGAGTTCCACAGGAAATTAAAACTGATAATGGTCCTGCTTATACCTTGCACCGATTCCAACAGTTTTCTGACCAGTGGTGTATAAAACCTGTCACAGGCATACCACACTCTGCCACAGGACAGTCCATAGTTGAGAGGGCCCACCATTCCAGGAAAAGGATTTTTGATCAACAGAGAGGGGGACTCCAGATATTATCTCCCATTGACAGATTGGTGAAGGCCCTTTATGTGTTCAATTTTTTGAACAACTAATTTATGGACCCAACTCCTCCAGTCATCAGGCATTTTATTAATTTGACTGCAGCCCAAAATAAAGAAAAGCCGTCAGATTTGCTCAAAGACTCTGAATCTAAACAAATTATGGGCCCTTTCCCATTAATAACTTGGGGGACAGGATATGCTTATGTCTCTACATAAGCATATCCTGGCCCCCAGGTTATTAATGGGAAAGGGCCTACCTCTACAGTAGCAGGCCCAAGATGGATCCTAGCAAAAACCATAAAACCATTTCTGGGAACAGCAAGGCAAACACTGGAGAGACCATGAGAAGAACAGAATGAAAGCCTAAGAGACACAGCAGCAGCCTGGGAAAGAAGAAGGAGAAGGACAGAAAATCTCCTAAGCAGCATTGACCACACAGACCAAGACAGCTCAGACACCACTAGCCAGGATATATGACTTAACATTTGTAAAAACTGTGTTTTAGCATTGATATATGTTTCTTCCAATAAGCTGTGTTTAAAGCCTTGGCTTACAGAATAGAAAGTTTAGTGGGAGCAGAATTACAGTCTCACCTTTTAATCTCTTTATCTGTTTACTTTTAGGCCACCCAAGCCTCCAGATACTAAATTAGTAAAGGCAAAGGATGCCGTTGTTTGTTGCTGCTGCAGCATGAATCTGGATGCTCCTCACTATGCCGCATGCCTTCAGCTGGGTGGTTCCACAGCCAAGCCACAACTTCTTGCCCATGGCCATGGCTGCCAGGCATTTGAAGGCATGTGTTGTTTCAACCTGTTGTCTCACAGTCAGTCAATACACCACAGCATCCAGCTGCTAAAAGACCAAATAAACAAGATCCAGATGGAAGGCAACAATGACTGTTCACTGGACATTTCAAAGACTGGGGGATGAAAGGCTGCCTTTCATCTCCGGTTAAGACTGTTCTGTGGACCTTGTTTATTGTGCTCATTGTGTTGGTAATTTTATCCATTTTTGCTAAATGTCTGCAAAAGTCTGTGGCAGAATCCTTCTTTTTAGAAAACAAAAAAGGGGGAGCTGTGGGGGGAGGCCCAGGGGCCTAACACTGGAACTGCAATACCTCAGGGCAAAGGTGACCAAGGTCAAAGGGAGACACCCCTCTAATACAATGGTCTCACCCATAAGCATTTGCAGGCTCATGTTAATGCAACAGGTTATATTGGTATCACCCACTTCAACTGCCCTTTTTTCCTTATACGCAATCCCCCTAGAATGTTCTCCCCTCTCTTGTCTCCTACTGGTTCTGGCTTACTGCAATACTCCGCTCCTGTTGCCTCATTGGTTCCCCATTTGGCTGCCCCTCCTCTGCACCAATTGTACTCAGTTCCCATTGGCTCTCAGATATAGATACAGATATATGGATATAGATATAGGTATAACAAGACAACAGCTGTAGGAAATGGAAAGATAGAAACTACCACAGACACTGAAGGGTTTGAATTGCAGCCTTGGAAGAAGCTTGGATTGATGTAAAAATAAAAGTACACAGACATTAAACAGAAAAATTATAAACTTATAAACTAACGTTTCTATAGTTGTGAGAATATGCGTTAAGTAAGTGAGAAACTGTATTGGGTAAGAGGGTGAAGGGTTTTATAGTGTAGTAATGTAATTGTATAGAGTAAGCTAAGAGTTTGATGTTATAATAGAAGTGTAACTGTGTATGTGTAATAGTAGCCCATTGGATAAAAGTATCCACAGTGCAGCAGAATTAAGTAAAGGTGATAGGTTAGAAAAATAAAATAAACTTAGTGGCAACTTTCCATTGGATTAGAATGTTATGTATTGCCTTGTAATGAAGAAACTTGGGACTACTTTGAACTATGGCCAACCATTTACTCCTTCAAAATCTGATGGCCTTTGAGGCTGATGTTTATCTGAGTAATAAATTCTTTTTAGCCTGACAGTAGTCCCATCCCTTCTGCAAGGTGTTCATAATAGGCAGCAACAATAACAGCAACAACAGGAACAAAAACCAACAGCCAAAACCAGCCTTTTCTCACCCATCGAGCAATTTCCCTTTGGTGTAGTTACACCCGTGACCAGCAGGGAGTGCTGTTGGCTCCATCGAGGCACAGAGGCTGCAGTGACACCCGACAGCTCCAGGGGGCGCTGCTGGCAGAGGGGCCACATTGGCTCCCCTGTGGCTCCAGGGGCGCCTGGAGTGGGCTCGGAAACCTCCGGAGGTGGTGGTGGGACCTCAGGCAAGGGTAAAAAGATGGGAGATGGGTGCGTGTGGTGTGGGCATTGGGTGCCTGTCTTTCCTAATGTGAAAAACGCTATTTACTTTTGTTAAAATTTTAAAAGTTTAATAGTAATGGAAATAGTAATAAAAATTAGGACAATAAAAATCAGGATAATAAAAGACAAGAAGAGACAATAAAATGTAAAGAATTATGGATGTATGTGTGTTTTATATTTTGCTAAAAGGCACACTTTGCTAATAAAGGATTAGTATTTAAAAGTAATAGTTTATTGTGTATTCATATATCTTACGTATGATTTAAACATTCTTTTCAAATTAGGGTGCTTTTGTTTAAGTTTAGCTTTCTCCTCCATCTTGTAAATTCACTGTTTTGGTTTCTGGAAGTTTGAGTTTTCTCAATAAGCAGGTAATAATTCATTTCTTGGCATTTTGGTGTCTGTTGTTGTTATTTTTATCAAGATAGGATAACGTGAAGAATTTCTTGGTTATCTTTTTTTTAATTTCTGAGTTAATTGCAAGAAGTATCTTATATTATCTTATATTATATAGTTTCTACTTTAATATTATGCTACAGCTTAAAAACTATATTTACTACATACTATTTATTATATTATATATGATATCATTTACTATATTATTACATATTTACTATATTTACTACATTTGACTACTTAAAAGAGATTAATATAGTATAACTTTCCAACATAACACATAGAGTATTCATTTTATTATTTGGAAAGGGCCAATCATATAATATGTATTATTCACACCTAAGATGGGGATCCTCCCACCTAAACTGTGGGAGGATCCCTGGAGCAGCAGGCTCAAGCAGTGGAGTTGGCAGACCCTGGCAGAAAGCTAAATTTTTATCAATTTCCCTGCAGGAGCCAAATGCCATCTGTAACACACACGACCACTATCTTCAGTTGCTGAGTCAATAAAGCGGCCATAAAGCAGCCCCCCACTCCCCAGACAGAGTCCCGGAGTCCACCCCAGTACAACTCATGGCTTTATGCCACAACACCTAAAGAACCTACCCCTCCTTCCCCCAGCATGACTCCCAAACTTGTTCTCCTGGCCAAGCCACTGCAGTGGTATGTGAGAGTGCTTGGCCATGTTTTGTTGTTTTTTAATTGCCCCCAGTTTGTCTCCTGGATAACCTCCTTCCCTCACAGTGTCTTTCTTCCAGAGAAGAGATGGGAGAAAATTCCCTGAAAAAAAACCAAACCCACAACAGGAGAGGAAGAGAATTTCAAAATGTTGGTGGCTCCCCGACCCCCTGGGGATGAAGAGGAAGGAGGGCAGACACCGACTTAGAGGAATTTAGGCCAGTGGCAGGGAGAATATGCCCAGGAGGAGAGAAAAGAAATGAGGAAAGGGGGCAGTTCAAGTCCCTCTCAGGTGGGTGGAAGGTGCAGATGGACTGGTCATCTGGTATCAGGCATCATCACTGGTAACCATGCCTTTTTTAGTAACTGAGTTGAGGTCCTGGAAGAACTTGGCAGGGACTTAAAGGGAAATTCCTGAGAAGGCAAGTAAGGCCTTTTGACACCATTGTAAGGACCCAGGGTCATGATTGGAATGATATTCAGGTGGTCTTACATACACTGCTGCATGTAGATGAGAAGACAGTGGTGGTAGCAAAGTCAAGGGAAGAGGCAGAATGAGTTCATACTCAAAATGTGCAACCAGGGAAAGCAGATCAATGCTTTCCACCTGCTGATCCAAGACTGGATCCCAACTGTCACGAAAATTCATCCACAAACACCAGAGGTTCATGTCCAAAAAGGAGACAGAGGAGTCCAGCTACTTTATTTGAATAAAGGGAAAGGTCCTGGGCATTTCCCATGGGGTCTCTCAAGTTGTTGGAGGTTGCAGCCTCCTTTTTATCCTCATTCCCTGAATGCATTTCCTTCTCTCTTTCCCCCTTGGCTGAGATACTTGACAGCTACAGACTTCCCACTACAGACACCCTTCTCAAGTGTTCCTGCCCCCGCTTTCCTTCTCCCTTGTGTTCCTTCCTCTGTTCTTTTTCTTTAAGTCCAGAGATTTAGTACAGCCTTCACTGAGGAGTCTGCGTTGAGCAGTGGAATTCCTCTGGAATGTATGGTTCCTCCCATTGCTTCTTTCCCCTCTCAGTGTCTGGCTTTATTCACCAGTTTGTTTGTAAAGACACCCCCTTCTCATTCCTTTCACAACCAGCCAGGACACAGGGGCCTTTGACCAGATATCAGAGATTTACCTGATTTTTATCGGAGATTAGCCTAATTTTTTGTATAAAACATGCAATTCCAAAGGCTGTAATTATGTCAGAATTGTACCTCATAATCCAAGGAAAGAACGAGTCTCATTTCTATTTCCATCAATGATTAATGGATACAGATGGGAAATTTGCTAACATGGACCCTGACAGAGAAGGAGATGTGTTACAAAATGGCAGCCACAATTATGGGACAATTGGCTCCAGACATTACGAGGAAGTTACAGAGACTGGGGGCAGACGACTCCAGAAATGTAAATAAATGGTGAGAAACTGCTTGGAAATTATGTAATAACACAGGCTTGGCTAGGGGAGCTAAAGATGGAGAACTGATGGCTGCTCTAATGGGTCCCAGAGGAGAGAGAGGAGTTGTTGGAGAAGAGGCAGAACATGTTGAAGACGTTTTCAATGATGACCATTAGGAAAAGATCAGTGTGCTATTTGCAAGGGAACACTGTCGGAACTCAGAATGTCCCACAGACATTCTCGGACGTTCCAGACCCAGGTCAAAAGCATCTGAGACCCTGGCATGCTGCCAGAGACCCCTGTGGCTTTGAATCTGACCCATGGAACAGTTTACCAACTTTGCAGGAAGAACAAGAAGTCACAAAAGTTTAGATATTGTAGTAGAAGTAGTCACGAAGTAAAGGGTAGGATTTCTGAGTGCTGTACAGGGGGGTTTTAAGCCTTGTACGCAGGGGTCCAAGTTTTGTACATGGGGGTCAGGAGATCTAAGATGGAGGGACTTGGGTGTGCCCTGTCTTCTTTCTTTCTCCTTCCCAGCCTCCATGTCTTTGGTGATGTTGGCACTCACAGATTGGTTTAGAGTAGAAAGTCACCATTCAATATAGATAGTAGGTATTGAGGAAGAAAGTATAAACATGTAGTATGTAATATATTATATAAAAGATAGCACCAGCCTCCTGGGAGGGCAGAGTGCCTTTGTCTGAGCTGCTGAACGGGCCACAGCAGTTCAGGGAGAAGAATCTTGTAGATAACCAACAATAAACAAACTTGAGAACAGACAACAGAAGACTACTGAGTCTTTCTTCGAAGGCACGGGTTGGAGGAGGGACTTTTCCATCTTTCGGGGTCATCCCAATCCGAGGGTGAAACCCCACAGAACATGATATAGGGGCGATTTTATGATGATACTCAATTCCCTTATTTTCTGCTTAATGCCCAGAAATGGTGCTTTAAGGTGGCTTCAGAGAAGGGACAGTGGTGCCTTGGGATTTAGCCTTTACATTTTTTTTATCCTGTACAGCTTTAGGGTATAACTCTAAAACTCCAGTAGCCTGTCAGCTACTGTTCTCCCATTTTATTCAGACAAAACAATTCCTCTAGGCCTTCAAATCAAGGACACCCTGCTGGCTCAGGCCCCAAAAAGAAGCAAACTGAGGGTCAATGACTTCATTACCCGAAGCTGTAATTGGAGGATTAACCTATGATATGTAAATGGTTCTAACTTACAACCCTATGAAAAACTTGTGACCATCGTCCATCTTGGGTGTAGCCTCTGGGAGGCCTCTGTCTGCCTACGGTGTTCCTACTGAAGGCCTTTAATGTCAGCGATTGAGACACAGGACTCCTCATAGATGTTAGCAAGAACTTGTTTATTGTTGATACAGCGAAGCCGTGAAGTTGTCTGTTATCTCTAGAGCTGGGTATATATACTCTAATAGCTTTAAATAAAATTTTACACTGCCAAGGAATAATTACATTCCTAATGTTTCTTAGCTACATGGCTTGACCCCAAGCACTTGCAGTCTTACATGACTTACTTAAAGCACTAGATTTCTTTTTGCTTCCCTCCTTACATTTCTGTTTCGACTTCCCATGGTTTCTTCCCCATAAGAGCCAGGATGGCTGGACCATCCATCATCCCCACAGTACTCGCTGCTCCACTGCCCAGCTGCCTCCCCATACTTTAATAAATGCCCACTTTTATTTTCTTAATCTTGTCTAGCCTCTGTTCCAGGTAGCCACTCCAAGGCAACAACGGGAGCCTTGGGGCTTTTGTGCAGGCTTCGTTCAAAGCCTCATTCCCGGGTGTGCTTGGATCCCCTGTGACAGCATTATTTTGTTGCTTAGCTGGCTTGGTTTTTTGTTAGCTGAAGCAAGAAGTTTTTTTTTTCCCTTTCCCTGGCATTCAAGAAGCTGCAGCAGCAAACCTTGAGCAGTTTTTTCATTTTTCCCTTTGAACTGTTCAGCTTTGTTTTGGTCAAAGATCAGGAAATAAATAGGATCTCTTCAGTGGAACCTGAGGGAGCTGCTCTGCCTGGCCCCAGAGCACAGAAAAAGCTGAACCAAGAAGAGAAAGGACCCTGAATCTGAGAGTTGTTGTGGAAGGTGCTGGCAGAAAGGATTCTCCACATGGGACATTCCAAAGGCTTTTGCTCAGCAGCCAGGCCAAGGGCAGGAGCAGCTCCTGCTGGGGCTGAGGGTTGCAGGGAAGTGCAGCAGCCCCAGGCACTGGAGCAGGAGTGGCTGCCCTGCACAGAGAAACAACACCCCCAAGACAGGGAGCGAAAACACTGCCTGAGCCCTGGGGATGTTGTGTCACTGCTTTCCTGAGCCCGCAGGCACAACAGCTCCTGCTGGGAGAAGTTGATCCAGGAGGCTGCAGTGAGGGAGGGAAGGATGACACCCAAAAGCCAAGCAGCTCAGCTTGCAGCCAGCGTGGAGCTGGCCTCAGGTCCTTCAGGCCTTTCTCCGAGCAGGACAGCTCCCTGCTGCAGGAAAACTGCCTTTGGGGTACTGTGCCTTCTTGTCTCACAGCAGCTGATCCAAGGAATGCTTTTGAGCGCTGCCATTAGCTTTGCCCTTGCCTTGGTAATTGGGCTCATGCTTGATGTCAAGACTAATTGCCCCAAGGAGAGAATTTGGTTTGGCTCTAGGAAAAAGCTGAGGGAAATGTTTATTTCAAGAAGGCAGGAGGATTCTGGCTTTCTCATGAAGCGAGGGAATTGCTGAGCGAAGGCTACAGTAATGTGCCTTATTTCACCAAATTTGGGAAAAATTAGATTCCATTATCTGAACATGGTTAGAGAGCACCATCATTGTAACTGCATTTTGTGGAGAGCCTGATACAAAGTTCTCTTAAACTGCAAAACTCTTGTGGTTCTTCCTGCCTATGGATGTGGCCTAATGCTTCTCCAGCTCAGACAGTGCTTCCTGCTTGGTAATTCTCTGCCACGCCTCAGGGATTTCTCCTTTGCCCTGAAATTTCCCATTGTATAGGGCTTCCAGCTGTGTCCTGAAATGAGACACAAACCACTTCCAGTACGCCTGCATGGATGAGTCAGGAAGAATGTTCCAAGTGGAAAAAGGAGGTCCAGAATTACGGTATTTTTTGTAAGGGATCAATTGACCACCATCATCTCTGAATTCGCAGTCACTTGCAACAAGGCTGGAACAAATATCAATGACCAGTTCGTGTGTATCATGCTTGATGCCAGATAAATATTTCCACCATGTGGATCCCATCAAAGCTTGTGGGCGATGGTAGACCACCTGATGGTCTCCATCGTGATTCCACATGGTGTTAGTGCAGACAGCCCCACAAAAGGGACACTGTTCCCAGCACCCCGAAAAATGCTCTGCCAGGATGGTGTGAGGCTGCCTTGGAAACGAGCTCAGGTCAGCTTCAGACAATTCTTTCATGAGCCTTTTCCTCAGGTCATCCAGAGCTTCTGCCATGGCCCTGCTCAGGAACTCAATGTCTGTGACCTCCTGGTGCTCGATGCCCTTCAGGTCACTTCTGGGCAAGTTGATCACCTCTGACAGTTCCCTGCAAAATTCATCCAGCCAGAGAGAGATTTTGTCCTCTCTGTCTTTTCTGTCTTTGACAATTTGAGTTGATAAAGAAACAGCTGAAAGGATGTTTTCATAGAGAAGATTTAGGGAGGAATCTAAAAATACCCTGAGCCTCCTACTTTCATCTAAAGAGTGCTCCCTAACTCGTGTCTCAATGTAACTGTCAAAAAACTGTTTTGGAGATGTAAGGTACTGCTGGAAATACTCAAAATTTTCCTGTTCTGCCAGGTATTTCAGGATGCAAACTTCCAGATTGGCTCTGCTGCCCTGGAAATCAGGAAATTTCTGCATGTCCTTAGCGATGTCTTTAGCCATCCTCTCATAGACAGCACGACGAAGAGCTGGTTCAATCTTGTTACAAAGGAAAACAGCAAAAGTTGTGACTGAAGTGGCTCCTTGGCAGGAAATCTGAAAACATTGGAAGAAATCTTCTCTCTTGCTGCTCAGGTACACAACTGGGTCATTTGCCTTTCGGAATGCTTCGTGCATGGCTTTAAACCTTTCTGCTGCCATTCTGCACAGATATAGAGACAAATCTATGCTGTACTCTCTGTTAAAAGTACAGGTTGCATTGCTGGGGACAGAGTTCACACCTTTCTGTACTTCATTGAATATTTCATGGATAAAATTTCTACTGTAATCGCGTTTCTCCTTTTCTTTCTTATCAATGTTTGCCATCACAGATGCTATGATGTTGTCTGTGATGTGCTGACAGTTGATAACACCTATATTGGGAATACTCCTGGGATCTGGGATATAACCAAAATGCTTTTTCATCATGATGTGTTTCTCCATGTCAATAGAAAATCCTCTGCCTTTTGGAAATGACGTGATCTGTGCATGGATTCCCGGCTCCTTAAAATACTCAAGAAGGACATCTTCAATTTCCCCATCAATATCCACCCGTTCTGGAGGAGGAGCAGCAACAGAGACTTCAGTAATCCACTGGTTCCAGACAAGAGTAAAGTGGTCCTTTAGATCTCTCTCACTGAGGCTCTTCCCTTTCAGACTCACAGCCAGCTCCCGACTCCTTCTCAGCAGCTCATCTTCATATTTCAACTTCCTTGCATCCAGTTTCCTCTGCTCCCTCAGATTCTCAATGAGATTCTCACATTTCTTTTGTGTTTCAAGAAGAAGAGTCTCTTTTAGTTCTTTCAGCTTCAACCCTGTGCTGGATTTCCACTGCACCAGTGTCTCACCGTCTTTGTCTTCCCTGAAATAATTTTCCATTTCTTTCTCAATGGCATCACTTGTCTCTTGCACCAGCCCTTCAAGGTGTCCTCTGGTGACATTCTGCAAGTCCCCATTCCGAATTTTGTTGTCCAGTCTCATCTGTACATCTAAGATGTGACTCCTCAACCTCCAGGTCCACTGACTAAAGGCACTTTCCAGTCTCCTGTAGACAGCAATCTCCAGGGAATTCTTGAAGCTGAAGACAAAGTTTTCATTCAGCAAAGCATTCCAGAGGTCACCAATACGATCCTTCAGGCTTGAGAGCCTCAAAATGCTGCGCTGTGACTTCTTGGCAGCCTGGAGGATTTTGCCCTTGAGTTGCTGGACGTTCTGGCTGTAGGTGGGGTTGGGTGGTGCCATTGGGGGGCTTCCTTCCCACAGGTGAGCAAAGTAGTGAATGTGGGTGTTCACATCAAAGCCAATGACATCACTGAAAGAGGAGATGTCACAGAATTCCTGCTGAGCAGCCACCACTGCCATTTCATCCAGCTTTTCCTGCAAACGCCTTTGTCCTTCCATGTTCTGCTCCTTGGCAGTTGCTTCTCCCACGTTTTGGTGGACAAAGAGGCAGCTTGGGGAAAGATTGACTTTCTTCATCCTCAGGAAAGCCTGCACAGCGATCTGGAGAACATCTTGCATTTCTGACGGATTTTCTCCAAAGATATTGATCAGAGTCACGTTGCCAACACCAATGACAAAGGTGGCCAGCTCGTTGTCATGGTTCAGGGAGTGTTTATTGGCCATCTCGATGGCACGAAGTCCCTCTGTGTCAACCACCAGCACAAAATCAAAGCCCAAGTCTTGCTGCAGCTCCTCTGCCACTGGGATGAGCTGCATGAAGGCTCCGCGGGTGCATCTCCCTGCGCTGACGTTGAACTGCAGACCAAACATGGCATTCAGCAGGGTGGACTTGCCCGTGCTCTGGATGCCCAGCACGGAGAGCACAAACACTCGTTTGTCCCCCAGCCTCTCAATTAAGCTGTCAAAGATTGCTCCCACCCAGCGCAAGGGCAGGTAAGAAGCATCCCCATCCATCAGCTCCACGGGATATCCTAAAACCATCAGCTCTGCTGCGATTTCTGGCAGTTTTTCAAAATTGTCATTCTTGGTATTCATTAATTGCAGAGCTTCATAAATCTGCCCTGCCTCTCTCAGAAGGTGCTCCAGGCCGATGGATGAATCATTGATTTCATCAGAGAGGGCATCCAAGTGACTCAGCCACTCAGCATTGCCTCTGGGCTTTTTCTTACTTTTCTTTCCTGTCTGGATTTCAGACCATAACTTGTGATAGTCTCTCCTCAGTTCTTCAAGGCGTTCACAGGACAGCTCGTCCATAAAGACCTTCATCCACTGCAGGAAGTATTTCTTGGTATCTGCTGGCTGGGCCTGGAGAAAGCCAAGGAATGATTTCATGAGTGGGTTGAGAGGGAAAGCTCGCTCAAGTTGCTTTTCTCTTATTGCTTTCTTCTCATTTTCAATTTGGCTGCGATGATGCTCAATGCTCTTGTTCCCCTTCTCCTGCAAGCGAGTGAGTTCTTTGTCCTTTTGGCACCACTGGTACCACAGTTTTCCTTGAAGTGGCAACAGCTGGGATTTGATCTCTGACAGCTTCTCTTTCTTCAGAAGCTCCACCAGCTCCTTTGCCTTTGCTTTGGCTGTCTCACACGCGGGTTGATCTGCATCCACTATGAATCCATGCAGGCGAGCTTTGTCCACACAGGCCTCCAGGCTGAAACATGGATTAGACCCTTCCAGGAGATTCCCAATTGTCTTGGTCAGCTGCTCCATCAGTTCCACTTCATTTCTGTTCTTGATCCCTATTTTTATGTTTTTGCTGGATTTTCCATCTGCAGCGTTCTCTATTTCTGTGAGAAGGCAAACCAAAGGCCTTTGTGACTGCAACAGGTCCTGCAGAAGCTTCATCCCCCTGTTGTCCATGTGCTCCCATTCAGACACAAGAGCCACGTTGACAGCAGATATCTCCTGCAGGAACTGCAGCTGTGCTCTGTGATCCCTGGCGTCTCCATGCAGGTTACAGAAAGCCACACAGCAATCAAAGGTGTCACTGGGGCTTCCGCCAGGGCAGTACCAGGCGATCTCCACCAGCCCTTCCATCAGCAAACGCTCTCTGGTGCTGCCTCTGCAGTGGCGGTGGAAGAAAGTGTCATGTTTGCGTTTGCTCAGCAGAGCGTTCAGGAGCTGGGATTTGGAAGAGGAGTCTGAGCTGCCAATGCGGATGAAGGACACAATGGGTGTCTGTGCCTGAAAGATGAGTTTGTTGTTGTAACTCTTTGTTTGGGCCTGCTTTCCTGACTTGTCTGCCTCTTCCCAGCTCCTTTGGATTTGGTTGAGTGCGTAGAGCGGGAACTCAATGCGTGAAGTGCTCGGGTTGGGCACCAGCAGAGGCAGCGCCAGTTGGCAGAAGGCCAGCTTGGTTGCAAGGGTCTGTCTCAGGAAGTCATCAGCACAATGGAAAATGGCCATCTGCAGGTCCATGGGGTGCACATGGCTGTCCCTGCTTGCACATTCAGGGGCTGCTTCCATCAGATTTTCAAGAAAGTTTGCTGAGGAATCTGACAGCTCATCCTCTTGCTCTGTGGTTTGTGGCACAGGTGCAAGGCCTGGGTTGCTCCTTTCCCAGCAAGTCAGGTACCTCACCTGGTAATCCACAGTTAACAGCATTTGCAAGAAGAAAAATGGCAGTTCCTTGTCCTGGCTGGGCTGGCTGTCCTGCAGAGATGTCTTGCAGATGGTGTGGAAATCTCCTAACCCCATTTTCCTTGGATAGTGACATTCCAGTCCAAGGCGCTTGAGCAGCTGGAGGAACTCCTGGTTTGCAATGGCTTCATCTCCTTTGGATTCACAGCTATCTGACATGGATTGGGTCTGACTGGGGGCCTCAGGTGTTGGGAGAGTGTCTTCCAGGTCTCTGAGTATGTTCTGCATCCTCTGCTCATCCCATTTGTCATCCAAGCACTCACTGATCAAGGACTCCAAGTCCCCTTCCAGCCTCTCCCAGTCTTTATCTCCACAGTGCTTTTGGAGGAGATTCTTTATCTGTGTGGACCACAAGCCTTTCATGTGATCTTCCATGAAAACTAAACGCTCCCTCTTCTGCTCTGGGGACAGCTCTTGACATTTGGGTGTCACAGTCAGACCCGTCAGCAGGAGGAAGGCCTCAGCTCTGTTGGCATCTTGCTCCTTCAGGTTCACGTACTCCTTATGTGCCGCTTCCATTTCCTTGGCCAGATAGTGAATTTCTGGGTGTCCAAGGAGGTGCTGAAAAGTGCTGCTTTCCACCTGATACCCTGTGCTGGTTGCAATCAAGAGCACCAACAGTTCCATGTCCTTCTGAGCCTGTTCCTCAAGAGACTGGAGTAAGGAATAAATGGCAAGGCTGCTGGTCTGGGTGGCTTCTATCTTTGCCTCATGAACATCAGAAGCAGAGCTTCCTGGTGCGTAGGTGACAGCATGGATGTGCTCCTTCATTTGCTGCAGTGTTTTGATGAGCTCTTGAAGCTCAGAGACTTTGGGAGATCTGGGAAGCGGGTGCTCAGTCTGGGAGACCCACTGCATAATGGAGGAAGCCTGAGGGAAGTCCTTGACAGAGTAGATATGAGGATTCAGGAGGCTCCTCAACATTACCTTGATAAAGGTGGTGTTTTCTGGAGGTGACTCCTGGCAGCTGCGCACGGTGTTCACCAGGAAGTCCTGCAGGGCTTTGTCTGACAGGCACACGTTGATCCACACACTGGGGTTCCCGGATTTTGCATTCAGATAATCTTTTTGTTCCATCAGCCTGAGCAGCTTCCTTTCATCCACTTTCGTCACATCCCAGGCACTCACAGTCCCCATGAAATCTCTGGCCTCTTGCACTGCACTGCCCAGTTCCTCTCCAAAAGTGATGCCTATACCCTGATTTGTCAGCGCTTTGTACCCAGCCCTGAGGGCTCTGCTTAACTGATCTACGGATTTAAAATCCCCACAGTGATTGCGCAGGATGACATCCCACACTGGGATCAGCTGAAAGCCACGGTCGATAACGCACCACGTTGTGTTATCAGACACGAGCCCCGTTTTCCACTGAGGAAGAGAAGCTGTGTCTGCTGGGCCCCCTGTGTTCACCACGTAGAGCTGAATTTCTTTATGAGAACTCTCTCTGGCTGTTGCCGAGACAGAAGCCTTTGAGCTGGATTTAGAAACATCCAGGGCCCCAGCAGCACTTACCAGGAAGTCACTATAGCTGTTGCTGACAAAGCTGTTCAGTGCTTCAGACGCTTGTTGTCTCCTCTCTTCCCGCTGCTCGGCTCGGAATCCTTCTGTAGACGCCTTCCACCAGAATATCCCCCCAAAGTGGAGGGGACCCTGGTTTATGTGGGACCCAAACCTGCTGAAGAAGCTCTCACACATATTCACCAAGGCGGGGTTGTCTTCTTCCCAACTGAAGCTCAAAAGCTGCTGCTCCATGTCTTGCAGCTCCCACAGAGCCGCATCTGAGAGGCGAAGCTGATGCCTTTGGAAGTAGCAGGAGGCCAGAGGGATGTACTGGTACTTGGTGGTGCAATAGTAGCTCTGCTCAGAGCGGGACTGCTGCATGTCCTCTGACTGTGAGGAGGTGCTGTACTCTATATTTCCTCTTGGATGTTGGACTTCTCCTACTTCGTCCTTCCAGACGATGGCAGACATGCTCATGCTGAACCCCAGGTGCTCCATGGACTTGGTGAAAGTGGATTCTGCTGCAGAGGAGGAGAACTCCTTCCTCTCAAGCAGCGATCCTTGCTCCGGACCAGCCAGCTGGAATCCCTCAGGAACCCTGAGGAGCTGCTCTCGCCTTGCCAGCACATCTTCAGGTCTGCTGGTTCTGTAGATGCCCTGCAGGGCCAGTCCCCCCGACGCCCGCGTCAGCACCTCCGTGTCAGGGATGTTCTCCCTCCTGCCTGCTGACTGCTCCTGCTGCTCCAGCTGCTTCTGGATGCTCTCCACCACATCTGCCAAGGGTTTCTCTGGTGGTGGCCAGAACCCTTTGGGAATCTCCATGGCTTGCCACAGAGTCTCTGCTTTCTTCCTCAGAGCATCCTGGCTGTGGCTGCGGCTCTTGAGCATTTCTGTCAGATCCTTCAGGGCTTGTTTGGCCTCTTCTTGTTTTTGCTTTTTCTTGTCCAAGTACTCCTTCTGCACCTCTTTAGTGTTTTTTTTCTCATCTGTTATTCTCAGGAGTTTTAGGAGTGCCTTTTTCTCCCAGGGATGCCTTACCTCACACTCCAGCTTGAGGTAATTTTAATATTCCAGATGTTGCAGGGCTTCTCTGCACTTGATTCCCAGGATCTGAGAAGCTTTGGGCAGCCAGTATCCAGCATCCAGTCCTTCCTTCTCAAATGCCTCTGCCTGGAGCTGTGCCTTTGCATCCCCCTCCTGTGTGTCCTCCTGAGAAGCCATGGCTGTGGAGGAAGAACAGAGAATTTCCCTAAGGTGTTGTCAGAGGCCCCAGGCTCTTGGCAGAGGCTCAGCAGCAGCTGCAGCCCGGGGGATTGCTCCCACCTAGCTGCTGGAGCCAGGCCAGGGATGGCACAAGAGCCAGGGTCTCCTTCCCTGCACTCTGGATGTGCCTGTTGCTTTCCTGTTTGCCAGATCAACCCTGAAGGTGAGTGTGTTTTCCAGGGACAGCACAGACAACAGAGATACAGGGAGACACAGAGACACACAGACTCTCTCAGCCACACAACCTGCCCTGGACAAGGTGCTGCCTTCACCATCACTCACATCCTCCCAGCAGAACTCCTCAATCCACAAGTGCAGACAGCCGGGGGCATTCCTGGCTCCCTGGAGCACTGACACAGGGACACACAGAAACAGAAATACAGATACAGACACTGCCCTGGTTTAGGGCAAATTCGGGAGAGAACCTCAAAAGAGGGCCCCTGCAGAAAACAAATCCATACAGCCCCTTCCCCCAACTGGTTCGGGAAGGATTCCTTGGAGAGAAGTGGAAAGAACCTGTTTATTTAACAGGCAAAGCACCCCCCAGCACACAGAAGCAACAATACCAGATGACAACACTCTTTCACTGCTCTGAAAAAGATGACAAATTCAGAAAGTCTCTTTTGGGAGGGGTCACTCTCATGTTGGTCCCTCCAGCGTTAGGGATGGCTGCTGCAGGCCACAAAGCGCAAACTCTCGGTGTTTCCAGGTCCAAGTCCGGAGCAGGCTCGAGTGGCTCCAAGAAAGGGAAAGAAAAAACAGTCCAGGGAAAAATTCAGACTGCTTGGCTAAACAAACTAACAAACAGAAGCAAAAGCAAGAGCAAAGCAGGAGCAGGAGCAAGAGCAAAGCGAAAAGCAAAGCAAAAAGCCAAAACAACACTATGTACTGCCCTGTCTCTGTCTCCTGCCAGCTGTGGGGGAGCAGGCTGATACCAAAACAAAACAAAACAAAACAAAACAAAACTTTGCTCTTCAGAGTCAGTCTTTAAGGCACAGAACATAATATCCAGCATAAACAGAACAGATAACTGGGGATACAAGCATCATAACGTCACCCTAGGACAGACACACACTCAGTTACAGATACAGAAACACAGACACACACAGACACACATACAGACATCCACACGTAGAGACTCACTCAGCCACACAACGTGCCCTGGAAAAGGTGCTGCCTTCACCATCACCCACGTCCTCCCAGCAGAACTCCTCAATCCACAAGTGCAGACAGCCGGGGCCATTCCTGGCTCCCTGGAGCACTGGCACAGCCCCTCTGCCCATCCTACAGCCCTGCCTGCATCCTGCAGCCTCTGCCCAGCCCACGGCTGCCCTGCTCCCTGCCTGGCCCAGCCTGCTGCTCCCAGCACCCGGAGGCAGCACTCACACACTCTCCCCATGGGCACCCCACACTCCCCAGACACACTCCCCCCACGCCCGGCACGGCCCCAGGGGCTCTGAGCTGTGCTCCTGCTCCAGCTGCCAGCGCAGCCCCTCCCTCGCCCCTCTCTGGCCTCTTCCCAGGAGCTGCTTCCTGGCACACTCAGGGGCCCAGCCCAGTGCAGGGGGAAAATCCACCTTGTCCCTGCCCACAGCTGTGCCTGGGACATCCTGGTGGCCCATTAGAAGAGACTGGAGATGCTGGGAGCCAACTCAGAGAGGTGCCCTCTGTGATCTGCTTCTCCTTAGCACAGAGGGTCTTGTCAGACAGGTGCCCTTTGGTGGCCATCTTGGCTTCAGCCACTGTTGTAGTGTGCTTTTTAGTTTTATTAATATGCTTGTTGTTTAATTTGTATTTTCATTATGCTGTCCTTTTCCTGCTTTTAGAGTGGCACAGGTTGCCCATTTTGTATTTCAAGTTTTTAAAACTAGACTTGCTCCTTTCTTGTTATTTAGTTTATTTAAGTGATTGGTGTTTGTCTATTATCTAGCTATTCTCTGCCAAGTTTTAAACTCCTCCTTTCCATCCCCTTTCCCCAGGACTTTCTTTACTCCTACTTCCATGAAATGCCAGTTTCTCCCCAACCTGCCTTTCACCTAGAAACTTCCCTGCCAGTTTTGTTTCTTCCAAACCCCGTTAGTTAACTGAGCATGTTTTCCTCCCTTGAAAATCTCCATTGGTTTATCCGTTGTATTCCCCACCTTGTATTTCTCCTGATTACTTAAAGATTGTATCCTCCCCTGAGACCTCCCCTCGTTCATAAGCTGTTGTCTGCCCTGAGTTTGGGGTCCTGGGACCTTGGGGAGGGGGAGTTTTGCCATCTAATAAAGTTACCCTGAGTTCTACCCCAGGACCCATTCTGTTGCCCTTTTGTTTCCACACTGCACCTCCACAGGTAGCTGGGATTCTGTTGGGCTGAGAGAGGGGGACTGTCACCCCTGCCCTGTCACCATCTAGCTGGGATGTGCAACAAGCCACCACGGAGCCACCAAGTTCAAAATCTCTGGTGACAGGAGGAAAAGTGCCTGCAAACCTTCTACTGGGCAACTGCCTTTAAACCTCTGGGGTTTTGACTCTGTCACACAACTGGGAGAATTGTCCTAGTCTCACTTCATTTGGATACAGGAGAGATTTATTCCTTGCAAAAAATCCTTCTGAGCATTCAGCTTCAATCCCACCAAGGCCACAACACTGTCACCAGCACAGGAATTGATCCCAGGGGCTTGGCCTGGGCTCCTGTGCCCTCCCAGAGCCTTCAGGAGCAGCTTTCCCTTGGGAATCCCTGCAGATTTGGGCAATGTGTGCAAGGGCTGTGGGCTCTGATTCCCCTCACCCACCTCACAGCAGATGCTCCCGTTGCTCCCAGCCTTGGCTTCCAGCAGACCAGGGTCAGGGACACAGCACAGCAGCAGTGGCAGGCCTGGGGTAGACAGCAGGATGTGGAGAAGATGGGAACCCCTCAAGAACTGAGGAGGAAGAGCAGCAGGAAGTCTCAGAATCCTAAGGGAGAATTGTTGCAGTGTGATGCCATAGCTCGTCTCAGTTATCCTGGTCCTTCCCCAGGTGCCAATCACCTCTCCTTTCCCCACACCCTGACCCCTGCTGAGCGCTGTCAGTCCTGGCATTCCAGCAGGGAGTGACTGGCAGAGTTCAAAAGATGCCTTCCACCCGTGGGGGCCATTGGCCCATCCAGGTGTCCATTTCACCTGAGACCTGCCCACCCTGTGCCTGGTTGGTGGGATCCCTACCCCTTCCCTCCCCCTCTCCCCGGGCTTAAAAGGAACAGCAACCATGCAGTCAGGGGTTCTGTTAGAACTGTTGCTAGATTCAGGGGCCACACAGCCCAGAATAAAATCTCTGGATTGAAACCCTCTGTCAGAACCAACTCCTTCCTTCACCACCGCCTTAAGGCTTCTCCATCAGCAAGAACCTGAAGAGCGGACCCTCTGCCAGAGGAAAACTCCATCCTGCTGCTACCTGGGGCTCTGGCATGCCTGGACTTGTCCTCATGTGCTCTGCTACAACATCCAGCTAGCCAATAGTGTCTCTGGGGTGAAACACCTCAGTTGCTGCTATTTGGTTTAGACGCAGGGCCAGGTAAGCAGAGGCACATCCCATCAGTAATATTGGTAAATATTCCAATAGAGAAGAGCAGACAGCCAGGAGAAGGAAACCCATGAGCATGGCATATTCATTCCAGGGAGCACTGGAGGTCAACCCTTCTCCTCCACTGGGGATTGCCTAGGCAGCAAAGACTCCTCAGGGCTCTTCTGGGGAGGTGAGCAGAGCAGGGTTTCACCTGGGACCCATATCCATGTTCCCCCACCAGAAGGAAGCTGCACATGCTGAAGAGGTGGGACAGAGCAAAGCCCATGAAGGTCAGCAAGGCCCAGTGCAGGTGCTGTCCCTGGGTCAGGGCAATTCCAGGCACAGGCACAAGCTGGGAAGAGAATGGATTGAGAGCAGCCCTGAGGAGAAGGACTCGGGGCTGCTGATGGGTGAGAGGCTGTCCAGGGAACATCTGTGCTCTCGGGGCAGCAGCCAAGGTGAGGAGGGGGCAGAGCCAGGGGAACAGAACTGACAATGGGGCAGCAGGGTCCTGTCCCACCCCTGCCCACATCACGCAGCTGCTGCTGGGGGGAAGCTCAGGGTCCTGGAGAGCAGGGAGAAGCAGCGCTGGGCTTGGATCCCAGCAGGCACTGAGCCCCCCCAGCAGCTCGTCTGCTCCCACCAGCAGGAGGGGGACAGCAGAAACAGGAAAAGCTGCTGGCTCAAGATAAGGTCAGTTCAGCAGCAGAGGAAAGCTGGGCCTGCTGGCGGAGCACAGGAGGGACTTCAGACACCAATTGTTTTCTTTGGGCGCATGTCCAGCTGCTCCCTGGGCAGCAGAGCCTCAGTGCAGAGCGGCTGCTCAGGAAGGGAACGGTTGGCTCAGGGTCAATGCTGGAACTTGTCCACTCGGGCCACTTTTCACAGTCCCAAATCTCTCCCACTAGAGTTCTCTCCCAAATTCTCTCCCACTAGAGTGATGCTAGGGCTGGTTCAGTCTCAGGAGCCAGAGGCTGTCCTGGACAACATTAACTCCAGCCCAGCCACACCCTGAGCCTGCCTCCAGGCACCCTTGGCAGTCCCTGCAAGGCTTCCCAGTGCTGCAGGAATAGGGGAAAAACCCCATGCGGCTGTGTCAGTGCCCGCAGAGAGGCACGGAGCACATTCAGGGCATAAGTGGGGACCGAATTCCTCCTTGGAAGCAAAGGAGGGAAGCAGCAAGGCTGGCAGCAGGACCTGCCATGGGAATGCCTGCACCCCGTTTGACAGGAACAGCCCCCCGAGAGTGTTTTAAGCACCCCTGCCCCTGGGAAAGGGGCTCTGGGAACACTGCTGCCTTTGTGGGGCTGTCCCACAGACCCGAGCACTCGGGGTGGTTATGCTTAGACTGTAAGAGAGGAGAATCCCACCCTCCCTGCACGGGCAGGAGAAGGAATGATCCCCCCCGGCTCCTGCCTGCAGGGGAGCGCAGCCATCCGGCCCCACCGCGGGGCTGGGGGTGTCCGGGCCGGGCAGGGTCGGCCCCGCCTGCGGGGAGCGTTTCCCGGCCGGGCACGGGCTGGCGGCAGGGAAGGGGCCCCGCTCGGCATCTGTGCCCGGCCAGCCCCGCTGCCAGCTCTCGGGCCAGCCTTGGCGCCTCCGCAGACTTCCCTGTGCCCCTCCATCCCCCGCATCCCTCCTCCTTCCCCCGCCGCTCCGCTCCGGCCGCTCTGACCCCGGCACCCTCCCAGCTCAGCCCCCGCAGCGCACACGGCTCCCCCGAGCTCCCCCAAAGCGGTGCCAGCAAAGGCGGCTTCCTGCAGCCCACGCTCGGAGCACACAGCGCCCGCCCGCTGCCCTCAGCCCCCTCTTCTCCTGCTCTGCCATCTCCCAAGCCCTGGCAAAGCACCGGGAACAGGAGACAGGGGAGCGACAAGATCCCGCTCCCGGCTGCTCCCGGCTCCCAGCCCCGCTGCTCCTCCCCATCCTCATCCCCATCCCCATCCTCTACCTTCTCCCTCCGGGCCCCGCAGCTCCCGGGCTGGGAGAAGTCCCGCACAACCCAAACAGCTCCGGCTCTTTTAGAGAGAGCTGCTTCTGCTGTTGTGCAGGCAGTCGGGGAGCAGCTGCTGCTTTCCTGTAAATAATGTGTTTTCCTGCTGCAGTGTGAAAGTGAAACTGCTGCTGGTTTCACGTGTGTTTGGCCGTGATAAAGTTTTTTGTGAGAGGTGGACTTGAGGAGGTTGGAGGTCTTTTCCTGCCTTGATGATTCTATGATTCCATGGAAGGCAGCAGGAGCTGGGCAGAGCCTGGGGCTCCTGGCTGGAAACCACCCACCCTGCTCCCCTTAGCCTGGATGATGGAATCCCAGAACTGGACATCCTCTGCCAAGGCGTGTCCACCCTTACAGGGAGGAATTCCTAATGCCCAATATCCCATCCTGGAACCCCTCCAGGTACTGGAAGGGGCTCTGAGCTCTCCCTGGAGCCTTCTCCTCTCCAGGTGAGCACCCCAAGCTCTGATGAGAGGAGGGATGGGGGAAGATGCTTATTGGTGTCATCAGATCTGTGCTCTGAACAGCCCAGGGACACCAGAGACAACCTCCAAAACCATCAGCCCCTGACTTGTGCAGGAATTCTTCCCTGGGAGATTTTGTGACGAGCTGGGATGGAATTCCCGCAGAAGTAGTGTCTGCCCCTTTCCAAGACAGGGACACCTGCCACTGTCCCAGCTTGCTCCAGGCAACCTAGCCTT
Source organism: Motacilla alba alba (assembly GCF_015832195.1). NCBI lineage: Eukaryota > Metazoa > Chordata > Aves > Passeriformes > Motacillidae > Motacilla > Motacilla alba. The sequence goes on from NC_052018.1 coordinate 1,014,826, forward strand.
CCTTGGGCACATCTCCAGCAGAGGAAGCAAAGGAGGAACAGAGCCTGACTGCAGCTTTCTTGGCAGGGACACCCCCCACCTGACAGTAACAGAGCGCTGGGGTTTGGCACAGGACATTCAACACCCAACCAGAGCAGGGGACCTGGATTGCTTTTCCCTTGGCACGTGGACACACCAATCCTGAGTGTGAGGCCTCAAAACAAGCACTGGAGTTTGGATATGGAGACCTCCAGCCTGCCAGGGCCAGCCATCACCTGGCCCAGGCTGACAAGTCAAGGGTGCTGGAGCAGACACAGCTGGCATTTGTGTGGCCTCAGGGGAAGCCTCAGCAGCTGCCAGGCAGGGCTGGGACACATCACCCACAGAGCATGGATTTGGTCCCTCTGGTCCACGTTTAGCTGAGCCTGTCTCCAGAGGGATATTTCCTCCAGCCAAAGAATTCCCTGCTGCAGGAGTGTTACAGGCACAGAATCCCAGGATCAATGAGGCTGGAAAAGACCTCCCAGACCCTGGAGTCCAGTCTGTGACTGATGCCCGTCTAGTCCCCAGCCCAGAGCTCTGAGTGCCATGTCCAGCCCTTCCCTGAACACCTCCAGGGATGGGCACTCCAAACCTCCCTGGGCAGTCTCTGCCAAGGCCTGAGCACCCTTTCCAGGAATAAATTCCTTCTGATGTCCAATCTGAGCCTGCCCAGGCTTGCGGCCATTTCCCCTTGTCCTGTCCCTGTTTCCTGGGAGAGGAGCCCGACCCCCCCGCCCCCGGCTGTCCCCTCCTGTCAGGGAGTTGTGCAGAGCCACAGGGTCCCCCCTGAGTCTTCTTTCCTCCAGGCTGAGCCCCTTTCCAGCTCCCTCAGCCCCTCCTGGGGCTCCATTCCCTTCCCAGCTCCATTCCCTTCCCTGGACACACTCCAGCCCCTGCAGGTCTCTCTTGCTGGCAGGAGGGGCCCAGAGCTGCCCCCAGCACTGGAGGTGCCCCAGCAGTGCCAGCACAGGGGACAGGCACTGCCCTGGCCCTGCTGCCACCGCAGAGCTGGCACAGCCCAGTGGCCATTGGCCTCTGGCACACTTGGGCTTGTGTCCAGCTACTGCACAACACCCCCAGGAAATCTTCTCCAGCACCATTAAACCATGACACCCTCTCTGCCAGCACTGCACCTTGTGCTGCACGGCTTCCTCAGACTCAGGAGCTCCTCAGTATCCCTTCAGGTGCCCCAGAGAACCATTCCCTCTCTGCCCCTGCCAGCCTGGGACAGCAGGAGCACACTCCTGCCTTGCCCCCAGCCAGCAGGAACATGCACACTGCAAACTGAAGCCATCTGCACTCCTGACTCCATGGCAGGAGTGACCCAGCCAGGGCTGGAGAAGGCTGGGGATCATCCTGCATCAAGCTCCTCTGCTCCTGCTCTGTCAGCCCCAGGGACACCAGCTCCTCTCCAAGGACAGGCTCCTTCCCATGTTGGGGACACTCTGCCTCCTCCACATCCCCCCACATCCACTGTCTCTTCAAGTCAATGGTGTGTGGCCAGAGAGCTTCTGCCAGGCACAGCTCACAGGCTGAGGCACAGCCAGGCCCTGGCACAGGTTGCCTAGAGAAGCTGTGGCTGCCCCTGGCTGCCCCTGGATCCCCCTGGAAGTGTTCCAGTCCAGGTTGGACTGGACTGGAGCAACCTGGGACAGTGGAAGGTGTCCCTGCCCATGGCAAGGGATGGCACTGGATGAGCTTTAAAGTCCCTTCCAGCCCCATGTGTGAGTCTGACAAGGTAACCCAGCTTTGGAAGCTGCAAAGGGCAGAGCACGCCAAGCCTCCATGCCTAAATCCAGGCTGGAATACGTGACCCAGTGTAAGACTCTGCCCAAAATTGCTTTCTTATCTGCCTCACGATCGTCAAGAAAAAAGGACTGAGACCACCGAAAGAAAGAGGATCCTACATCCTGGTTTGGTGGGGGTTCGCCAAGTTCCCGGGACTGGAACTTGAGTTACTGTACCTCACGCTACACTGCTCCCAGAGAAAAGGACGAGGGGCATCTTGACCTTCCTTCGCCTGCACCGCTCTGTAACAATGGCCTGGAGTTTTCCACCCCCAAGCCTGGCTGGACTCTCTTCTGGAATTACCCTTCGGTGGTCTCCACAGAAGACCCTTCATCTACTGAACAACCACCGTGGCAGATGGACTGAGATGGGAGAAACCACTCCCTCTAAGACTGAGACATGAAATCCCTATGTGGACAAGACTCTTTTTCTCCTCAAGGACTGAAATCTGTAATCTGGGGGGAGGAGGGCAGTGTGTGTGTGGGGAGAACAGCTAACTGAACTGATCATGTTTGCCTGCAGGCAGTGAACCAGGAAAACAATAGCTCTCCCCACTGTTGAGATCACAAGACTATTGCGCTCTTTCTCCCCCTCCTTCCCAACTTTTTACATAAAAGGCCCCTCAAGTCAGCTAGCCTTTCGAGATCTCCCCAACGTAAAGGCGACTCCTCAACTGGACATCGACTGGACTTCGAAGAATTGCATCGCCTCTATGTTGGTAGATATACCTACTCTGTCTTTCCTTCCTTTCCTATAGGGTTCTTTTTTCTCTCTCTCTCTCTCTCTCTCTCTCCAGTTCCCTCCAATGCATTTTGCTGTGATTGTTCAATAAAGTACATTGATTTTGTTGCTGCAAACCCCCTTGCCGTGTTGGTGTTTTGTACCCTGAGATCAGATAACGAACCATCACAATCTCGTCCATAAGGGCGGATCGTGACATAAAATTGGCGTCACGGACAGGATCCTGGTTGACAGACTCCACTTGGGACTCTGTCTCTGGGATTTCATAAAAGATCTCTCGGTGCAAAAGGGGGAAAACTGTTGTTGTATTTGTCTGTATTTGGACTGTTTGGGAGAGAAAGGGGCGTCTGAGGAAACTAAACAGAGCCTCCCAAACAGGTTAGCCCCTTTGCCTACTCAGGAAAGTGAGGGGAAACACGACAGAGGTTGTGTGTTTGATTTTCCTGTGGTAGTTTTGATCCTCTCACAAAAACCTGCTTTTGTTGTTGTGTTTGTCTGTATTTGGACTGTTTGGGAGAGAAGGGGCGTCTGAGGAAACTAAGCAGAGCCTCCCAAACAGGTTAGCTCCTTCGCCTACTCGGGGAAGTGAGGGGAAACACGACAGAGGTTGTGTGTTTGATTTTCCCCGCAGTAGTTTTGATCCTCTCACAAAAAACTGCTTTGTGTGCATGTGCATGTGTGTGTGTTTGGACTGTCTGGGAAGGAAGAGACTCTCCTGAAGAAACTAAGTAGGGCCTCTCAGACAGATTTTGTCTCTTCAACTACCCAGGGAAGCGAAGGGAAACACAGCAAAGGCTGTGCGGTTTTTGTAACTTAAGTTGTACCTCCCTGTCGTAGTTTTGGTCCCTTCACAAAATGACTGAGAACCTCAGTGTAAAAGGTAAAGCTGAATTTTATGCTCTGCTTGGTAAATACAATGCCGCACCTTCTACAGAAGGAGAAGAATGGGCAAACTGCAATTGGTCTAATTTAGAAAATGTTATTAATAAAATATGCTCTCTGCAACATGAAAATAGGCTAAAACTGGGCAAAAATAAGACTATCCTCTGCTCAGTTTTGGGAGCCTGTCTCACAGCAGCTGTAGAAACCCGCTTTAAGCGGAAAAGTGAGGAAATGGCAATAATTGAATCCCTCCAAAATCTAGTTGAAGTTTTGCAAAAACAGTTAGATGAAGCAAGAAATGAAAAAAATTTATTACGGGCTGCCTTGAGAGAGGAACGTGTTAAAATCTCACATAATGCTGATTCTTCAAAAGAGACAGAGGAGAAGGAAACTCCTCACAGTAATCAAAATTACCCTAAAAAAGAATTAGCTCTGATGAAAAATTGTGGGGATCACTGCTGTTCTAGTATGGGACCTCTAATTATAACAGAATATAACTATATCAATGATGAGGATTTTAACCCGCACATAACCACCAAGGAAAACCCGTATACTGCTACTGAATTAACAAAACTTGCAAAGGAGTATGAGCTTCTCTCCCACAAATCAGAAACAGAATACATATGTCAAGTGTCTCTCACTGGGGGGGATCAAAAGTCCCTGACTCAGTGCACAGCTCATCGGGCAGAGGGACTTAACCCCTTGGAAAGGGGAGACCTTTTAACCATAGCTGGTACCCCTGACCAACTCCCGGAAAACATTCACAAAACTGGCTGCCTGCAAATGATTCGTGAAAAGAAACTAATTCCTAGTTCTGAGTTACCAATGCAATCACCTGTAAAGCCTGAAATTATAGCCTCTTTAATGCAAGGGCTTCCAGGAACATTTGAACCTATAGCAATTTTCCCTCAAAAAACTATAGCAGCCCTGGACCCTATCCATCCTCCAGATCCCTACCAGGTGGAGTGGGAACTTGCCTCTTCACAACTATCGGTACACATCTTGCAGTGGGGTTCTGAGGGTCCGACAAAACCTGTTTGTTTCTATTCCCGTGGTTTCAAAGATGCTGAGAAAGGATACTCTACCTGGGAAGGGGGGTTGTCTGTGGTTAGCTTAACTCTTATAGAAGTGGATAAAAACTTAGCAATACCCAAAACTGAGAGCCTGGGTAGTAGCCAAGACAAACTTGCCTCTGTGAGTAAAGCAGCCCCTCCTTTCTCCCCTGCTTCTGCGAACAGAGAGGAAGAAAGCAGCACACAAGTTAAAATACTGTTAACTATTTGGAGTATTTTCCAGCATGAGGGACAAAATTATTTCCTTGTCTGTATTTATACTGAGTCCTATGCTGTGTTTTTATTTGTGTTGGTCCAGGCCGATGCTTTCAAAGGAGTTACCAGAGATAATACTGTTAAAGCATTGCAGGGATGGTTTGGAATTTTCCTAAAACCACAGGAAATTCAATCTGATAATGTTTCTCACTTTACTGTCCAAGATGTGCAGGATTGGGCAAAAGGTGAAGGGGTTAAATGGATTTCTCACACCTCTTACTATAGATGGGGGGTTAATGGGTGTCCCAAAATCACTGCTTTTTGCCCAACAGCTCCAAGCATAATTCCTTCACTACAGGAACCAGATGACTTCAAGAACCCAGCACATTGCCCTGGACAACCTGTTTGGGTGGACTCCCCTGCTACAGGGGAAGTACCACTGATATTAAAAACCTTTCTGACAATTCCATCGTTCTAACTTTTCCTGCCTCTTTGTGGCAGAGCTTGTTGTGTTTGCTTTTACAGAAGAACTCCGAGGGACAACATGAAGACCTGATAAACCATGACAACACTGGCACTGGACAACAAAAATAATGTTTTCCCTTCCCTTTATGGTAACACCAGGTGATGATATTACATATAACGTGTAAATTATTTGAACTTAAGTAAATTGGCTGCCACAACCAAAAGATTTGACTAAAATTCAGCAACCACTGCAATCATCCTTATTGGCTCTGGGAACGCATCAGTGGCTGCTATCAAACATTTTGCCGAATTGGGAAAAGGTAAATATAGATGACCACAGATTGATGATTGATGTACTGAGTGCTACACAAAACAATGTTTCTTTGGCTCTCAGCTGTATCCAGGCACAATTATGGATGCAGTCCGTTTCTGCCTCAATTATAAGAGAAGGGGAAGAATGCATCTTTCCTACTGAGATTTGGAAAATAATTTGGGAAAGTGCCACTGATTTTGAAAGAGAATTCCAATCCTGGTGGAACCTGGTGAACTTTACCTATGACCCCATTACAAACACAGCCACAGCTTTTGTGTTAACGATACGCAATGCTTCTGTACATTTCATATTCCCTATTATCCCATTAGGGCTGAATCACGACGGAGCCATTCTCTATCCTTCTGGACATAGGGAATGGGCCCGCCACGTTGGTAACAAATGGCAAACTGTTAACCTGGAATCTTGTATTGTCCGAGAACAACAAGGGTTCATCTGTGAAAGCAATGCAATAACCGCTCAGGATATTTGTTTAGACACAGAGCAAAACATCTGTCATTTTGAAATTCATCCTAACGAGACTTCTAAAACAGTTTTAATATACATAGGCAACGGATGTGCATGCTTTAGAACTGCTTGTGATATTGTATTTGTAGAAGATGTATTCGTAGATACCAGTAATCATTCAAATTTTTGTGCTTGTAACTTTACTAAGATTGCAGGATGTGATTTTTCCTATGAAGCTCCGGTTACGTCTCACTACCTTTTGCAATCCAACTACACGCTGATCCACAAATTAGAACCCACTCCCATCGGGATGAACCTCACATTGGTAAGACAACTGTTGCTCCACCAGGACCTGAACGAGATTTTGGAAAAGATCAAGAAAAATGGACAGAAAACCTTGGTGACTGTTCATCACAATGTAAAACAGATACACCGTGTCTTGTAAAGAGTAAAGAGAGATGCCGAGCACCAGTGGTGGAACACTCTTTTCGGGTGGTCACCAACTGCCACAAGTGTCCTGAATACCATGTGTCATCCCATTGTTGTTCTTCTCATTCTAGTTTTGATTGGTTTTGTTCTATCCATAATCTTGTTTGTAATGAATTGGAGAATGATGAAACGGCTAACTAGGCTGACAGCTATAATCAATGCTCACAACTTGGCTGATGTTTTCAATACTGTAGACATTCCTAAGACTGTTGACACAAAATGGGTATAAACTAGAATATGCATTTTGGAACAATCATTAGTTTCCTTTTAATGATTTTGTAAGAATTATTCTGATTCATAGTGAATTATTTGGATAAAATCATTTAGAGATTATTTTCTAAATCAATTGTGATTTAATTTTGCTTTTGCTTTTAATTGTTTATGATTTATTTTGATTGTTTAAGAATATTGTTTTGAAAATCAATTGTGATTTAATTTTGCTTTTGCTTTTCAATTGTTTAATATTGTTTTGAATTGATATTAATCATGTTGAACAATTGCTTCCCTTCTTTTTCTTTTTCTCTCTTTTCCTATTTTCCATTTTCCTCTTTTTCTCTCTCTCTTTTTCCCCCTTCTGTCATACTGTGTCTGTTTTCCGAGGTATACTACCGACATATGAGCCCCGCTGATGAAGACAATCGTGAGTCACGGGGTGGTGTAAGACTCTGCCCAAAATTGCTTTCTTATCTGCCTCACGATCGTCAAGAAAAAAGGACTGAGACCACCGAAAGAAAGAGGATCCTACATCCTGGTTTGGTGGGGGTTCGCCAAGTTCCTGGGACTGGAACTTGAGTTACTGTACCTCACGCTACACTGCTCCCAGAGAAAAGGACGAGGGGCATCTTGACCTTCCTTCGCCTGCACCGCTCTGTAACAATGGCCTGGAGTTTTCCACCCCCAAGCCTGGCTGGACTCTCTTCTGGAATTACCCTTCGGTGGTCTCCACAGAAGACCCTTCATCTACTGAACAACCACCGTGGCAGATGGACTGAGATGGGAGAAACCACTCCCTCTAAGACTGAGACATGAAATCCCTATGTGGACAAGACTCTTTTTCTCCTCAAGGACTGAAATCTGTAATCTGGGGGGAGGAGGGCAGTGTGTGTGTGGGGAGAACAGCTAACTGAACTGATCATGTTTGCCTGCAGGCAGTGAACCAGGAAAACAATAGCTCTCCCCACTGTTGAGATCACAAGACTATTGCGCTCTTTCTCCCCCTCCTTCCCAACTTTTTACATAAAAGGCCCCTCAAGTCAGCTAGCCTTTCGAGATCTCCCCAACGTAAAGGCGACTCCTCAACTGGACATCGACTGGACTTCGAAGAATTGCATCGCCTCTATGTTGGTAGATATACCTACTCTGTCTTTCCTTCCTTTCCTATAGGGTTCTTTTTTCTCTCTCTCTCTCTCTCTCTCTCTCCAGTTCCCTCCAATGCATTTTGCTGTGATTGTTCAATAAAGTACATTGATTTTGTTGCTGCAAACCCCCTTGCCGTGTTGGTGTTTTGTACCCTGAGATCAGATAACGAACCATCACAATCTCGTCCATAAGGGCGGATCGTGACACCCAGTACTGAGATTTGTGCTGGATCAGGCATTTCCCAAGGCTAAAATAGCCAAGAACAAGATCTGGTTTGACACATGGAGACGGGAACGACGTGGGTCCCATGGATATGACAGTACGGAGCAGCCACAGGGCAGGAGCATGGTGGTCCTGAGGTCCATGGGGGCAGTTCCTGGGCTGGCCCAGCTCCCGGGAAACCCACAGCCCCCTCTGCGGTCGTTTTGTTTAGGGGACAGCCCTAGCGCTTGCTGTGTGTGTTGACAGATCATCACTGCCTCCCTGGACCCCAGCCCAGGAGGAGAAAAAGCTCCCAGTGACACCATGACCCCTTAAGAAAGGGGGGGTGTTCCATGTCACACACAGTCCCACCTTTAACACACTGGTCCTTGCTGCACCCACAGCCTTTTTAAACCCAGGTCTAAATGCAAGTCTTCTGCCACAAAATCCTGGCTCTCTCTGCAATCCCCCCAACCCACACACCTCAGGTCTCACTGCAGCCATCCTCCCAAACCCTGTGTTCCCCTGATACCACCCCTAATCTGGGGTCTCACTGCAGAGCTCTCCATATCCTGAAACCCCAGTGTCTCACTGGAGCTTCGCCCCAAAACCCAGATTTTCTTGCAACCCCTGCCATGGTTTGACACCAGCCAAAAAGCAGGTACCCATCAAGAAAACTATTGACTCATGCTCTTCTGCTGCAGTTGAGCAGAGGAGGGGGAGTTGTGGAGGCCAGTAAAACAACTGAGGAGAAGCTTAGCACACTCCCCTGGAGGGACAACCCTTAAGCAACAACCTCCCTAGTCATGGGGAGGACAAAAAGCTTTTTCCGGAATGCATTGTTGCCCTATGTTGATTCTATGTATCCCATTGGCCCTTCCCCTTTTTTCCACCCCTGTGCCCTCATCTCATCCATTCTGATGTTCTATATGCCCCCACCCCTTGCTATCCCTATATATAAACCCCTGCTCTCTCTGTCTGGAGAGTTCTTTGTGTCTGGACCCCTTGGCAGTAGGAGCTCCATAAAGACCCTCCATGGAACCCCATACAAAGACCCTGTCCCTTCCTTCTGCGTTGCTTATGGCTGAAATCACCCAAGAGCTGAAATCACTCAGTCAGGGCGAGACGTGCCTGTGCACTCAGGACATCTTCTTAAACATGCTTCTCTACCATTTCCACCTGCTGTGACAAGCGGTGCCCGAACAGGGACCCGGCATGAGGAGGTGCCTGGAGAAGCATCTCCACCAGCTTTGTGCTGCTGGACACAAGCGTCTTTCGGGACAGCCACTTCCTTGAGGAGAACTACTCACGTTCTGGAGAGTGTTATCTGAAGGGTGACTGGGACCCTCCAAAGAAGCCAGAAAAAACCCGAAAGCTGGTCGACTAGTGACCACCCACCCAGTGGGTTTAGTTTGACCCTTAGAAAGTGAGTTTCATATATATATATATATTGGGGTCACCTTTTTCATTTTTTCTTTCTCCCCTTTTGCTGCTTGGTGTGGGAGAGAAGCCTGAGGATGGGAAACCAACTTACTCATTCTAAAGTTAGCCTTCCTCAAAAGGACAGTTATCTCCAAGTTGTGGGTGTCCTTGTAGCAGGGAAATTGAAGTTTTCTAAGGGGAATCCTAAGAGATTTATATCCGTAACCATGAGGAGTGTCTTCTTTCTAATTTGTTTGGGTTAGTTTTAGTCTTTGTTTCACCTTATTGTTAAGTCAATGGTAAAAATGGGGAATGATTTGAGGAGTGATTTGGGAAAAGTTTCAGGTGTCCAGTTCAAAACCCCTTCCCCTTCATCCTCTTCCCATGCCCCTAAACCCCCTTTCCTTTCAGAGAAGCAATCGGCCAGCGGGTCTTGCTACCCTGCACAGGGTTGCTACTGTCTCCCTGATGCTCCCCCATCCCCTGTCTGCCCTTGCCAGGACGACACTGGCCATGCCACCTTGGACCTTCCCCTCAACCTTGTCCCTGTAGCCATGTACCCTGTTCCATCTCCCCATGCTGCTGTTATCCCACAAAATGGCGCCGGCAACATGGCCAGCCTGGCCATCTTGTCTCCTTCTCTTCCAAGTTTTCCCACCCTCCTGTCTCAGAATGGCCACTTTCCCGCTCCTCCTCCGCCTTTTCCTCTGCCCTCCATTGTGCTTGGCTTCTCCCTTCCCCCTGCGTCAATGGGTGTAACCATGTCAGGACCCTCCTGTGGTGGTTTCCGTTCGAAACCGGGCAGAAAGACTAATTTTTTGTAGTGGTTTTGGTTTGCCAATTTCAGATTTCCACAGTTTTGAGATTTCCTAACTAATGCATTGATGAGTGTGGTGGGCTTCAGTGCTGGTTAGTCACCAGTGCACTCATTTCCTGCTGTGAGACAGGATTAGGAGGAAAGCAAAGCAGGCTCCAAACTTTAAAAGGGTATAAAGAAAAATTTATTAATAGTAACTAAAAGGGGATAAAGAAGTAGTATGAATCAAAACAAACCCTGCAGAACAATTCTCCTTCCCCCACAACCTTTTATTTTCCACTGATAATGTAAAGAAACAAAACTTAAACTTTCCAGTCAGTTTACCACCTCTGAAATAGTCTTTCTTCAGTTCACTTAGGGAGAGAAGTCCCTCTTGTTAAGGTTATGGAGACTTCTCCAGAAGAGGAAAAAACAGTTCTCCCATGGTTCTCAATTTCGTCACAAACCACAGCTGCCCAGGGAACCCTGCCATTGTGAAGTCCCTCCCATTTTCCACAAGCCTTCCCACAGCTTGTTGATGGGCCATGTCAACTTGTGGGGTATTGTTTTAAAGATGAGCTGTTCAAAGCCAAAAGTTCTCATTATTTATCTCTAAAATCATCTTCATCTCTAGGAACAGAGATCTTCTCTTCCTGGGGGCACAGGATCATTCTTCTCTCCTTCTCTGTTCAATCTTCTCATAGGATCACATCTACCTTAACATCTGCTTACTTTGGCATGGTAGCTTTTGCTCAATATCAAATTGAACCCTTCATCTCCCCATGTTTTCATGTGTTACAGGGAAACAGAATCTTTTCTCCATAGCTTCACAAGGGGATTTCAGCCCCAAGATCAAGGCATCTCCTCATCACTCCCATCTGGGACTTCACTTCTTCTTCACTGACCTCTATTGCCACGTCTGGGGTCACCATTTATTACCGTGGGTCTTCTGGGCAGTCAGGACTTGGTGAAGCGAAGGAGAGATCTTGACTCCATTTCAGAAGGCTGGTTTATTATATTATGATATATATTACATTAAAAAAGACCACACTATAACTATACTACAAAGAACAGAGAGAAAAGAATCATCAGAAGGCGAGACAGGAATAGAAAGGAATGAATAACAAGGTTCTGTGACTCCTAGAGAGTCCGAGAGCTGCTGCCTCCTTGATTGGCCACCAAGTAGAAAAATTGACCAATCAAGAAAGCACCTGCTGCATTGCACAGTAGCAGATAACAAATTGTTTGCACTTGAAGCTGAGGCCTTCTCAGCTTCTCAGGAGAAGAAAATCCTAGCAAAGGGATTTTCATAAAATATCACAACCACAGACCTCGATGTCTTCATGTTGCTCCTTTACATGCTTGCATTTTGTTCCTTTCCCTTCACTTGAGGGAGGATTGAAGCACTGAAAGATTTAACATCTCATCCAGGGCCTACAGATGGTCACCTGACCCTGGCCAGTAGCTTGTGGCAGGAGCTGCGGCTGGGGCTATGTCAGGATTGGCCGCATTGCTGGTCTTTGGTTTTTGCTCTGCTCCATTCCAACCGCAGGACCACTCTACATGGGCTGCAGTGCTGCCTCTGGTCTCAGCCACATGATCTCGTGAGGTGGCTGCGCTGGGGAGGGGACCTGGCAGAAAGATATTAACAGCTGCCCTGTCTCAGCCAGAGCCCCCACAGCTTCCCCACTCCCTGCCTGGCAGCTTCTGGGGCCTGGCCAAGCCAGGACGGAGCCCAGTGGGCTCTCCAGAATGGGGCCAGGATCTGTGGCACAGCCTGCCTGATTTGGCCCAGCTGAGACAGAGGCCAGGCCAGGACTTATTCCTGTTCCCAGGCCAGAAGGAAAAGAGGAAGTTCCTGGTTTCTTTAGTCTTTAACATGGGTTTTTCAAGAGGCATGTACAACTTTCTAGTGGCTAAAAGCATTGCATCACTTCTGCAAATGTCTTCCTTGCAAAACCAGGATACAAGGCCATGTAAAGGTAAACTGTCCACACCAGTCCATACCACAGGGTGTAGCAGTGTGAATTGCTGCTAGCATAGTCCAGGGTAAGGAAGCTAAAAGGACCTTTGTGTAACATCCACAGATGTTTTATTCAGCCGCGCGGTGAGATGATCAGCTCCCAGACACAGACACACATTCAGAATCCAGATTTCTCTCCCCAGGGGCCCAAAGGCTGACCCTGGTCTTGGGGCAGTACAAAGATAAGGGCCAATCAGGGAATCAGGAGGGAGTGGCTCTGGGACAAAGTACAGACATAGGAACAGGGGAAGGAGCCAATGGGGTCTAACAGCTTTTTGAGGGAAGCTTCTTGTGTCTCCCTAGACCAGGGAATGCCTCCCCAGGGTCTTCAAAATTCCCTGTTTTTCTATATTATTAAGAAAGCTTCTCTGAAGGATCAACTGAATCAACACAAAATGACAAAAAACAATCAAAAGCACCCATAAGACAGTTTTTCAAAATGCAAACAATTCTGAGTCCCCAATGTCCCAACAGATTTCCTGGAGTGGCTTAGAGCTGGCAAGAGGGATGCAGGGTTTTCTTAGCACGGTTTAACAAGAAACTGAGTCAGGAGAAGTTTCTTCAGCAGGGACTGGTTCTCTGCCACTTGCGGCACTGTTGTTGGCTCTAACTGGCTCTGTATGAGGTAGTGTAAGTGGTGGTGTGTCGGCTGAAAACTCCAAAAAGAAATCATTAAGAAAATGATAGTTACTTTAGGGAAATTTTTTTTTCTTTCCCTCCCATTCACCCTCCCTCTGGTATTATGAAGGAACTCTGGGGGAAGGGATTAGTGGAGGGAGGCCATGCAAGGAGGGAAAAGGTGGTAGGAATTTGTGGGAACATTAAAAAGAGGTAATAGGACAATGAAAATCAAAGGGGAAAGTGGGGGGGGGGGGGGGCAGTGAGGCCACAGGAATCGGGGAAGGGTATTAGAAGTGGGACTTATTGGACTGGAAGGTTCTTTCATTATGGAGGTGGACTCTCTCTCTTGGGTGGAGGATGGCTCATCGGTGTTCTGTGCTCTTCCAGCTTTTAGGCTGTGGCTGGGACTTGGTTGCTGGTTTTGGGTTTTATTTCCTTGGTTGGAGTGTGGAGGACTTCTATGATGTGGGTAATATTTCACAGGTTTGTAGTTTGGTGCATGTTTACTACCTTGCACTGGATGTCCACCCGGTCCTGTCACATCGGCTGCTTGGGGGCCTTTTCTTCCTTGTATTCTATTCCACAATTTCTCCATCTCCTGGACTGTGGAGGTATCTCCTGGGGTTCATCTTTTTTATAGCAGTCTGATGAACAAACACATCTTCTTTGGTATCATTCTGGGTTATGAAGGCATATCTGTTTTTTACATTGAACCATTTTATCGTCCCCAAAATGTTCATGGCAGGGACTTTACCTTTGCCAGTGGGTTTGTGTTGCTGGTGCTGGACGTGATGTTGGTGTTGAGGTTGGTGCACTGCCGTGTGGGGTTCATCCTGCTCCCGGTGCTGGTGGCCACGCTGAGACCTGTTTTTTTCTCGGGGGTCTCTCTCAGCTGATACCCATGGGCGCTGCTGGCATGGGGCTTCCAGAGCAGTAGCGGTGGCTTGGACCCCACGGGTGGGTGGGGGGCAGTGGTTTCACTGCCAGGACTGCGGTTCTGAGCCATCCCCCAGCAGGGCTGCCTGCCCGGCAGTCTTGCCTGCCTGCTCTTGGCCCTGGTGCTGCGGGCTGCCGTGACCTGGGCTTGGCCACGGGTTTTCCGTGGAGGCAGTGCTTTTTGGTGCTTTTTGGTGCGAGCGGGAACGGCTCTCACCTCAGCGCTACATCCCGTGGTGCTATAGCAGCCGAGGGAAACAAATCCATTCTTTCGTTTGTGCTTTCCAGCACTGCAAGTGCCTGTGGGGTTTCTTTCCCCTTCATTGTAAGAAACTGGTGCAGCTTTATATTGCCAATCAGAGGCTGCTCCTCTGACCTCCCCTCCCTCACTCCTGGGACTGTGGAAGCTGTGGGAGGAGGCGTGGGGAGAGGAGGGTAGAAAGGCAGACCCCGTGGCTCCCGCCATGCAATCTCCACCATCTTGAGCACATGAGTGTGATTACACAGCCATGGCCATGTAGTGACAGCAAAGCTCGGCAGCAGGAGTAAAGACAAGAGAGCTTGGTGAAGGGGTTTGCAGCTGGGGTTCCCTATTTAACTGTAAGATTCTGAATGCATGTCATCATCATATTAAAAAAGGCTAGAATTCTTTATGGAGTTCTTCCTCAGGTCGTAAGTTTTCCCAAACTATTTCCAGAAAGTCATTGGTTAGGACTACGTTCCATGAAATAGAAGGAAAATGCTTAAATAACCAGTGTACAAAACACTTCAACTCCCTCTATGAAAAATCAAAATCTTCTTGAAGAAAAGACTTTTTAAGGTGGAGGTGAACTTCTTGTTCTGCGTGGGTGAGCGCTGTTTTCATCTTAACCCAGTCTCTTCCCAACACCTGACAGTAAAAGGAGGAAGGAACTAAAATTTCAAACTCACCACACTGGGGTAAGACGATGAAAATCTCCGGGTGGTCTAGTGCAGATGTTTTCTAGGAGAAGAGGTTCCTGTTCGGGCACCATTTGTGGCAGCCTAAATTGCTGCTAACATCCTCCAGGGTAAGGAAGCAAAATGGACCTTTGCGTAATATCCACAGATGTTTTATTTAGCCGCATGGTGAGATGATCAGGTCCCAGACACACACACATTCAGGGTCCAGCTTTCTCTCACCAGGGGCCTGGGGGCTGACCCTGGTCTTGGGCCAGTACAAAGGAAAGGGCCAATCAGGGAATCGGGAGGAAGTGGCTCAGGGACATAGGAACCAGACATAGGAACAAGGTGTAAGACTCTGCCCAAGATTGCTTTCTCATCTGCCTCACGATCGTCGTGAAAGAAGACAGAGACCACTGAAAGAGAGAGGATCCTACATCCTGGTTTGGTGGGGGTTCGCCAAGTTCCCGGGACTGGAACTTGAGTTATTGTACCTCACGCTACACTGCTCCCAGTGAAAAGGACAAGGAGCATCTTGACCTTCCTTCGCCTGAACAATGGCCTGGAGTTTTCCACCCCCAAGCCTGGCTGGACTCTCTTCTGGAATTACCCTTTGGTCTCCACAGAAGACCCTTCATCTACTCTACAACCACCATGGCAGATGGACTGAGATGGGAGAAACCACTCCCTCTAAGACTGAGACATGAAACCCCTATGTGGACAAGACTCTTTTTCTCCTCAAGGACTGGAACCTGTAATCTGGGGGGAGGAGGGCAGTGTGAGGGTGGAGAACAGCTAATCGAACTGATCATGTTTGCCTGCAGGCAGTGAACCAGGAAAATAATAGCTCTCCCCACTGTTGAGATCATAAGACTATTGTATTCCTTCCACCCCTCCTTCCCAACTTTCAATATAAAAGGCCCCTCAAGTCAGCTAGCCTTTCGAAGATCTTCCCCAACGTGAAGGCGACTCCTCGACTGGACATCGACTGGACCTCGAAGAATTGCATCGCCTCTATGTTGGTAGATATACCTACTCTGTCTTTCCTTCCTTTCCTATAGGGTTCTTCTTTATCTCTCTATCTCTCTCTCCCCCCCCCCCCCCCCCTCTCTCTCTCTCCCCAGTTCCCTCCAATGCATTTTGCTGTGATTGTTCAATAAAGTACATTGATTTTGTTTCTGCAAACCCCCTTGCCATGTTGGTGTTTTGTACCCTGAGATCAGATAATGAACCATCACAATCTAGTCCGTGAGGGCGAATCGTGACACAGGGGAAGGAGCCAATGGGGTCTAACAGCTTTTTGAGGGAAGCTTCTTGTGTCTCCCTAGACCAGAGAATGCCTCCCTAGGGTCTCCACAACAGGGGACATTTCAAAGACAGCCCCATATGTACTGGGCTCAGGTCGTAAGTGATCAAAGACCTAATAGGTTCATCCTACCCCGGACTACAAGCAACATCCTCCTGACAGCCTGTCAAGAGATGTGGAGCTGTGTGTAGAACAGTGGTGAAAACAACTTGTTTGCCTACCTTATGGAAATCTGGGACTCTTGAAGTAACAGTTCATTTAAGGACCCTATTAGTTTACAAATTTGTTTTTTTTTTTGTTTACAAATTGTTTTTCTGTTTGCAATTTGTTTTTCTGGTAATGGTTGTTTGTTTTGTTTTGTTGTTGTTTTTTTTTTCTAAAGGTTCTAAGGATTAAACAGTGTCGTGGTTTGAGAGGAAGTGAGTTTTTGGGAGGTGGTGGTGGTCAAACCAATAGGTGCTCAGATGTGGCACCTAGTTTGGCCATTGAGGATATGGATACGCCTCTGAGAACACAGGGGTTAAAAGCAAGGAACTCCCAGGGAAACTCTCTCTTGGTTCCAGTGGATGGAGAGGTCAGACCTCCCCTGCCCAGCTTCGGGCTTGGCGTGGGAGGGGAAGCCACGAAGCCGGAGGGAGGTAGGCCGGAGCCTTGGGCAGAGAAGGGAGGTGGAGGCCCCTGACCCCGGCAGGACAAGAGTGAGTCCCCCACAGATTATGGAAGGGTGGAAGAACTCTGTGAGGCATCGGGCAGCCCCCCTTTCCCAGGAGGGAGAGAGAGAGAGAGAGGTGCCAGTGCTACCTTGAAATTTGATAGCACTGGCCTGGCCAAGAAGAAGAGGGGGGCGGCAAGAAGAGTGCCTGGCAGAGCCAGCGTGGGAGTTCTGGATGAGTAGAGACTGTGATTTTAACCCTTCAGTGGGATGATGGAAACCTTGCAAATGCTGATCCTCCGGGAGCTGAAGGAGAAGAGAGATGGGGATAAAGTAGGAGGAAATACGCAAGTGTGATGAAAGCTGTGCAAGTGAAGAATGACCGAGAGAAGTTGAGAAAAATCGTAGGTGGGAGGAGATGATGGAGTGGCTTTTGGCTGGACTTTTCTTGTATGGCCATGGACAGAACATTTCCTGTAATACAGAGACTGCATTTTAGGGGGAGGCGATGGCTTGGTGCCAAAGGAGTGATGTGAGCGGAGACGACAGGTGATGAGGTTATGGTGCTCTCGAGACCCCTCGGCCCCAGGGGGTGAAATATTGGGGGGGACTAGTGTCCCAAAAAGGTGAGAGACTGTCGTTTTCTCCTGGAACTGGGCGAAACATCCTGGAAAAGAAAAGCCTAAAAGCAGCTCTGGTCCATGTGCAGTGGTGAGAGCAGTGGACATGGAAGGAAGAAGCCATGAAGGTGCTGCTGAGTGACGTGGAAACACAGCTGGACTCAGCTGTGTTTCCAGGGGAAGCCTGTGGTGCAAGAAGGACTCATCTCTCCTTGATGAAATGAGGGGTGATTGTCGGAAGGGTGGAGATGGACTGAGTTGATTATTTGAAGGGTAATGGACTGGTGAAAATCTAAGGTTTTGTTTTATGATGTGGGAAATTGAGTGGGGGGAGGAGAAATGTTTGGGAGGTTTCCATTTTGCTCTCTCTGTGTTCATTTTATTATATTTGTGAGATAATAAAGTTTTTATTCCTTCTTTGTTCACAAGTGGAGGCCTGCTTTGCTCTGTCTCTGATCGCATCTCACAGCAGACACCAGGGAGGATATGTTTTCATGGGGGCATTGGCATTGGGCCAGCGCCAAACCATGACAAACAGTTTCTTAGTTTCAGAGTCAAGTTGTAACTATAAGTAGGTAACCTGTAGCATGCTAGCCTGACAGATTGTGATCTCACTAACAGCTGCTGGAAGGGAGTGCTGCAACTCCAGTAGTACATGGAACACATCTCTAGCTGGGGAAGCTAGGTTTGTCCAATTAAATAAAAGACCTCATTCAAATTAAAATCATGTTTGTGGTAATCACATATTCCTTGAACAGAGAGAGACACGGACTTTCCCAGGATTTTCCTGAAGAATGTCTGTGAGAAAGCTCAGACAAAGAAGAAAAACAAGTCTTCTCTTCACCTGCTGCATCTGTTGTTTGGCACATGTGGAATGTGTTATGGAGATTGTTTGCCAAAAGGGATTTCTTAATTCGACCCTGGTGAGGGTGTTTTGATTGACTGACCAATTAGGTCAAAGCTGTGTTGTGACTGTCTGTAAGGCTCATGGGTTTTTAGTTAGTATAGTGTAAGTGTTAGTGTAGTATGTAGTATAGCTTAATAAAGCATTTCTTCAGCCTTCTGAAATCATGGAGTCAATGCATATGATTCCCTGATGAGGGATTTGATACAATGTTCATACAATGAAGGTTCCACTTCACAGTCACACCCCAACACCATCAACTCTCCTCAGGACCCAGGCAGGGTGTCAGAGACTGGAAAAGGCTGATCAAATTCCTTGATTTTCTATCTTTTGCCACCAGAGTTGTGTGCAATTTTGACATCTTAAGAATATCTGCTCCGTATTTCTCTTGTGCGCCAAGCAGAGGAAAGGAACCCCAGTTTTGCCCCTTACATTTAAATGTTCTGGGGTGTTACACAGGGTCACCGCACCCTTAGTCCCAACTGGGGCAGCCTGGGAGAGCTGCTGCATCCCAGTGTCACGGGAAGGCACTGCATCACAAACTGGTTGAGGTTGGAAAAGACCTTTAATCTGTTTGTGCTCATCCCCACAGCAGGACCTGCAAGGAAGGACATACCAGACGATGCCACTGAGGGAGACTTTGGCCAAGGAGTCCTGGCAGAGACAGGGAAAGGTGCAGAGAACAGTCTGGCTGTACTGGAGAGGGATCTGGGACAGCTGGCACAGGGAAGGTAGCAGATGAGGGAGCCTCTGCCCTCCTGATACCCCAGCCCAGGACTGAGGCCTCCCCCCTTGCTGCACTGGGTCCTCTCCACTGCCCCCCTTGTTGCACTGGGACCCCCCAGTCACTCCAGTAGCTGCACTGGGACATTCCCCACACTGCCCAGGAGGTGACACCATGGCCAGGGGCACCTCCACTCCCAGTCTGGCTCCAGGAGCCTGCCCAAATCCCCTCCCAGCCCAGGTGTTCCCAATCCCTGGCACTCAGCCCTTGCAGCACATGTTTACATGGCCCCAGCTCTGGCTCCTGTCACTGGCTCTAGGACTGCTTGGCCAGGGCTGGCCTTGGCGGAGTTTGGGCCCGTTTCCCTTTTGTCCCACAGGTTCCCAGCTGAGCAGCTCCAGAACAGAGCACCTCGCTGGGATCAACCTTCTCAGCCCTCCATGTGTGTGACAGGCCAGCCTTGGTTCCCAGCCCTGCCTCCCTTGGCACCTGCCCCTGACATTGGTTTCCCTGGATGTTGTGGTTTGGGGCTTCCTGCCCTCTCTGCTGACCCTGCAGACAGTGAAGCTGCTCCTGCAGCAGAGTCCCTGAATGGAGCAGAGCCTCTGCTGTCACACCTCCTCCCCCAGTGCCACCCCCTGTCCCCTGCCTGTATTCAGCACAGAGAGCTCGAGTCACCCCCAGCTGTGCCTCCCCTGAACACAAAGGAGACACAGACCAGTCCAAATCAACTCCTTTATTAGCAGAGTGTGAAAAATGCCAGCACCTTGTTTTAAAATTTTAAAAGTTTACCAGTAATAAAATAGTTATAAAAGTAGTAACAAAAAATTACAGCAATAAGAATTTGGACAATCAGTGTAAGACAATAAAAGGCAATAAAAAGCAAAGAGTTACAGACGTATGGGTGCATTTTACTCTTTCTGCCAAGCAAAAGCACACCTCGCTAACAAAGGATCAATCCTTAAAAGCAATAGCCTATTGCACATTCATATATCTCATACATGATGCAAAAAATTCCTTTAAAACAAAGGATGTTTTCTGGCTATTGTCAACTCCTCCGCTCATCTTAGAAATCAATCGTCTTGGTCCCTAAAAGTCTGGTTCTTCCCAATAACAAGGCAATAATTCTTTTTTTAGGATTTTTGGTGTCTTCTTGCTGTTATCTCTGTGCAAAGAATATCTTGATTCTCTTATCCATTCTTTGAGCTAGTTAGAAAAGTATCATCCATCACATAGTTCCTATTTTATCTGATGCTATAGCCTAAAAACTATATTTACCACACTACCTAAAAGAGAATAATACAACATAACTTTCCAACATAACATATATAGTATTCATTTTAACATTTGTGAAGAGTAAATAATAAAATATGCATTTTTCACACAAAGCCTGCAGGTGATGAGGCTGAAGCAGCCCTTCAGCAGCTCTCCAGGAGACCTTGGCCCTCCCATTGCCAGCGGGGTTGCAGCACCTGCACAGCAAAAGCCCCCACAGCTCCCTGGGGCAGAGCCAGCTGGTGCCACCTTCTCCAGAGCACCGCTCCAGTGCCATCAGCCTGCCTGGACAGTACCAGCACTGCCCCGAGGGCTGCTGCAGCAGGTGCTGGCAGACAGGATTCTCCACATGGGGCATTCCAAAGGCTTTTGCTCAGCAGAGAGGCCAAGGGCAGGAGCAGCTTCTGCTGGGGCTGAGGGCTGCAGGGAAGGGCAGCAGCCCCAGTCACTGGAGCAGGAGCGGCTGCCCTGCACAAAGACACAGCACCCCCGAGACAGGGAGTGAAAGCACTGCCTGAGCTCCGGTGTGGTCGTGTCACTGCTTTCCTGAGCCCGCAGGCACAACAGCTCCTGCTGGGAGAACAGCCTCAGTTGATCCAGGGGACTGCAATGAGGGATGGAAGGATGATGCCCAAAAGCCAAGCAGCCCAGCTTGCCGCCAGTGTGGAGCTGGCCTCAGGTCCTGCAGGTTTTTCTCCGAGCAGGACAGCTCCTTGCAGCAGGAAAACTGCCTTGGGGGCACTGTCCCTTCTTGTCTCACAGCAGCTGATCCAAGGAGTGCTTGGAGCGCTGCCTCTGCCCTTGCCCTGGCCCTTGGGCTCGGGCTTGGCCACAAGGCCGATTGCCCCAAGGAGGGTGTTTGGTTTGGCTCTGTGTGAAAGCAGAGGGAAATGTTTATGGCAAACAGGCAAGCGGATTCTGGCTTTCTCATGAAGCAAGGGATTTGCTGTTCAATGGCTGCAGAAACATGCCTTATTTCAACAAATTTGGGAAAAATTGGACACCATTGACTTCACTGGGCTTGAGACCGTAATTATTGTAACTGCATTTTGTGGAGAGTCTGGTACAAAGTTCTCCTAAACTGCAAAGCTGTTGTGGTTCTTCCTTCCCATAGACGTGGCCTAACGCTTCTGCAGCTCTGACAGTGCTTCCTGCTTGGTAATTCTCTGCCACGCCTCAGGGATTTTTCCTTTGCCCTGAAATTTCCCATTGTACAGGGCTTCCAGCTGTGTCCTGAAATGAGACACAAACCATTTCCAGTACGCCTGCATGGATGAATCGGGAAGAATGTTCCAAGTGGCATAAGGGGGTCCTGCATCCCGGTATTTCTTGTAGGGAATCCATTTGCCGTTATCAAACCTGAATTTGAGATTACTTTCAACAAGGCTGGAACAAATATCAATGACCAGCTGGTCTGTCCCACGCCACATGGTTCCCATCAAAGCTCGTGGGCGATGGAAGACCAGCTGATGGTCTCCATCATGATCCCGCATGGTGTTTGTGCAGACAGCCCCACAAAAGGGACACTGTGCCCAGCACCCTGCAAAATGCTCCGCCAGGATGGTGTGAGGCTGCCTTGAAAATGAGCTCAAGTCAGCATAAGCAAATTCTTTCATGAGCCTGTCCTTTAGGTCATCCAGAGGTTGTGCCATGGCACTGCTCAGGAACTCAATGTCTGTGACCTCCTGGTGCTCAATGCCCTTCAGGTCACTTCTGGGCAAGTTGATCACCTCTGACAGTTCCCTGCAAAATTCATCCAGCCAGAGAGAGACTTTGTCTTCTCTGTCTTTTCTGTCTTTGACAGCTCGGGTTGAAAAAGAAACAGCTGACAGGATGTTTCGATACAGATGATCAAGGGAGGCATTCAAAAAGTTCTCCATCCTCCTGCTCCCATCCAGACAGTAGCTCTGGACTTGTATACCAATGTATTTCTGAAAAAATTCATCTGGATGCTTAAGGTAACATATGAAATACTCAAAATTTTCCTGCTCTGCCAGGAATCTCAGGATGCAAACTTCCAGATTGGCTCTGCTGCCCTGGAAATCTGGGAATTTGCCCTGCAAGTCCTCAGCGATGTCTTTAGCTGTCCTCTCATAGACAGCACGGCTAAGAGCTGGTTCAATCTTGTCACAAAGGAAACCAGCAAAAGTTGTGACAGAAGTGGCTCCTTGGCAGGAAATCTGGAAACATTGGAAGAAATATTCTCTCTTGCTGTTCAGGTACACAACTGTGACATTTGCCTTTCGGAATGCTTCGTGCATGGCTTTAAACCTTTCTGCTGCCATTCTGCACAGATACAGAGACAAATCCATGCTGTAATCTCTGTTAAAAGTACATTTTGCATAGCAGGGGACAGAGTTCACACCTTTCTGTACTTCATTGAGTATTTCATGAATAAAATTTCGACTGTAATCGCGTTTCTCCTCTTCCTTCTTAGCAATGTTTGCCTTCACACATGCTATGATGTTGTCTGTGATGCCCTGAAAATAGATTGCATCAGCACTGAAAATGTTCCGGGGATCTGGGATATAGTGTAAATACTTTTTCTTCATGATGTGTTTATCTGGATCAAAAGAAAACCCTCTGCCTCTGGGAAATGACCTGATCCGTGCATGGATACCCGGCTCCTTAAAGTGCTCAAGAAGGACATCTTCAATTTCCCCATCAATATCCACCCGTTCTGGAGGATGAGAAGTTCGAGACACTTCAGCAATCCACTGGTTCCAGAGAAGAGTAAAGTGGTCCTTCAGTTCTCTCTCACTGAGGCTCTTCCCTTTCAGACTCACAGCCAGCTCCCTACTCTTTCTCAGGAGCCCATCTTCATATTCCAACTTCCTTGCATCCAGTTTCCTCTGCTCCTTCTGCAGCTCAATAAGATTCTCACATTTCTTTTTTGTTTCATGGAGAAGAGTCTCTTTTAGTTCTTTCAGCTTCAGCTCGGTGCTGGATTTCCACTGGACCAGTGTCTCACTGTCTTTGTCTTCCCTGAAATACTTTTCCACTTCTTTCTCAATGGCATCACTTGTCTCTTGCACCAGCCCTTCAAGGTGTTCTCTGGTGACATTCTGCAAGTCCCCATTCCGAATTTTGTTGTCCAGTCTCATCTGTACATCTAAGATGTGACTCCTCAGCCTCCAGGTCCACTGACTAAAGGCACTTTCCAGTCTCCTGTAGACAGCAATCTCCAGGGAATTCTTGAAGCTGAAGACAAAGTTTTCATTCAGCAAAGCATTCCAGAGGTCACCAATACGATCTTTCAGGCTCGAGAACCTCAAAAAGCAGCGCTTTGAATCCTTGGCAGTCTGCAGTATTTTGCTTTTGAGTTGCTGGACGTTCTGGCTGTAGGTGGGGTTGGGTGGTGCCATTGGGGGGCTTCCTTCCCACAGGTGAGCAAAGTAGTGAATGTGGGTGTTCACATCAAAGCCAATGACATCGCTGAAAGAGGAGATGTCACAGAATTCCTGCTGGGCAGCCACCACTGCCATTTCATCCAGCTTTTCCTGCAAACGCCTTTGTCCTTCCATGTTCTGCTCCTTGGCAGTTGCTTCTCCCACGTTTTGGTGGACGAAGAGGCAGCTTGGGGAAAGATTGACTTTCTTCATCCTCAGGAAAGCCTGCACAGCGATCTGGAGAACATCTTGCATTTCTGACGGATTTTCTCCAAAGATATTGATCAGAGTCACGTTGCCAACACCAATGACAAAGGTGGCCAGCTCGTTGTCATGGTTCAGGGAGTGTTTATTGGCCATCTCGATGGCACGAAGTCCCTCTGTGTCAACCACCAGCACAAAATCAAAGCCCAAGTCTTGCTGCAGCTCCTCTGCCACTGGGATGAGCTGCATGAAGGCTCCGCGGGTGCATCTCCCTGCGCTGACGTTGAACTGCAGACCAAACATGGCATTCAGCAGGGTGGACTTGCCCGTGCTCTGGATGCCCAGCACGGAGAGCACAAACACTCGTTTGTCCCCCAGCCTCTCAATTAAGCTGTCAAAGATTGCTCCCACCCAGTGCAAGGCCAGGTAAGAAGCATCCCCATCCATCAGCTCCACGGGATATCCTAAAACCATCAGCTCTGCTGCGATTTCTGGCAGTTTTTCAAAATTGTCATTCTTGGTATTCATTAATTGCAGAGCTTCATAAATCTGCCCTGCCTCTCTCAGAAGGTGCTCCAGGCCGATGGATGAATCGTTGATTTCATCAGAGAGGGCATCCAAGTGACTCAGAAACTCAGCATTGCCTCTGGGCTTTTTCTTACTTTTCTTTCCTGTCTGGATTTCAGACCATAACTTGTGATACTCTCTCCTCAGTTCTTCAAGGCGTTCACAGGACAGCTCGTCCATAAAGACCTTCATCCACTGCAGGAAGTATTTCTTGGTATCTGCTGGCTGGGCCTGGAGAAAGCCAAGGAATGATTTCATGAGTGGGTTGAGAGGGAAAGCTCGCTCAAGTTGCTTTTCTCTTATTGCTTTCTTCTCATTTTCAATTTGGCTGCGATGATGCTCAATGCTCTTGTTCCCCTTCTCCTGCAAGCGAGTGAGTTCTTTGTCCTTTTGGCACCACAGGTACCACAGTTTTCCTTGAAGTGGCAACAGCTGGGATTTGATCTCTGACAGCTTCTCTTTCTTCAGAAGCTCCACCAGCTCCTTTGCCTTTGCTTTGGCTGTCTCACACGCGGGTTGATCTGCATCCACTATGAATCCATGCTGGCGAGCTTTGTCCACACAGGCCTCCAGGCTGAAACATTGATTAGATCCTTCCAGGAGATTCCCAATTGTCTTGGTCAGCTGCTCCATCAGTTCTGCTTCGTTTCTGTTCTTGATCCCTATTTTTATGTTTTTGCTGGATTTTCCATCTGCAGCGTTCTCTATTTCTGTGAGAAGGCAAACCAAAGGCCTTTGTGACTGCAACAGGTCCTGCAGAAGCTTCATCCCCCTGTTGTCCATGTGCTCCCATTCAGACACAAGAGCCACGTTGACAGCAGATATCTCCTGCAGGAACTGCAGCTGTGCTCTGTGATCCCTGGCGTCTCCATGCAGGTTACAGAAAGCCACACAGCGCTCAAAGGTGTCACTGGGGCTTCCGCCAGGGCAGTACCAGGCGATCTCCACCAGCCCTTCCATCAGCAAACGCTCTCTGGTGCTGCCTCTGCAGTGGCGGTGGAAGAAAGTGTCATGTTTGCGTTTGCTCAGCAGAGCATTCAGGAGCTGGGATTTGGAAGAGGAGTCTGAGCTGCCAATGCGGATGAAAGACACAATGGGTGTCTGTGCCTGAAAGATGAGTTTGTTGCTGTAACTCTTTGTTTGGGCCTGCTTTCCTGACTTCTCCACCTCTTCCCAGCTCCTTTGGATTTGGTTGAGTGCGTAGAGCGGGAACTCAATGCGTGAAGTGCTTGGGTTGGGCACCAGCAGAGGCAGCGCCAGTTGGCAGAATGCCAGCTTGGTTGCAAGGGTCTGTCTCAGGAAGTCATCAGCACAATGGAAAATGGCCATCTGCAGGTCCATGGGGTGCACATGGCTGTCCCTGCTTGCACGTTGAGGGGCTGCTTTCATCAGATTTTCAAGAAAGTTTGCTGAGGAATCTGACAGCTCATCCTCTTGCTCTGTGGTTTGTGGCACAGGTGC
Organism: Motacilla alba alba; assembly: GCF_015832195.1. Classification (NCBI taxonomy): domain Eukaryota; kingdom Metazoa; phylum Chordata; class Aves; order Passeriformes; family Motacillidae; genus Motacilla; species Motacilla alba. The sequence goes on from NC_052018.1 coordinate 1,040,639, forward strand.
AAGGCCTGGGTTGCTCCTTTCCCAGCAAGTCAGGTACCTCACCTGGTAATCCACAGTTAACAGCATTTGCAAGAAGAAAAATGGCAGTTCCTTGTCCTGGCTGGGCTGGCTGTCCTGCAGAGATGTCTTGCAGATGGTGTGGAAATCTCCTAACCCCATTTTCCTTGGATAGTGACATTCCAGTCCAAGGCGCTTGAGCAGCTGGAGGAACTCCTGGTTTGCAATGGCTTCATCTCCTTTGGATTCACAGCTATCTGACATGGATTGGGTCTGACTGGGGGCCTCAGGTGTTGGGAGAGTGTCTTCCAGGTCTCTGAGTATGTTCTGCATCCTCTGCTCATCCCATTTGTCATGCAAGCACTCACTGATCAAGGACTCCAAGTCCCCTTCCAGCCTCTCCCAGTCTTTATCTCCACAGTGCTTTTGGAGGAGATTCTTTATCTGTGTGGACCACAAGCCTTTCATGTGATCTTCCATGAAAACTAAACGCTCCCTCTTCTGCTCTGGGGACAGCTCTTGACTTTCGGGTGTCAGAGTCAGACCCGTCAGCAGGAGGAAGGCCTCAGCTCTGTTGGCATCTTGCTCTTTTAGGTTCACGTACTCCTTATGTGCCGCTTCCATTTCCTTGGCCAGATAGTGAATTTCTGGGTGTCCAAGGAGGTGCTGAAAAGTGCTGCTTTCCACCTGATACCCTGTGCTGGTTGCAATCAAGAGCACCAACAGTTCCATGTCCTTCTGAGCCTGTTCCTCAAGAGACTGGAGTAAGGAATAAATGGCGAGGCTGCTCATCTGGGTGGCTTCTATCTTTGCCTCATGAACATCAGAAGCAGAGCTTCCTGGTGTGTAGGTGACAGCATGGATGTGCTCCTTCATTTGCTGCAGTGTTTTGATGAGCTCTTGAAGCTCAGAGACTTTGGGAGATCTGGGAAGCGGGTGCTCAGTCTGGGAGACCCACTGCATAATGAAGGAAGCCTGAGGGAAGTCCTTGACAGAGTAGATATGAGGATTCAGGAGGCTCCTCAACATTACCTTGATAAAGGTGGTGTTTTCTGGAGGTGACTCCTGGCAGCTGCGCACAGTGTTCACCAGGAAGTCCTGCAGGGCTTTGTCTGACAGGCACACGTTGATCCACACACTGGGGTTCCCAGATTTTGCATTCAGATCATCTTTTAGCTCCATCAGCATGAGCAGCTTCCTTTCATCCACTTTCGTCACATCCCAGGCCCTCACAGTCCCCATGAAATCTCTGGCCTCTTGCACTGCACTGCCCAGTTCCTCTCCAAAAGTGATGCCTATACCCTGATTTGTCAGCGCTTTGTACCCAGCCCTGAGGGCTCTGCTTAACTGATCTACGGATTTAAAATCCCCACAGTGATTGCGCAGGATGACATCCCACACTGGGATCAGCTGAAAGCCACGGTCGATAACGCACCACGTTGTGTTATCAGACACGAGCCCCGTTTTCCACTGAGGAAGGGAAGCTGTGTCTGCTGGGCCCCCTGTGTTCACCACGTAGAGCTGAATTTCTTTATGAGAACTCTCTCTGGCTGTTGCCGAGACAGAAGCCTTTGAGCTGGATTTAGAAACATCCAGGGCCCCAGCAGCACTTACCAGGAAGTCACCATAGCTGTTGCTGACAAAGCTGTTCAGTGCTTCAGACGCTTGTTGTCTCCTCTCTTCCCGCTGCTCGGCTCGGAATCCTTCTGTAGACGCCTTCCACCAGAATATCCCCCCAAAGTGGAGGGGACCCTGGTTTATGTGGGACCCAAACCTGCTGAAGAAGCTCTCACACATATTCACCAAGGCGGGGTTGTCTTCTTCCCAACTGAACCTCAAAAGCTGCTGCTCCATGTCTTGCAGCTCCCACAGAGCCGCATCTGAGAGGCGAAGCTGATGCCTTTGGAAGTAGCAGGAGGCCAGAGGGATGTACTGGTACTTGGTGGTGCAATAGTAGCTCTGCTCAGAGCGGGACTGCTGCATGTCCTCTGACTGTGAGGAGGTGCTGTACTCTATATTTCCTCTTGGATGTTGGACTTCTCCTACTTCGTCCTTCCAGACGATGGCAGACATGCTCATGCTGAACCCCAGGTGCTCCATGGACTTGGTGAAAGTGGATTCTGCTGCAGAGGAGGAGAACTCCTTCCTCTCAAGCAGCGATCCTTGCTCTGGACCAGCCAGCTGGAATCCCTCAGGAACCCTGAGGAGCTGCTCTCGCCGTGCCAGCACATCTTCAGGTCTGCTCGTTCTGTAGATGCCCTGCAGGGCCAGTCCCCCCGACGCCCGCGTCAGCACCTCCGTGTCAGGGATGTTCTCCCTCCTGCCTGCTGACTGCTCCTGCTGCTCCAGCTGCTTCTGGATGCTCTCCACCACATCTGCCAAGGGTTTCTCTGGTGGTGGCCAGAACCCTTTGGGAATCTCCATGGCTTGCCACAGAGTCTCTGCTTTCTTCCTCAGAGCATCCTGGCTGTGGCTGCGGCTCTTGAGCATTTCTGTCAGATCCTTCAGGGCTTGTTTGGCCTCTTCTTGTTTTTGCTTTTTCTTGTCCAAGTACTCCTTCTGCACCTCTTTAGTGGTTTTTTTCTCATCTGTTATTCTCAGGAGTTTTAGGAGTGCC